>NW_006794635.1:1253215-1268532 GCF_000442215.2 Lipotes vexillifer
AGCGGTTCATGTGTGAGAGCCCCTCCCTCCAGGCTTCTTGACTCCATTTTGAATGAGGTTTTCCTTTATTCATTTTCACAAAGCCAAGGAGAGAAGTCTGGAATAGACCCTTTCCTCAGAGCTCTCAAAAGAAACCAACCCTGCCAACATCTTAATCTTGGATTTCCAGACTCCAGAATAGTGAGAAAATTAATTTCTGTTGCTTAAACCACCCAGTCCATTGTACATTGTTATGGTAACCCTAGCAAACTAATATACACACTATAGGATAGACCTGCAAGTAGTTAGAGGTTTACAGCTTAGCCATTAGCAAGTCTAAATCCTATAGCCAGGTCAAACCCTGCGTCAAAGACTTGATTTTTGAGTAGGGTCCGTTATGCTAACGAAAAGTTCCCTGCTCGTTGCTAACAGGATTGCCACCAGTAATTGGAAAACTCTCAAAATAAGTAATTTCAAGGAAAGTCTCTACTATGTCACTAGAAGCCCAGCTAAAACTGCTCTTATATCCTGAGGAATGAGCATTAATATCTGTAAGAGTGACATTGCAGCATAAATTTAATTAACTTTAGAACATAAAATGGGCATTTGTTAATGGTTATCACGTTTGTCTCTAAAATTCAGGTAACTGTCTATTAATGCTGAAACAATAGCATCTTGAGGAAAATACATACATTGATTGTATTGATGTTTCATGAATTCTGTGTGTTTTTTTCCAGTGGTTATGTGGCATCCCCTGAGACTATCGGAATATGATGGGCCATTTATCATTCTAATTGAATCCAGATTGGCTGTTGATAGCTTCTAAGGGTTCACATACAGAATTTCCTGCCTGAAAAAAAAATGTGTGAATACAATCCAGCTAGCAAAAGAGGTGTAGTCTAACTAAAAACACTTAAGATTGTAATCTTGCATCCAACTTGTAGCTTCAACTCTGTTCTCCTAGCAACACTCAGGTGAGAACAAGAAGGCACTACAGTCCTTTTGGCTTTTCTGGTTTTCTCTTCAGAGCTGTTCTAAGAGGATGTCCTTCAACTTCACCTGTGTGAGAAATGAGGATGCTGACACAGGACTGGAGTCAGCAAAAGCCAAACTTTACCTAGCCCATGTCACCGTGGGGTTAGCAAAAGTTCTCATCTCTAAATATCTGTGGTCCCTCAGTCTCGAAATTCCCTTCCTCACTCCCACCCCCAAGTCACACATTCAATGGTGAGGACAGACACCACATGTTATTTGCGTTTGTATCCCCAGATCAGAGAACAGACTCCACCAATATCTACTGAATAGACTACTGAAGGAATAGGTAATCAAAGGATGTTTATTGAACTGAACTGAACTGACATCTCTTTTTAAATGAAATCCTTGTGGAATCCTAGTACCTAAAATGAATCAAGGTAATATTGCTCTGATCTGAAGGTGGAGGGGAGCTCATCAGCTCAACCTTCCCTTCAAACACTCCTTTTCCCTTTCCCCATCGCCACACAACACACATGACCACCTGAGGCATCTCTGTGGAATATGGTGTGAAAATCACAGGCAGTAGCAGAAAGAGCCCTAGGTCAAAGTCAGAAGATCTGCTCTTCAGTTATGTGACATTAGCCACTTCTGCTGACATTTCTTTATTTCATCTCTCTCATCAGTAAAGTAGGAAAAACCATACTATCCACGCCACTGGCCAAAATGCACTATCAAAGTACATAGTACAGTAGCTAGAGCTTAGATAATCTAGTCATTTCTCAAGTGGCACAAAACAAAGAAAGACGTTATAGTTTCTCTCTTCATCTAGGCACCATAAAAAAAGTCCTCTTTTCTTTCCAACTTATTTGAACTTAAAAAAAAATTTCACCCATTTCTCCCACTCACACCCTCACCACCACATCTAGCCACCACCAATCTGTATTCTGCATCTATGAGCTTAGTTTAAATTCCACATATAGGAAGCTTCATATAGTATTTGTCTTTCTCTGTCTGACTCCACTTAACGTAATACCCTTGAGTCCACTCATGCTGTGGCAAACGGCAAGATTTCCTTCTTCTTTATGGCTGAATAGTATTTCATTGTATATATGACACAATTTCTTTATCTATTAGTCCATCAGTGGACACTTAGGTTGTTTCCATGTCTTGGCTATTGTAAATAATGTGGCAATGAACATGAGGGTGCATACATCTTTTTGAATTAATGGTTTCCTTTTCTTCTGATAAGTATCCAGAAGTGGAATTGCTGGATCATATGATAGTTCTATTTTTAATTTTTTGAGGAGCCTTCTATAGTGGCTGCACCAATTTACATTCCCACCAACAGTGCATAAATGTTCCCTTTTCTCCACTTCCTTGCTAACACTTGTTATTTGTGTTCTTTTTGACAATAACCATTCTAACAGGTGTGAGGTGATATCTCATTGTGGTTTGATTTGCATTTCCCTGATGATGAATAATGTAGAGCATCCTTTCATGTACCTGTTGGCCATCTGTATGTCTTCTTTGAGACCTATATCTACTCAGATCTTTTGCCTATTTTTTAATCTGATTGTTTGATTTTTTTTGTTTGTTTTTGTTTTTAGTTGTATAAGTTCTTTATTAATTTTGGATATTAGTCCCTTATGAGATGTATGATTTGCAAATATTTCCTCCTCTCATTAAGTAGCCTGCCTTTTCGTTTTATTGAAATGTTGTTTTTTTTTTTTTTTTTTGTCCAGAGGAGAAATACCATTATGAATGAATCACTACATGACAGTAGCCAAATACTTTAAACAAAGAGGCTCCCCAGCCCCAGCCCCTGTCTTTATTAGAAAATACCCAGGGCTAGTAAGCACAGTATTTTCAAAATCCAGTGATTTGATCTCATACTCATATTGGATAAAGACTCAGTTGTTCGTTTACGGGGATTTTTCCTCTAGAGCCAGACACTTAGGCCAAATAATATGGACATGTTAAATCTGAATCAAAAATTGCATAATAGCACATTTCCTTGGCTTTCATTACCAAGCTAAATCAAAGTATGATTAAGAACAATAGCAAAATACAGTAGAGCACAACAATTTCCAGCAATATCAACCATTAAAAGGGATAATAAATAAAGCTAATTCATTGCGCATACAGCAGAGCATTAACTGATGACTCAAGTGTCTGTCAAAACTGTTCAGGCACAGCTGGGTGCTGCAGGTCATTTGCACTGAATCAGCCTCCCAATTAAAATATTTCCAGCCACTGGGAAATCACAGATCTTTCTAAATATTGGGACCTGTTTCCAGTGGGCTACTGTCTGAGTACCCTACATTTTTCTCCAGGACTCTTCCTGGGGTTAAAAAAAGCGGGGCAAGGGGGAAGCAATTTTTTTTGCACTAAAACCTCCTTCTACTGTCTAATTCATTCTTCCTTTCCCTCCTAATATCTCAAATGCTTCATACAGAGGGAAGAAGTATGCACGACAATTGATAAAAGAGCCCTTAATATGGAATATTCACTCCAAAAAGCATAGAAGTGGAGACTCAAGTCTGGATAAACTTTGTGAGCAATCTGAGACAGTGAAGATTTCGGAACTTGGAAAAACCAGTCCCTGGAAACAGGCCCATGGAGTCCTTGACGTTATTAACTTTGGGTAGAAGCGGGCCCCTAGAAATCAGCTGACCATACCCATTTATTAAATCTGTGACTAACTAAACTGATGTGTCAATTCTAGTCCACTGTGTAGATCCTGGAGCAGGGCCACCTGGACTTGAATGCCAGGGCCACCACTTATGAAACCTGTCACTTTGAACACTTTATGTAATCCTCGGTCTATTTCTCATTTGTGAATGAAGGATAATAAAGCTGCCTATCTCATTGGTTATTGCGAAGATGAGTTGTGATCAAAAACACATGTTATGCACTGGTACATGGTAAGTACACAATGATTGTTAGCTCTTGGACGACCAACAAATGAAATAGCTTGTCTCTTATATGATCAATGTGTAAATGCCCTTAATCTTCATTATTAACTATCACTTAAAGAAGTTCTTTCATACTATTCCTGATGCCCAACCAGATCTAGAAATAACAAAATGGGTTCTGTATCCTTGCCTTGTTCTTTATTGCATCTAGTTGCTCTATGGAAGTTAGGGAGATTCCAGTTCCCTGAATGAGCTGATTCTTCCCAAGTCCAAAGGAGAGGAAAACGAAGCAACAATGTAGAGGCCACATTGTGTGTGTGTTTTCTATCGAATAGACAAGACACTCTAAGGTTATGGTGATTGAGAAATGTCAGAACCGACTCTGAGAAAACCACAGTGACAGTTAACCTAAATCCAAAGGATCGTAACACTCAGTCTCATGGCAACCTGACCACCACTGTTGTTTGCTCCTTGATTACTAGTCACTGGGAGCCAAGACAAAGATTCCCACCAGTGCATGGGCTCGGTGCTCTCATTTTACACGCAGTCTGCTTTATTCTTATACATAAAGATGGAATAATCACCATCCACTGATGTGACCATGGACAAACTAAAAAAAAAAAAAAAAAAAAAAAAAAAAAAAAAAAAAAAAAAAAAAAAAAAAAAAAAAAAACAACAACAACAACAAAAAAAAAACAGTATAATTACTCTCTGGTATGAACAATAAGTCATTGGAGAGCATATGATTTTGTGTGGCCTAGTATTTAACAGCTACATAGCTGAGAATAGAATAAGGCCTACTTACTTCTATTTCACATTAGTGAGTCATAGAATAATATGATCCAGGGTTAATACGGACCTCAAACTTATCAATGGCTCTGTGATAATTCACCAAAATCAACTGATTTACAAAACCAAAAATATATTTGTAAATCTCTTATAAAGTATAGAAATGGCCTTTTTGTTTAGAAAAAGTTATGGGCCACTTTTACATATAAAAATAATGAAAAATAAAATAAAATAAAATAAAAACAAGGTCCAAGATAATCTAGGAAAGCAAAGATTGAAAGAATGAGAACAAGACACCATCATGGAATAAGACAGAGAAATAAGAGCTTTGCCGTATTTCCTCTGAGGATAAGCACCTATGTGTTCTGATGAGCCACTGGCTACTGAGGATAAGAACCGAGGGGGATCCTCAACCAACCAAAGGCAATGTATTCATCTTTTCTGAAAAATAAATGTAGAAGAGAAAAGAGAAAATAATCTGAGAGGGAGGGCAGGTGCCCTGAAGACAGGGAGTGTTCAGGGGAAGTGAGAATGCCTGCTGACAACAGGGAAGAGACACTTTGGAAGGTAGAAACCTTGCATGGGGGTGTTTTAATGGAAATGCTGTGCATGGTGGACATGACAACTCTCTATAACCCCAAAAAGATTCAATAAAGAGTATTCACAGATGAAAAACTTTTTATAGTTGGAGTTCAACTGGAAAAAAGTAAAGGGGATCAGTTCTGTGTCCTGGCTTACGGAGTCAATAGCTAAGTGATAAAGTAATGGGAATTTTAAATTTTACACATGGAAGACTGGGAGGCAGAGGTTAGGGTGCCTGGAACTGGCAGAAGAATAGATTTGGAGAGAGAAAGTGGGAAAGTCCCAAGAAAAGTGAGAGGTATCCATCATGGATGGTCAAAGACCTTTTAACAACAGTCATATTTTTTAACATTCAGTGTTAGATTAGTTCCTGTTCTGTGAATATATCCCATTTGATTATTCCAAAACCTTCATTAATTTTAGGTTATAGCAATATATTTTATGTCTGATGTATCTTCCCTTTAATAACTATTATAAAAATCTCAACATTTTGGACAAAATATAAAACAACTTTCTAAAACCACTAGCGAGCAATGAAAAGCAGGCAGAAATAAGGAGATAGGAGCCTTGAAAGAAGGGAAGTACACTAATGATACCCAAATTTAACAGGCTTTTTCATTTATAGTGCTTTCTGGTTGCCACTAATAGTACTTCCCAGATGCACAGGAGGGGAGCCCATACAGAAAGGAGAGGTGCCTAGGGAGTCGGAGATCAAAGTTTAAGGTTACCAGACTGGTGGGAAATTGGGTGAAGGGAATCAAGAAAGGAGAGAGCTACAGAGAGAAAAGTCACAAAACCTAACTAGATCCTGCATGCCACAACTAACAGAGCCCACATGTCGCAACTAAAGATCCCACATTCCTGAACAAAGATCTCACACACAGCAACAAAGATTCTGCATGCGACAACTAAGACCTGGCACAGCCAAATAAATAAATAAATAAATAGTTTTTTAAATGCCCTCAAATAGTTACTGACTCCTAAAACGAAATGCAAAGAGCAAGACTGTAAGGAATCTAGTGGGAAGCAGCAGCTGGAAGGATAAGAAGTGAGATGTTAGCAGCTGCCTAATAGCATGAATATAGCAATTAAGATGAAGTCCTGAGCTGTTACTAAGATATCAGAGGAGCCACATCTTAGGATTAAAGGTCTTATCTCAGAACTAAGGGCTGAAGTTTTAGACTAAGGGAAAAAAAACACAAATAAACCTATCCCAACAAAGTTTAGAACCAGGCCACTGTAGGATCAGAGTAATCAGACAATCCTCTTTAGAAGAAGGTGATCAAGTTCTTATCCCACCCACCCCTGCAAAAAAAGGGTAACTATTCGAGGTGATAGATGTCTTAATTAACTTGAATGTGGGAATCATTTCACTATATATATATCAAAGCATCACATTGTGCACTTTAAATATGTTGCAATGTATTTGTCAATAATACCTCAATAAACCTGGGGTGGGGAGAAAAAAAAGAAGGTAATCAAGTGTCTACATTGTATCATCCACAATATTCAATATACAAAATAAGTCAATAGACATGCCAAGAAGGACAATGTAACATAGTCAATAAAAGGAGAGGAATAGATGACCCAGATGATGGAATTAACAGCGAAAGATTTCTAAATAACTTTATAAATATTTTAAATTGATAGAAAAGGATGCATATAAAGAGGGAATAATTTCAAGAGAGATGTGGAAACTCTAAAAAGAAAAAAATCAAATTGAATTTCTAGAATTAAAAAATACAATATCTAGGGCTTCCCTGGTGGCACAGTGGTTGAGAGTCTGCCTGCCGATGCAGGGGACACGGGTTCGTGCCCCGGTCCGGGAAGATCCCACATGCCGCGGAGCGGCTAGGCCCGTGAGCCATGGCCGCTGAGCCTGCGCGTCCGGAGCCTGTGCTCCGCAACGGGAGAGGCCACAACAGTGAGAGGCCCACGTACCACAGACAAAAAAAAAAAAGAAGAAGAAGAAAAAATACAATATCTAAATTTTTTTAAATATTTGGGAAAACATCAAATTGGACACTGCAAAATAAAAAGGATCAATGAACTTTAAGACAAGTAAATAGAAATTACTTAAACTAAGACCAAAGAGAAGAAAAGACTGAAGAAAATTTTGAGAAAAAATTATTTTCAGTGTGAAGTTATGCACCCACAGAAATTGTAAAATTAGTGTGAGAGTCGAATAGAACATTTTTAGACTTGCAAGATCTCAAAAGACTAACCATCCATACACTTCAAAGATACTGAAGAATGTAGCCAATCAAAACGAAGGTGTAAGTCATAACAGAGGAAGAGACAGAACTCTGTTGAGTGTTTGAGGGAATAGGACAGGGAAGAGAACTAAATCCTCATCTTCCACAGTAGAAAGTCAATGAATAATACTTGAAATGGAAAACTCAAGATATAACAGTAAAAGTATGTGTTTTGGAGCTGTGGGTACTACCAAAATAACCAGCCAAAAGAGTTCAAAGTAGTTGCCTTTGGAAGAAGAATTTTGGCTCCGGAAGGCAGAGCAATCAGAGTTCTGCTGCTTGCCACAGTGCTGTGGAATACTTTATTCCTTAAATAATAAGATTATTTAACCTTGATTAAAACAAAGCCTTAATTTTTTTTAAAAAAGAAATAAATATATAAGATATATACAGTATCTGAATAACAAAAGAAGAGTAAAACTAGAACTTAACCATAAAATAAAAAATGATTCTTCAGAGAAGAAAAATTGAGGGGGGGTGGGGGGGATTTTTTAAATCTAGGGATTAGGTTAACTAGTAAGCCTATGGTTTCTAATTTTAATTTGAAAACTTTCATAGTGAGATTAACTTATTCTAGGGAGGTTGTAAGAACTATTTTTAAAAGGTAACTTAATCCATAGGAATTTGGGAAAAGAAGACAAGTGACTGTGAAATCAAATGAGCAAGCAGATATAATAATCCCAAATGGCTAGAAATCTTGTATTTCAGGAGAGGGGGAAAGTAAAAGAATTTTCCTTTAGACTGTAATTCTACAATTGTAAAAAGACAACAACAACAACAACAAAGCACAAATAAATCTCTTGAAAAAGACATAAAATGATTACTCTTGGTAGAGTGCTATAGTCTATTGCGAAGGGAACTGTTTTCAGGTAACCTTGGGTTGACAGATGTGTTACCAAACCCAGTGCTTTTACACAGAGTGGCTGGAGGTAATGTAGTGTGTTACCTTCTCTGCAAGCATTTCACCAACCCAGATCGAGTCCCTGATGTATCAACACTTCAGAGATTTAACTGTGCCCATATAACTATGACAAGAAAACATAGAACTCTCTGCACATTATCTAGTTGTAAAGATGCTTACTCTTATTCTCTTATTCTCATTAGGAATTTTTTAGTTAAGAGTTTATAACCACTGTATACATCATGCTTAGTTTATTAATAGGATGATAATGCAGAAGACAGAAAAATATAATTATTTTTTGTTAGAGAGGTAAAAGAAGAAGGTAAAAGGAGGAAAGAGAACTAGCATTTACTGAGTACAGACCACCATTTAGAGACATTATCTCTCTGAACTGTAAAGGAAGTAGCTATTTGTTTTGTTTAAGGTCCCCTAGAAAACAGAGCCACAGGCAAATATTCAGAGTTAAGGTTTATTGGAAAAAAGCAATTTCAGGGCAGCAAGGAAGAGCAAAAGAGAAATGATACAAGAACTTAGGAAGTAATTCAAGGCATTGCTGACACGTAACTTTTGCCTTGCATATTGACTTTGGAACCTACCCTCATGAAAGTGACTACTGTTGGGTGTGCTGCCTTCCATGCTATCCCTTAGAGGGATACAAAGTCGACTTTTTTAGATTCCATATATATGTGTTAGCATACAGTATTTGTTTTTTTCTTTCTGACTTAACTTCACTCTGTATGACAGTCTCTAGGTCCATCCACATGATTACAAATAACTCAATTTCGTTTCTTTTTATGGCTGAGTAATATTCCGATGTATATATGTGCCACATCTTCTTTATCCACTCATCTGTCGATGAACACTTAGGTTGATACCATGTCGTGGCTACTGTAAATAGAGCTGCAACGAACATTGTGGTACATGACTCTTTTTGAATTATGGTTTTCTCAGGGTATATGCCCAGTAGTGGGATTGCTGGGTCACATGGTAGTTCTATTTTTAGTTTTCTAAGGAACCTCCATACAGTTCTCCATACTGGCTGTATCAATTTACATTCGTACCCACAGTATAAGAGGGTTCCCTTTTCTCCACACCCTCTCCAGCATTTATTGTTTGTAGATTTTTTGATGATGGCCATTCTGACTGGTGTGAGGTGATACCTCATTGTACTTTGGATTTGCATTTCTCTAATAGTTAGTGACATTGAGCATCCTTTCATGTCTTTGTTGGCAATCTGTATATCTTCTTTGGAAAATGTATATTTAGGTCTTCTGCCCATTTTTGGATTGGTTTGTTTGGTTTTTTGATATTGAGCTGCATGAGCTGCTTGTATATTATGGAGATTAATCCTTTGTCAGTTGCTTTGTTGGCAAATATTTTTTCCCACTCTGAGGGTTGTCCTTTTGTCTTCTTTAGGGTTTCCTTTGCTGTGCAAAAGCTTTCAACTTTCATTAGGTCCCATTTGTTTACTTTTGTTTTTATTTCCATTTCTCTAGGAGGTGGGCCAAAAAGGATCTTGCTATGATTGATGTCATAGAGTGTTCTGCCTATGTTTTCCTCTAAGAGTTTGATAAGGTTTTTAATCCATTTTGAGTTTATTTTTCTGTATGGCATTAGGGAGTGTTGTAATTTCATTCTTTTACACGTAGCTGTCCAGTTTTCCCAGCACCACTTATTGAAGAGGCTGTCTTTCCTCCATTGTATATTCTTGCCTCCTTTATCAAAAATAAAGTGATCATACGTGCGTGGGTTTATCTCTGGGTTTTCTATCCCGTTCCATTGATCTATATTTCTGCTTTTGTGCCAGTACCATACTGTCTTGATTACTGTAGCCTTGTAGTATAGTCTGAAGTCAGGGAGCCTGATTCTCCCAGCTCCATTTTTCTTTCTCAAGATTGTTTTGGCTATTTGGGGTATTTTGTGTTTCCATACAAATTATGAAACTTTTTGCTCTAGTTCTGTGAAAAATGCCAGTGGTAGTTGGATAGGGATTGCATTGAATCTGTAGATTGCTTTGGGTAGTAGAGTCATTTTCACAATGTTGATTCTTCCAATCCAAGAACATGGTATATCTCTCCATCTGTTTGTATCATCTTTAATTTCTTTCATCAGTCTCTTATAGTTTTCTGCATACAGGTCTTTTGTCTCCTTAGGTAGGTTTATTCCTAGATATTTTATTCTTTTTGTTGCAGTGGTAAATGGGAGTGTTTTCTTGTGAAATTTTTTGTTCTAGTTCTGTGAAAAATGCCAGTGGTAGTTTGATAGGGATTGCATTGAATCTATAGATTGCTTTGGGTAGTAGAGTCATTTTCACAATGTTGATTCTTCCAATCCAAGAACATGGTATATCTCTCCATCTGTTTGTATCATCTTTAATTTCTTTCATCAGTGTCTTATAATTTTCTGCATACAGGTCTTTTGTCTCCTTAGGTAGGTTTATTCCTAGATATTTTATTCTTTTTGTTGCAATGGTAAATGGGAGTGTTTTCTTGATTTCACTTTCAGATTTTTCATCATTAGTATATAGGAATGCCAGAGATTTCTGTGCATTAATTTTGTATCCTGCTACTTTACCAAATTCATTGATTAGCTCTAGTAGTTTTCTGGTAGCATCTTTAGGATTCTCTATGTATAGTATCATGTCATCTGCAAACAGTGACAGCTTTACTTCTTCTTTTCCGATTTTTGGATTCCTTTTATTTCTTTTTCTTCTCTGATTGCTGTGGCTAAAACTTCCAAAACTATGTTGAATAATAGTGGTGAGAGTGGGCAACATTGTCTTGTTCCTGATCTTAGTGGAAATGGTTTGTTTTTCACCATTGAGGATGATGTTGGCTGTGAGTCTGTCATATATGGCCTTTATTATGTTGAGGAAAGTTCCCTCTGTGCCTACTTTCCGGAGAGTTTTTATCATAAATGGAAGTTGAATTTTGTCGAAAGCTTTCTCTGCATCTATTGAGATGATCATATGGATTTTCTCCTTAATTTGTTAATATGGTGTATCAAATTGATTGATTTGCGTATAGTAAAGAATCCTTGCATTCCTGGGATGAACCCAGCTTGATCATGGTGTGTGACCCTTTTAATGTGCTGTTGGATTCTGTTTGCTAGTATTTTGTTGAGGATTTTTGCATCTATGTTCATCAGTGATATTGGCCTGTAGTTTTCTTTCTTTGTGACATCTTTGTCTGGTTTTGGTATCAGGGTGATGGTGGCCTCGTAGAATGAGTTTGGGAGTGTTCCTCCCTCTGCTATATTTTGGAAGAGTTTGAGAAGGATAGGTGTTGGCTCTTCTCTAAATGCTTCATAGAATTCCTCTGTGAAGCCATGTGGTCCTGGGCTTTTGTTTGTTGGAAGATTTTTAATCACAGTTTCAATTTCAGTGTTTGTGACTGGTCTGTTCATATTTTCTATTTCTTCCTGATTCAGTCTTGGCAGTTTGTGCATTTCTAAGAATTTGTCCATTTCTTCCAGATTGTCCATTTTATTGGCATAGAGTTGCTTGTAGTAATCCCTCATGATTTTTTGTATTTCTGCAGTGTCAGTTGTTACTTCTCCTTTTTCATTTCTGATTCTACTGGTTTGAGTCTTCTCCCTTTTTTTTCTTGATCAGTCTGGCTAATGGTTTATCAATTTTGTTTATCTTCTCAAAGAACAAGCTTTCAGTTTTATTGACCTTTGCTATCGTTTCCTTCATTTCTTTTTCATTTATTTCTGATCTGATCTTTATGACTTCTTTCCTTCTGCTAACTTTAGGGGTTTTTTGTTTCTTTCTCTAATTGCTTTAGGTGTAAGGTTAGGTTATTTATTTGAGATGTTTCTTGTTTCTTAAGGTAGGTTTGTATTGCTGTAAACTTCCCTCTTAGAACTGCTTTTGTTGCATCCCATAGGTTTTGGGTCATCATGTTTCCATTGTCATTTGTTTCTAGGTATTTTTTTATTTCTTCTTGGATTTCTTCAGTGATCTCTTGGTTATTAAGTAGTGTGTTGTTTAGCCTCCATGTATTTGTATTTTTTACAGATCTTTTCCTGTAATTGATATCTAGTCTCATAGCATTGTGGTCGGAAAAGATACTTTATACGATTTCAATTTTCTTAAATTTACCAAGGCTTGATTTGTGACCAGAGATATGACCTGTCCTGGAGAATGTTCTATGAGCACTTGAGAAGAAATTGTATTCTGTTGTTTTTGGATGGAATGTTCTATAAATATCAATTAAGTCCATCTTGCTTAATGTGCCATTTAAAGCTTCTGTCTCCTTATTTATTTTCATTTTGGATGATCTGTTGTTGGTGAAAGTGGGGTGTTAAAGCCCCCTACTCTTATTGTGTTTCTGTTGATTTCCCCTTTTATGGCTGTTAGCATATGCCTTGTGTATTGAGGTGCTCCTAGGTTGGGTGCATAAATATTTACAATTGTTATACTCTCTTCTTGGATTGATCCCTTGATCATTATGTAGTGTCCTGTTTGTCTCTTGTAATAGCCTTTGTTTTATTTTTTTTTATTTTTTTTTTTTTTTGCGTTACGCGGGCCTCTCCCATTGTGGAGCACAGGCTCCGGACGCGCAGGCTCAGCGGCCATGGCTCACGGGCCCAGCCGCTCCGCGGCATGTGGGATCTTCCCGGACCGGGGCACGAACCCGCGTCCCCTGCATAGGCAGGCAGACTCTCAACCACTGCGCCACCAGGGGAGCCCCAATAGCCTTTGTTTTAAAGTCTATTTTGTCTGATATGAGAATTGCTACTCCTGCTTTCTTTTGATTTCCATTTGTGTGGAATATCTTTTTTCATCCCCTCACTTTCAGTCTGTATGTGTCCCTAGGTCTGAAGTGAGTCTCTTGCAGACAGCATATATATGGGCCCTGTTTTTGTATCCATTCAGCCAATCTATGTCTTTTGGTTGGAGTATTTAATCCATTTACATTTAAGGTAATTATCGATATGTACGTTCCTATTACCATTTTCTTACTTGTTTTGGGTTTGTTATTGTAGGTCTTTTCCTTCTCTTGTGTTTCCTGCCTAGAGAAGCTCCTTTAGCATTTGTTGTAAAGCTGGTTTGGTGGTGCTGAATTCTCGTAGCTTTTGCTTGTCTGTAAAGGTTTTAATTTCTCTGTCAAATCTGAATGAGATCCTTGCTGGGTAGAGTATTCTTGGTTGTAGCTTTTTCCCTTTCATCACTTTAAATACGTCCTGCCACTCCATTTTGGTTTGCAGAGTTTCTGCTGAAAATCAGCTGTTAACCTTATGGGGATTCCCTTGTATGTTATTTGTTGCTCTTCTCTTGCTGCTTTTAACATTTTTTCTTTGTATTTAATTTTTGATAGTTTGATTAATATGTGTCTTGGCGTGTTTCTCCTTGGATTTATCCTGTTTGGACTCTCTGCACTTCATGGATTTGATTGACTATTTCCTTTCCCATAGTAGCGAAGTTTTCAACTATAATCTCTTCAAATATTTTCTCAGTCCTTTTTTATTCTCTTCTTCTTCTGGGACCCCTGTAATTCAAATGTTGGTGCATTTAATGTTGTCCCACAGGTCTCTGAGACTGTCCTCAATTCTTTTCGTTCTTTTTTCTTTATTCTGCTCTGTGATAGTTATTTCCACTATTTTATCTTCTAGGTCATTTATCCGTTTTTCTGCCTCAGTTATTCTGATATTGATTCCTTCTAGAAAATTTTTAATTTCATTTATTGTGTTACTCATCATTGTTTTTTTGCTCTTTAGTTGTTCCAGGTCCTTGTTAAATGTGTCTGTATTTTCTTCATTCTATTTCCAAGATTTTGGATTATCTTTACTATCACTGCTCTGAATTCTTTTCAGGTAGACTGCCTATTTCCTCTTCGTTTGTTTCGTCTGGTGGGTTTTTATCTTGCTCCTTCATCTGCTGCATATTTCTCTGTCTTCTAATTTTTCTTAAGTTACTGTGTTTGGTGTCTCCTTTTCGCAGGCTGCACGTTCGTAGTTCCCTTTTTTTTTGGTTTTTGCCCCTAGTGGGTAAGGATGGTTCAGTGGCTTGTGTAGGCTTCCTGGTGGAGGGGATTGGTGCCTGTGTTCTGGCACGTGTGGCTGGATCTTGTCTTTCTGGTGGGCAGGGCCGCATCTGGTGGTGTGTTTTTTAGGTGTCTGTTAACTTAGTATGATTTTAGGCAGCCTCTCTGCTAATGGGTGTGGTTGTGTTCTGGTCTTGCTTGTTGTTTAGCATGGGGCATCCAGCACTGGAGTTTGCTGGCCGTTGGGTGGAGGTGGGTCTTAGCACTGAGACAGAGATTTCTAGGAGAGCTCTTGCTGAGTGATATTACGTGGGGCCCAGAGGTCTCTGGTGGTCCAATGTCCTGAACTTGGCTCTCTCACCTCAGAGACTCAGGCCTGACACCAGGCTGGAGCACCTAGACTCTGTCAGCCCCGCTGGCGAAGCGGCTTCTAGTGTGTGGAAACCTTTCCTCCTTCACAGCTCCCTCCCAGAGGTGCAGGTCCTGCTCCTATTCTTTTGTCTCTGTTTTTTCTTTCTTCTTTTGTCCTACCCAAGTACATAGGGAGTTTCTTTTTTTTTTTGCAGTACACGGGCCTCTCACTGTTGTGGCCTCTCCCGTTGCGGAGCACAGGCTCCGGACCCGCAGGCTCAGCGGCCATGGCCCACGGGCCCAGCCGCTCCACGGCATGTGGGGTCCTCCCGGACCGGGGCACAAACCCGCGTCCCCTGCATTGGCAGGCGGACTCCCAACCACTGCGCCACCAGGGAAGCCCCGTGGGGAGTTTCTTGCCTTTTGGGAAGTCTGAGGTCTTCTGCCAGCGTTCAGTAGGTGTTCTGTAGGAATTGTTCCACATGTAGGTGTATTTCTGAGGTATTTGTGGGGAGGAAGGTGATCTCCACATCTTACTCCTCCGCCATCTTGAAGGTCCCACCGGCAGGCGGATTCTTTT
>NW_006794635.1:1268567-1270315 GCF_000442215.2 Lipotes vexillifer
CTGCGTTGGGTCTCTGTTGCTGCACGTGGGCTTTCCCTAGTTGTGGCGAGTGGGGGCTACTCTTCGTTTTTTTTGGAGCGCGGGCTCTAGGCGGTGCGTCTTCAGTAATTGTGGCACGTGGGCTCAGTAGTTGTGGCTCATGGGCTCTAGAGCGCAGGCTCAGTAGTTGTGCCGCACGGGCCTAGTTGCTCTGCGGCATGTGGGATCCTTCCGGGCCAGGGCCCGAACCCGTGTCCCCTGCACTGGCAGGCAGACTCCCAACCACTGCGCCACAAGGGAAGCCCACGGCAGGTGGATTCTTAACCACTGTGCCACCAGGGAAGCCCTAGTTATCTATTTTATATATAGTAGTGTGTATATGTCAATCCCAATCTCTCAGTTTATTCCTCCCCCGCCACCCCCCAGTAACCATAAGTTTATTTTCTACTCCTTGCTTCTTCAAGCCTTCCATTCCTTTGGTTTCCATCATAGCATACTGTCACTTGTCCCCTAACTCTCTGTCTCCTTTGAAGTTTTATCCATTTTATCTTTTTCACAGCCAGAGTCCTGGCAGGAAACACATGCTATACTCATAGTTAATGCGAAGACTCTTCACAGGTTTGGCAGGGTGAAGGTGGGTACCGGCGATGGGGTGAGTCAGCAGGAAGTCATTAGTGCCCCTGTGTTTGAAGGGGCAAGAGGAGGGAATGCTGTTACACAAGCTTAGAGAGTGCTGGGATCCTTGGAAGATGGGATACCTGAGAGGAGTTGTAATAAAGAATCACAGCCTCACCAGAACCACATCCGGGTGGTGAGGGAACAAAGAGGGGGTAGGAAATAAATCCCTTGACCTTTTTCTCTTCCTACTCCCAAATTCCCATCAATGCTTCCCATTAGCTGACCCACCCAGAAGCCAGAGGCAAGGAAGCCCAGGTAACACAGTCAGGAGAAGTAAACACCCCACTCCCAGCACAGAGCAGGGCAGAGAAGGGCTGGGAGTGGCTGAGACGAGCAAACTGAAAATCAACGCATTCCTCCACTGCCTGGTCATTAATTTAGCTTTCTTTAAATGTTGGAGCTCCCCAAAATTCACGCTCAGGCTCTTCCTGCTTCTTACACTATCCTCTCTACTGGGGAAATCTCATTCATGCTCACAACTTAAATTTCTATCTATAATCAAATGGCCCTTAAATGTGTATCTCTTCCCCAAACTCTCCTCTGAGTTCCAGATTTGAATATTCTCTTGACTTCTCCATGTGGATATATTAAAATAACTAAGTCTCATCAAATTAAACATTTCCAAATGATCTCATGGCCTCCTTGCCACCTCCCACACAATATAAAGCCCAGTTCCCCTTCCAGTATTTTCTCTTGAATGGCACTACCTTACATTCAGTAACCCAAGCCAGAAACCTAGGAATCTTCCTTGAGACTTTCATGCCCCTTGCCTTCTAACATCTAATCCAGTAGATCTTTTTCTACTTCCCTCCATCTCCACTGACTCATCCTGGGGCAGCTTCTCATCTGAACCACTGCAATAAACAGTAGTTATAATTACCAGTCCTCTTCTATCCAGTCTGGATGGCTCACAATTCATTCTCCATTCACAGTCACACTGACTTTTTTATATGTAAACCCATGCATGTTAACACCACTTCTGTCCTACCCCTACACCAGCTTAAAACCTTTTCCATTGCTTTTAGGATAAAAACCAAAAATATTAACATAGCCTACAAGGTCCTATAAAGCATAACCTCTGCCTCTTTCCC
>NW_006794635.1:1270325-1277910 GCF_000442215.2 Lipotes vexillifer
TCACCCTCAACCTCTAGCTGAACTGACCTTCTCTCAGATCATTAAATACATCACACTTTCCCACACCACAGTGCCTTTGCACATATTCTTCCCTCTAAATGAAACACATTTCCCTCACTCTTCTAACTTTAACTCAGCTTTTAGATCTCAACATAAACTTTACTCTTTATGGAAGCCTTCACTAATTTTCCAGAGAGAATCCATTCCTCTTTTACATACTTTCATGGTACCATGTTCCTTTCCTCTATAGCACTTATTTTGACTTATAATTATAATTTACATGATTATTAAATTAATAACTATCTATCTCCCTCTATATTGATCTTCTATTGCTGGAAAAGTACTGGCTTAAAACAACGATTGTTGTTTCTCCTGATTCTGGGTTTGGCTGGGGTTCTTCATGCCACTCCACTAACTGTCAGGTAGATTAAGAACCAGGCAGGCTTGGCAGGGATAGCTGGAAGAGCTGAGACTCCCTCCCTGTGTGATCTTTCATCTTCAAGGAAGTTCAATCAGACTTCTTCACAAGGTGGCAAAAGTGTTCTCAGAAGGTAAGAGCAGGGACTTCCCTGGTGGTGCAGTGGTTAAGACTGCACAATGCCAATGCAGGAGGCCCAGGTTTGATCCCTGGTCAGGGAACTAGAACCCAAATGCATGCCACAACTAAGAGCTCACATGCCACAACTAAGGAGCTAGCAAGCTGCAACTAAGGAGCCCACCTGCTGCAACTAAGACCCAGTGCAACCAAATAATAATTTTTTTTTTTAAAAGAAAAAGAAAGTAAGAGCAGAAGCTTCAAGAATATCCCATAAGATCACAAAAGTTGCATTTTGTTGCTCGAGTAAGTCACAAGGTCAACCTAGATTTTAGGTATGGGGAAATAGGCTCCACATCTTAAAATAAACAAGTGGGACTACATTAAACTAAAGAGCTTCCACACAGCAAAGGAAATAATAAACTGAAAAGGCAACTTATAGAATGAGAGAAAGCATTCACAAACCTTATATCTGATAAGGGTTAATATCCAAAATATATAAAGAACTCAACAGCAAAAAAGCAAATAATCCACTATTAAAATGAGCAAAGGACCCAAATAGGGATTTTTCCAAAGAAGACATACAGATGGCCAATAGGTATATGAAAAGATGCTTAACACCACTAATCATCAGGGAAATGAAAATTAAAACCACAATAATGTATCACCTCACACATGTTAAAATGACTATTATCTAAAAGATGAGAAATAACAAGTGTCAGTGAGAAAGTGGAGAAAAGGAAATACCTGTGCACTGTTGATGGGAATGTAAATTGGTACAGCCACTATGAGAAACAGTATGGAGGCTCCTCAAAAAATTAAAAATTGAACTACCATATGATCCAACAATCCCTTTCCTGGGTACATAACCGAACGAACTGAAATCAGTGTCTTGAAGAGATATCAGCACACCCGTGTTCACTGAAGCATTATTCACAATAGCCAAGATACAGAAATAACCTAAGTGCCTGTCAGTGGATGAATGGAAAAATTGGTATATATGTACAATGGAACATTATTCAGCCGTGATAAAGAAGGAAATTCTGCCATCTGCAACAACATAGTTACAACTTGAGGGTATTATGCTAAGTGGGATAAATCAGAAACACAAATATTCTATGACATCACTTATATGTGGGAGTTTAAAAAGCGGAACTCATAAAAACAGAGTAGAACGGTGTTTACCAGGGACTGTTGGGTGGGGAGATAGGAAAGATGTTGTTTAAGGGTACAAACTTGCAACTAGTAAATAAGTAAGTTCTGGACATCTAACGCACAGCATAGTGATTGTAGTCAATACTGTATCGTAAACTTCAAAGTTGCTAAGACACTAGGTCTTAATTGTTCTCACCACAAAAAAAAAAAAAATTATGTGACATGATAAAGGTGATAGCTAACGCTACAGTGGTAATCATATTGCAATATGTAAATATATCCAACCAAGAAGTTTGTACACCTTAAACTTCACAAATGTTATATGTCAATCATAACTCAATATAAATTTTAAAACTTTTATGTTCCACCTCTCGATGGGAGGAGCTGCAAATAATGTGTGACCATGTTTAATATCTCACACAACCTCTAGAATGTAAATTCCACAAGGGCAGGAAATATGTCTCTCTTGTTCATTGCTTATCCTCATTCATTTATTCAACATATATTTGTGGAAAGCTTGCTATATGCCAGGCACTCTGTGCATAGTATGCACTTAAAAATATATTTTGGTAGAGAGGAAAGGGAGGGAGGAAGGAATCTTCACTTACACATACAGTCAGAGCTCTGTTATTTCAATGAACAACAAAAAAATCTGCTATAAAATATAAACACAACACTTTATTCAATGCAGACACTGACTTCATCTGTATATTATTAGAACTAAGGTGACGGGATATCATGGAAATAGCTCAAAGCTTGAAGTGGGAGAACTAGGGTCCAAGAATAATTTTCCTCCTAATTAGCTGTGTGATTTTTTTTTCTTTTTTTTTTTTTTGCGGTGCACGGGCCTCTCACTGTGGTGGCCTCTCCCGTTGCAGAGCACAGGCTCCGGATGCGCAGGCTCAGTGGCCATGGCTCACGGGCCCAGCCGCTCCACGGCATGTGGGATCCTCCCGGACTGGGGCACAAACCCGTGTCCCCAGCATCGGCAGGTGGATCTCAACCACTGCGCCACCAGGGAAGCCCCGTAGTTGATATTTTTAATGATTACCCTTATCCTTTTCCAGCGATAAAAGTATATTACATACTGAATATCCTTTTGAAAACTTGTATTCTCACATGCGCCTCTAGGAGCACTGAGATCCACTGCTCTAGTTTTCCAACTGGAAATCAAAGTTTTACTTTTAAGTAAATACATGTGCTTGTTAATTAAAAATCACTGAGTATGACCATTACACGTTCAAAAAGAAATCTGAGACAGCGAGATACACAAGAGCGAATTCTCAGAGAATGAATAGTTGCCTTTTAGGATGCTTGATGGCATGAGAAGGCTTTTTGTACTTAGCAAGTGTGATAATCATATGAACCCTGCTTCGTGTGCTTTCAAGTGAGAGGCTTCCTATCCCTCACGCCTGCCTGAGCCCTGCCTCGGGACTGGGAGTTGGTAATGGGCTATGGCTCAGAGAGAGTCAGAGTGTCAGTGACTTGGTAATATAGAAAGCTGAAAACATCATGGTTTGTTTGCTATAGTGTCCAAATAGCTATGTCAAAACAGCTACATCAGAATAGCTCAAGCAAAATGTCCAGTGCCCTTCGAGACTGTGCATATAGAGCACTGTGCATATGCTCGAGCATATAGTAAGTGCTCAATAAATGGTGGCCATCAATATCGCTTTCCTTTGCTGCTGCCATTCTAGATTCCTGGTACTGGCAACCAATTCAGCAGACAATTGCTAAGCACCTACTATGCCCCCGGGGCTGGCCCAACACCTGCAGGAGCAGAGAGGAGCAGAGCTATCACCGCCAGCAGGAAGCTCTCCTGATTTCCCTGGAGCCTTCCCACCAGCTGACCCAGCAACATAAAACCTCTGCCAAGGATGGCATAGGGGATGCAAGAACTGGCCTGGAATGTTTTCTTTGGGCTCCAACTCATTTATTATTGTGTTTTTATTCATGCTTGCAGCTGCTGCTATAGCGTGCCTTATGTTTGGAAGCTGAAAAATACAAGTAAGGGGAAAGAAAAGGTGTTTTCCCTACTAAATTTTTCAACATTTAGAGAACAACCAAATTTTAAAATTCAGGGAGATGTTTAGAGAAAACAGTAAAGACTGAAAAGATAGCTTTGTGCCTCTGATGCATTTTGGAAATAATTCTGGAAAAAAAATTGAAAATGCAATGTATAGACCTGGAGGGGAATTAAAAGCTAAAACATCATGGGTATCTGGTGCCCCCAAAATTCTTGCACAGCCAGGGTATTTGGTTCTTAGAGTTGATGGAATTTTGTTTGTGACAATGACCCAGGTCTGTTCAGGTATTTATTAAAGATGAGACATGCTTCTCATTACACGTGGGGGCCTAATTGGTTATAGAGAAAAACAAAACTGCTTTCAGACTAAATAAAATCTCTAAATCCAGACTTTGAATATTCCTTAAAATACGGGAAATTTAGACTATCCCGATAACTAAAGGCCAGGGAACATTATGAAATCACAATCTGTATTTAAGCTTGGTAGTCTGATTACAAATCCACAGTATTTTTTAGAATTTTTGAGACTGGGGGAAAGCTTTGGTAGAATATCAATACACAGAGAGCAATCGGAGAACTCAAGAAAAGCAGAAACTGAAAGAGTACAGATTTCAAAGAACGCAAGTGTGGTGAGTGGCTGTGCAGAACTGAGGCAAAGTTAGAGTTTGGAGAGGAGGAAAGATGCATCCAGGTTTTGTGGGACATGAGGTTCATATAACTGAGGATGGGGAGATCCTCTTTAAAAGAAAAATAAAATAAAAATTAAAAATACAAAATTAGGTCCAGGGCTTTGGAAGGGGCCCATGCAAGGGAAGGGTCTGAAGCTTATGCTTCCTTAGTTTCATAGTAAATCTACCACAAATTAAGACAGAGAGAAAAAAGATTCATGGACCAAAATTCTAGAGCTGTGAATTCTCATCTCGCCTCTCTCATCGATACTCTGTAACTATGAGTGAGTTCTTGAGTCTCATTGCTCTTCCATTTCTTACCTGGCCAGTGGTGCTTGTGATCCATGAAACAACGAAAAAGAGAAAGGCCTTAGAATGTTCATGGAAACGACTGGAAGGGGCTTGTAGTTTGAGACATACCTATGAATCAATAAAGATAATTGGGCCTCCAACATACACTCTCCTCTATAATTTTTATTTGCATCATTGAATAATTTATACATCTCTACATTCAATTACTTAATCAGCTGACAACATTTATTGAGCTCCTGCTATGTGTCAGCTATCATGCTAAGTGCTGGGAATACTGAAGTATAAACAGGACAGGTAAGGTCCCTGCTCCTTGTGGGGCTTCATTTAAGTTGAGAGTAAGAGAATGATAAGTGAGTAAGAAAAAAACCACAGCAAAATGCTAATGATAATATCCATGAAGAAAACAAAGCAGGATAATAGAATAAGGAGACATTTGTTTATTAAATTAACTCCTATAATATCCTCATTGTAAGAGATGCAAAGGTGAAGGAAATGAATCGTGACCTTCGGGGCGCTTATCTAGTAGAACAAATAAGACAAACTACAACACGAGGAGGGCAGGAAGGGTCAAATATTTTAAGAGAGATAGAAGAAAGGGGGAGTGGATATTCAAAGGAAGGGGGAAGAATAAGAAAGTTTACCTGAAGGAGCTGACATCTGAGCTGGGATTCAAAGGACGGGCAAGTTTTACCCAGACAATTATAGGATTCGGAGGAGTAGAACACCCCTGTGAATATCTAAGATGCTGAAGCTTAAATATTCCAAATTCAGTGAGATCGCATCACTGCTCAGAACTAACATCTTTAAATGCCCGGTCAGAATATTTTAGTATTTTTGGTTTCTTAGAATGTCATCTATATATTTCACATAGCTACAGAACCTTCACGAGAAAACTTATTACCATGCATTTTTACCCGATGTACATGTAAGAGTCACTCAGGAATACATCAGCATTATTTTTCATTAAATGTGACTTAGTTACAGCAGATTGCTAATTAAGTTGCAGTTTATCAACACGTTCAAAGTGTTTCCACTAATGTCAAAAGCTCATTTGCATTGCTGCATAACTTTAATGTTATTTAGTTTTGAGAGCATCTTAAAGGTTGGAGTTGCAAGGATATTTGCCTGCAAGCCAAAATAATTTGAAGATACGGTTGACATGATATTTTAAATTGTATTGAAACATATTGGGGGGAAATGAAATTATCTTCCTCCTCCAGATAGAAGGTCCTTGTCATGACCCACCATCCACAACTTTAATAAATCCTTTCTTTCTATTGACTATTCTTTAAAATTAACTATGTGAATCTAATAAGCGCTCCATCATTCAAAGGTGGGGGAGGAGTTTCTAATACTGGAACATCTCTCCTCCACATAGAGTATGAAAACAGAATCCACGAATCAAGTGTTTTGGGGTATTGGTTGCTTCTTTTATTGTGATGTTGGCCTTTATTGCTGTTGCTATTGTTGTTTGCTTTATTTGTTTTTATGACAACACAAAAACATTATCATACATTCCTCTACCAAAATATGACTGCTGCTCTAACCTGTATTTCAATTCCAGGAGGAGATGAAGGAAAGAAGGAAGGAAGGGAGCGAGGAAGGAAGACTAGGCAGCTGATAAACCTGCTCTAGAAACAGGTAGCAAATTTCAAGTGCCCATTCAAAGGAAGCAAGCTTCCTCCTTTTATTTTCTTCCCAAATCTCTTCCTTCCCAGTTATTTTCTTATGTTGCTATGATGGCGATGGTGGTGCTGGTCATGGCGGCCATGGTTCCAGCCACATTCAGCTCCTGTCATAATGGGAACTATCTTAGAAGTGAGGCTTGCCTGACCTTGGCGATACCAACCAGGGGAAAGACTATTTGACCAGGACCGGGTAACACAGCATTAGGAAACAAGCAGAGTTGACCCCAGCAGCACAGCCATAATACCCAGCGACCCAATGGTACATGGAGCTCATGGGAGAGTAGGACTTCAGGGTCTCTCAACTGTTGTTGAGAGACAACCTTGCAATCTATCACTGTCCCAGGAAATCCTGCTATCATGGGCACCCAGTGCCTGCTCTTTAAGGAGCAACAATTAAGTCAAAAACTCAACTTTTTATTTATGATTAGCAATCCAGCTGCTGATATACTTCCCGCTCAGAAACTGGAGTGTCCTTCTCCTACAGTGGGGACAGGGCGCTATCACTACATAAATATGGGGAGAAAGCGTGGAGCTGATGACCAGAAATTTAGAAACTGCCTTAGTGACATTTCATTTGTTTTCCAACTGAGAGGTGAAAGTTACTTTAAATCAGTTCTCTTCATCATAACAGAGTTCGCAAGCTTGCCAATGAAATACTTTCTTCTCCTGAAATACTTTCTAACCAACATAATTTTTTCGCTAGGTTAATCAACAAAGACAAAATGCTGTCCCAAGAAAGAAAATGGCAAAAATGGCCTTAGTTCTCAAGACAGAAGAAAGGGGATGAGGTTGGAGTTCCATCTAATCATCTTTTCTTACATTCACAGAGAATCATTTGCAAGGAAATTCCTAGGAGAATGGAACACAAGATTCCACGTAGTGTGGTCAAGAAAAGTCCAGTATTGAGTTTTCCTTTCACTGGTCCATGTCCCAGGAGTGATAATGGCCTCACTCCCAAGCCTCCACCCCAGTGCTCACAGCCTGCCCTGCTCTCCTCTCGTCTCTGAGCGCCAGTTCTGACTCTGGTGCTCCAGGGTCCTCTTCAGCCTGCACCTGCTCTAGTCATCTTCTTCCCCAAACTTCATCCCTAACATACTGGATCTCCAGAGTTACTGGCCCCAGAATCCATACTAATACTCTCTGTCCATATCTGGAGACATCGAGGTACTTCATCTTGCACTCTTTGTTCACAACTCTTTCC
>NW_006794635.1:1278188-1360935 GCF_000442215.2 Lipotes vexillifer
TCTTTCCCTCATCTTTTCCACAAAAAGAGATTATCATGAGCTTCCTGGGAAACATATGGCCCTTGGGCATAAACAATCCAAATTAGCAATAAAAGCAGCATTAAATTAAGAGTAAAGAAAGGGATGTCTCTCCCTCTAGCCTGCATCTGACTGATGAGATCACACCCATGATAGGTTTTAAGTATGTTTAAAGAGAATCTGAAGCAAGTTAATAAAAACAGAAGTGTGCACAAACATGAAGAGACTGGTTGACGAGGGAAAATCCTAGAGATGTTAAATGTCTCAGAAAAGACTTAATGAAAAAGGAGTCCACAAGCATTTAAAAATATAAACTAGGCAAAGAAATGAAGAAGAGTTTGAAGAGATAAACCCAGAGAAATAAAATTAAGAAAAACATATAAAACATAACATAAAGAAATAAAAAGAACAGTGAGTTGAATACCAAGAATTAAATTTCCAAGGAAAGTGAGTTGCTGTCATGTGCACTGTCCACATATGTTAAACTGACTATGATCCAATAAAGCCTTGTCCAATAGCAATGAAGTAATCGTCACTCCATAAGCAGAGCCCTCGAGTAGGACTGAGGTGAAAGGGCAACGTTATATCCTGTGCCTCTGGGAATCAAGTTCTGCTGACTTCTGATCTAGGTAGGTGTGATTAGATTTTAATATAGGCAACTCCCTAATCCAAGAAACTAATAAACGAGACTGTTAATAGATACTAATACTAAACCCCAGTTATACCAGGAGACGACTATTGAACTCCAAATAAATATTTATTCATAAAGCAAAACACAGTTTTCCTCTAGGAATTGTCCCTCATTCTCATCCAAAATTTGTTTCATCTTATTAGCCTTGCCAACTGCAGCAGCCAAAACTAGAAGTAAAATTCCATCCTGGCCTCTCTCTTCCAAAATCAGTGTGGGATATGGGTATAAAACACTAGACTTAGTGTAGGAACATCTAGGTACCAGCCATGATCCCATTGTTTATAAGATTTTTGGCCTCAGCTAAGTCACTTTTCTTGAGCTCCTTTGCCTCGTTCAGCAAATGGGGATGCTATTGACTAATATCTGCCCTCCCTAAATCATGTATTGCCGTGATGATCAAATGAAATGATGGCTGTAAAAGGAACTGCAACTGGAAGAGTCAAGAAGGGCTGCCCGGAGACATGTGAGGTGACTCTGAAAGAACAGACAGGTGGGACGTCCCTGGTGGCGCAGTGGTTAAGAATCCACCTGCCAGTGCAGGGGACACGGGTTCGAGCCCTGGTCCGGGAAGATCCCACATGCCGCGGAGCAACTAAGCCTGTGTGCCACAATTACTGAAGCCACGCACCTAGAGCCTGCGCTCTGCAACAAGAGAAGCCACCGCAGTGAGAAGCCCGCGCACTGCAACGAAGAGTAGCCCCCGCTCGCTGCAACTAGAGAAAGCCCGCGTGCAGTAAGGAAGACCCAGAGCAGCCAATAAAGAAATAAACAAATAAACAAATAAATAAATTTATTTAAAAAAAAAAAGGACAGACAGGAGAGATGTGGTACGAGGTCATTTCAGGGACAGGAAACATGGATGCAAGAGAGACAGTCTGGTTTCCAGAAAACAATGGGTGGTAACTAGTATGTCTACAAGGCCCAAGGTGTTAGGGAAGATGGGCCTGAAGAAGGGCTGGATCAAGAAGGACTCTGCGTCCAGGTTAAAGAAATCATATTTTAACCCGGGATGAGCTGTGCTAAAGGTTGACCTCTAATCGTTTCCCTCTCTCAAAGAATCAGCAAGGACAGGAGCCCCCTCAGCACACATGGTCACATATTTTTTCACCACAGAGTAAGTTTAACATGGACAGACACTAGAGAAAGGATCAGCAGGGCACTGCTTATTTCAGAGAATTTTTGCTACCAAATCGAAACTGTTCTGTTGATCACAGACATCATACCCCTTAAGCCATAGAAACAGCTTTATTATATGAAAACTTCAGTCACTTAGACAATCAGATAATCCTAGTTCCTGCAATGATCAATGGTCCAAAACCACAGAAAAGCGTCAGTTCTTTCCTAAGACCCTATTAATTCAATCTTCAGGTTTAAAGATCTTCTTCGAAAATCATAGAACAATGAAGGCTTTTTAATTAGTGACACCTCCTTCCAAATTAAAAATGCTTCTGTGAAACAACTTCCACATAGCAGACACTGAGGTGGAGATTTTCACATATAATGTCCCTTTTAATTCTCCTGAAGACATGGTTTCTTCTTTAAATTTAATATCATAAAAATCAATGATATTCCAAGAATCTCATAATATCTTTTGAGATAATTAGCAGAGCCCAGCGGGTTTTCCCCCCAAAATGGGAGTCATTAGTTTAGAGGGAGAGAGGCCTCTCAGTGGCTCCAGCATTATCTACCTTGCTACCCCTAATCTTTGAACTCCTGTTTTGAAATGTTCTCAAATCTTCATTCATGGTGATATTACTGTTTTCTTTCCTTCTTTTCACTAAACTCCAAAAGAAATGGCTGGTCAGCCCACTCAATATATAAATGCATCTCTCTCTTTTTTTAATTGTGTAAGTAACCAACAGCAAAACACATCCTCCCACAGAGTTCTGAGCTGCAATTCTTTTCACAAAACTCTGGCACCCAATAATGCCAGAGGGAAATAAATAATCCACAAATATCACTGAAATAGATCAGGGTGGACAGATGACTCAACCATCACCATAACTCTTAGGTGCAAGCTGAGAGTAATAAATTACTTTTCTTTCACCTTCTCTTGTCACCAACTTGGTAATGTGACAAAATTCTCTCTGAGAATGTATAGACTTAAGCTTTTGTCTCTTCCACAATATTACAAGTACATTTTCCCTCCCTCAGACATCTCCAGGTAAGGAGGTATAAAATACCAAATAAAAGGTGACACTAAAATTATTAGCCAAGTTTTCAGAAGTCAGATAAACTAAACAAGAAGTTTCCAAAATTGCTGACTGCTGACTCTGAAAATATTTCAGTAAAAGTAGCTTCTGGGAACAGTATGGTTTATAGTTTCACACTTAATGACTCTTCATAGCTTGAAATATGTCTAGAGATTTTTATTCATGTCAAATTCTCTCCATGAAGCTTTGATTACTTTCAGAACTACCTTCTCTTGAACATACCTCACTTCTACAAGCAGGTCTTTGGCCTAACTTTTTGTGTTTGTTGTAGTCAAAGTTAGTTTAGGAACAAGGAATAAACATAGTTCAAGCTAGTTCAAATAAAGAGGGCCTCGCAGGACATGGAGCCATCAAAAGTCAAAGCAAATACTGTCTCAGCCTCTTGGTCTATTTCTTTATCTAAATCTCTCTCCCCACCAAACTCCACACTCCCCCACCCGACTCTGGCTTCCATGTGTTTCTCTGTAACTGCTGTAGTATCTGGGCCACAGATAGAATTTCTTATTCATAGTTTCTCTAACTGCCCCCAACTTTAGCTTGTAGGTGGTCTTCCCTTTAATGGCACAGACCTTGACCCCAACATTACACGACCTCAAGATTCAGCACCTACCACAAACTGAGTCTTTTGATTGAAGTTGTTTTTTTTTTTATAGCTCTGCTCCCCACAGAATTTTCCTCTGCTATAATCACTTTCTGTTTTTTTTTTAATTTTACTTACTTATTAATTTTTTTTGGCTGTGTTGCGTCTTCGTTGCTGCATGCAGGCTTTCTCTAGTTGCGGTGAGCAGGGGCTACTCTTTGTTGCGGTGCAAGGACTTCTCAATGTGGTTGCTTCTCTTGTTGTGGAGCATGGGCTCTAGGCACATGGGCTTCAGTAATTGCAGCAAGCGGGCTCAGTAGTTGCAACACGCAGGTCCTAAAGCGCAAGTTCAGTAGTTGTGGCGCACGGGCTTAGTTGCTCCACAGCTCATGGGATCTTCCCGGACCCCAGGGATCGAACCCATGTCCCCTGCGTTGGAAGGCGGATTCTTAACCACTGCACCATGAGTGAAGTCCTGATTCAAGTTTTTGAGAGGAAGAATCTTTGGCAAACTTGCCAGACAATGGATTAAGTCCACTGGGAGAGGTGGCCACTACAATCCAAACAGCTTAGCCAGGGCACAAGGTCACATGGGCACTTAGGCACATCCTTGCAGCAGGGCTATGTGTCAATAGGATGTAGTTGCAGAGACAATAATATGGCAGGGCAGCCCCCCAGTGTTGTTTCAGACGTATAATTAGATTCACTCGGAAAGCTGATGATTCATGTATTCTTCCATTATAGCCCCAAAATGGCGGGAGCTGGATGAAAACACGTAGCACTTGGTAGCACTGGGCACATTAAGCCCAGCATTTCCACCTCTGACATGCTCTTGGTCCCAACAGAGAAATAAAAAACCCCAAGTTAGTAAATATTTTCAGACACAAAGTACCTCTCTGCTTAACTCTAATTATGACATTGGATTTAGATGAAGTTTCTCCTGAAAAGCAAAGCAGTTTTTAGAAATACTGCTGAAGTATTTCAGACCATTATCTTGTCACTGGACTTTTCTTTAAAAAAAAAAAAAAATACTCACCTAGTGCTTACCTGAACTATTTAAATTACCTGAGCTTCTTAAACATTTAACTTTAATGTTAAATAAAATTAATGAAATCCAGTAATATGTTAGGTGTAGGCTTTTGCTTTTGCAGCAAGCATGGCTGACCCCTCCCAGGCTCTTGACATACACCTGCCAGACTAGTGGGCCCAAACTGAGCAAAAAGCCTGGAAAAAAGGTGGCAAGCAGCCTCTACCTGTCCTGGGACCCTTGCATCCTCCACTAGTCTCCCTGCTCTTCCCCTGTCTGGGGAGATCCCCCCGCTTTCTGAAGCCCAGCCTGAACTACAGGCTCCAGACCCTGCAGCCCAGCTGGAGTCCATTCCCTTTTATTCAGGCCGCCTCACCTGCATCCCCAGTGCCTGGGTCTCCCGGCCCACCTTCCTGAGCAACGCTGCCCGAGGCTCCCGGTTTCCGGACACAGAGTACCTTCCATGAACTCCAAGGCCTGTCCACCGTGCACACCTCCTCACTCAGTCCTCACACCCACCACCGGGTGATTCTGGTGACTCCAGATTCCGTTCCCACCCAGGTTTGTGATGCTCTTACACCCGTCCCTGTCCAAATGCCCTGTGCTTCCACATCCATGGCAACTTCTCCTCACACTAGATTCCCAGTTCTGGCCCCTCCTGCCTTTTCATTTATGGGACTAAGTGATGTTATCGAGTTAACATTTCAGAGCAATTAGTTCCTTTGCCTAAAATGAGAAGTCAAAGGGCTCATTGAACGTACTACATGTGACTCAGCACATTTAGCAGACTGGCCAAAGCATGCACACCTGGACAAGGAAAACTGAACTCATGAAGAGACAGCTGTGGAACATTTCTGTCTGCTTCTAAGAAGACGCCAACGTCGCCCGTACTTCCTCTACAAATTCCACAGGCTGCTGATAGAAATGTTAACACAGTTCACCAAATAAAAAGACCAGAAGACTGAAAAGCAGAGATAAAGGATGATTTGCTTTTTCAGATTCAGATTTTAAACCGTATAAGCAATTACATTTACAAATTGAATGTGTGAAAAAATATTAAAGTATGTATTTAAAACTTAGATCCCTGTGATTTATTTTATAAGTGGTAGTTTGTACCTCTTAATCTGCTTCACCTACTTCACCCTTCCCCCACTTTTCCCTTCGGCAACTACTAGTTTGGGAATACAGTCAATATTTTGTGATAACTTCATATGATGTGTAATCTATAAAAGTATCAAATCGCTATGTTGTACACCTGAAATTAATATAATACTGTAAGTCAACTATACTTCAATAAAAATAAATCATAAAGTTTAAATTAAAATAATTACCTATACCTAGAGTAGAATGCACTCTAATGTTTAATTAAACATTAATTTAAGTATTTGAACACTTTATTTAAAAAAATAAAATAAAACTTAGTCCACCAAGTAAACTCACTTGGTAAAACTGAGTATGTTCTTTGATGATAATAATGCTCACATCATAGAGAAGAAAAAAAATTGTTATGAATTGTGACTTGAATCTTGGACTTGACAAAGGAGAACTTCTGTTAATTGCCTGAGAGAGAAAAAACTTTGGAACATTAAGTCTTACTGGGATCTCTCCCATTTCCTGTATTACATTTTTTAAAGTCCTCCATGGGATAATCCAGAAAAGATTTCACATCTTCTGGAAAGTACTATTCTCACTTCATTATATAGTGAAATTTTTAATATCCTTTCTAGACTTAAGTCTTATTTAAATGAGAATAAAGTAATAATATTGGATAAGGGAATGACAGAATGTAGGTTAAGATAAAGAATATTAATAGCCCACACATTTTATATACCTCTGCTTCAGGTATATAAACAAATTTGAGGAATGAGAACATTTTCCGACAACCATTAAAACTGAAAAAATCTCTTTATCAAACAAAGAGAATTCTTGAGAGACTAACTGTATTAGTCTACTAGGACTGCCATAACGAAGGACCACATACTGGGTGGCTTAAACAACAGAAATTTCTTTCCTTACAGTCCTGAGGCTAGAAGTCCAAGTTCAAGGTCTGGTTTCTTCTAAGGCCTCTCTCCTTGGCTTACAGATGGCCACCTTCTTGCTATGTCTTCACATGGCCTTTACTCTGTGTGCACACATCCCTTGTGTCTATGTGTCCAAATTTCCTCTTCTTATAAAGACGTCAGACATGTTGGATTAGGGCCCACCCCAACGGCCTCCTTTTAACTTAATCACCTCTTTGAAAGTTTTACCTCTAAATAGTCACATTCAGATTTCAACACATGAATTTTGGAGGGACACATTTCAGCCCATAATCCTTGTCAAAATATGTTTTTTAAAGTAAGAATTAATAACTATTAACCAAGCTGAGTTTTTTAAATACAAGGGAAACAGTACTCCAGTAGCTTCAACAGTATTACCCTGCTGGATCCTCAAAACAAACATGAGCGATCCACGTCGAGCCCCCTGAGGTCACAGAGCGGATATAAAGTGTTGACTTTGCTGGTGTGGCTATCAGAAAATACCCTAATTCACAATGCCTTATTGAGTTCTCTACATTTCCAAAATGGATGCTGGGGGTGAAATCTTTTGTCATACATGCATCCTGATTTTTAATTTAGAATAAACATTAGAGTAATGGGTACAGATTCTGATCATAAATTCTTTTTAAACAACTTTACACCAGGTCCTTACAGATTTTAAGCCTAATGTAACATAATCTAAAAGAAATGAAACAGGGTATTAAAACTTCTTGCATTATTCAACAATAAAAATGTACCATCAAAAAAAGAAAAAGCCTTAATTAAAAAAACAAATGGGATAAAATATTATCAGTAATGCAGACAAAAAGTAACAAAAGTATACTAATAATTTATTATAAGTCAGAATTAGTAATGATCACATCTAGAAGAGGGTAAGAAATGTTACATTTATGAATAAGAATTAAAATAATATATAAATTATAGATAGCAAAATAAAGTCCTAAACATATGGAGAGAGACACAGATTCACAAACAAATTTAAAATGTTTTGCACTCTGGAACAAAAAATTAAAATTACTCTAAAATAATGAAAGGACATGCCAACAGGGATTTTAAATCACAATTAATGAATATGTAAAACCGAGCAAATAAACTGAAAAATATTATGAATATGACTAATAGAAGTAAATAAAAGAGATTTTCTTTTCTCTTTAAAATGAGTTCTTATAGAGATTTTGTAGAAAAAAACAAAACAAAACAAGTAAAGGAAAAAATAGCATTAAAGATAGTGTCAACTGAGCTATGTATTTCTTGCAATTCACTGGAAAACAAAGGATAATGCCATCCTTAAATGCATAGTTAAACTATGCTTTTAAATCACTGTGGAAAAAAAATCTATTATAATCAGAACAACACATGCACAAAAATCTAACCTTTAGATTCTTTCAAACAATATCATAAAATAAATTCTTTAAAAAAGTTTTAAAAATTTAACTCATAAGTACATAGATTGTTTCAATGTTTGACTTTTTGTTTCTCTGCTAACAAAAGACAGCAACCAAAATTAGGAAGTATTTGCCAAAATAAAGAACAAAAAGAAATAAGAATGGCATTCGTATATTTGGCAATTCAATATTCATTAAATACTTCTGATCTGGCAGGCTTTGTGCTAGGCAGATACAATAATAATTGAAGTAGCAAGTTTTTACTGACTCTTTACTATGTGTTAGGCACCTGTGCTAAACACTTTTTATTTATTACCCATTAAATCTTCACCCAAAAAGCCTATGAGGTCAGTACCATACCCAAAGGCAAGAACAGGTGAATGTCAGAGCTACACTAGGACCTGAGATATCTGACTCCAGGCATGAACTCTTCAGTGTCACTGTCAAGGTGCAGAGGACCCAGGACCAGCTCCTAGAGGGGTCATAAACGAGTGCTTAACCTGCTAGAAATGTTAATGATACAGTCAAGGCCACAGTGACCATGAAGAAAACTCCTTGTCCTTAATTTATTCATTCAACAAATATTTATTGAATGGCTGTTCTGGACATCAAGGGCCCAGCAGTTGACAAAACAAAGTCCCTGTCCTCATGTAACGTGCACTCACCTGAAGAAACATTCAATAAAAAAAGTGCGCAATTTCAGTTAGTGATAAGTATAAAGAAGAAATGCACAGCATTTCAGGGAAGGCCTCTTTGAGGAGATGACATTTGGACAGAGACCTGAATCTCAGTGATGTGAGGACACCAGCCTTGCAAAGATCCAGCGAGAGCATTCCAGGCAGAGCGAAAAGCAGATGTAAAATCCCTAAGTCTAGAACAAGCTTGGCGTATTCCAGGTCCCAGGGAGAGGGAGAGAGTGAACATCAGATGCAAGGGCAGAGAACTAGTAGGGACCAGATGACAAAAGACCTTCGAGGACAAGGTTAAGAAGATTTTTAAAAATCTTTTTATTTGGAAATAATTTCAACCTTACAAAAAGTTTAAAGAATAATAGTACAAATAATATTCAAATGGCTTTTATCCAGATTTGTATATTGTTAACGTTTTACCCCATTTGCTTTATCTCTTGTGGTGTGTGTGCCTGTGTGCATGTGTGTGTACAATTTTTTAGAACCGTTTGAGAGTAAGTTGCATGCATCTTGGTCCTTTGCCCCTAAACAATTCAATGTGTATTTCCTAAGAATGAGAATATTCTCTTAGATAATCACTATATAGTAATCCACCTCAGTAAATTTAACATTAATACAACACTTTTGTCTAAGCACCATGATCCAATTCTATCAGTTGATCTAATAACAATGTCATTTACATCCTTTTTCCCCTCCAGTACAGAATCTTGTCTAGAATCAGGTATTTCATTAGTTTTCATATCCCAAGTAAAACATTACTTATTATTGATTGGTCTAATGGTTCCTTGGCGAGTAGGTTCAGGTAATGGATGCCAGCCAGAACACTACCTGAGTGATGTGTTCTTCCCAGGTTAGCACATCTGGAGGCACTCAACGTCCATCTGCCCCTCACTGGTAATGTTAATTTTGATCACTCAGTCAAGGTGTATCTGTTTCTCCACCTTAGTTATAATTTTTTCCTTACAATCAATAAATCACAGAGACCATGTAACTATCCTGCCCTTCATCAAAATTTCCCTCTAAACTTAGCATACATTAATGAGTCTTAACTGAACCAGTCTGTACCATGATGGTTGCAAAATGGTGATTTTGTTGTTTCTTGGGGTTTTTTAAAATTTATTTATTTTTGGCTGCGTTGGGTCTTCGTTGCTGTGCGCGGGCTTTCTCTAGTTACGGCGAGCGGGGGCTACGCTTTGTTGCAATGCGTGGGCTTCTCACTGCGGTAGCTTCTCTTGTGGCAGAGCACGGGCTCTAGGCACACAGGCTTCAGTAGTTGTGGCTCATGGGCTCGAGAAGACAGGCTCAGTAGTTGTGGTGCATGAGTTTAGTTGCTCTGCGGCATGGGGGATCTTCCTGGACCAGGGCTCAAACCCATGTCCACTGCATTGGCAGGAGGATTCCTAATGACTGTGCCACCAGGGAAGACCCAAAATGGTGAATCTGAACGACAGGATTCCTTGCACGTTTACCGGTTAGTCCTTAGCATTCTATTGTAAGAGCGAGCCCTCCCCTCTCCCCATTTATACATGTATTTATTTACTTATCATCAGTATGGATTCATGGATTTCTATTTTCCAATGGTATATACGTCATTAATGTTTTTAATAATTTCAGTGCTCAAATTTTCCCCTTCTTCCCTTCAAACTGGTTCATATGTTCTTGTGATATGATCTCATTATTTCTTGGAGCACTCCTTTATACTTTCTAGCATAATGCCATCCAATAGAATTTTCTGCAATGCTGGGGATTTTCCATATCTATGCTATCCAATGCTGTAGCCACTGGCCCCATGTGGCTACTGAGCTTTTGAAATGTGGCTAGTGCAAATAAGGAACACATTTGTTAATTTTATTTAATTTTAATTAATGTAATTTTAAATAGCCACCAAAACTAGTGGCTAACATAATAATCTAGCAAGATGAGATATTCTAGGATCACCTTTTAACCTACCCTGCCTCAGCCCTGGAATTAGCAACTTCTCCAAGGAGCCCTGGTTCCTTTCAAAAGGGAATGATATTAGAGACCAAGATCTGATACACATACATAGATATTATACACACACATGTACATACATAAACTTGTGCACATATACATGGTATACACCAATAAATAAATATTTGAGAATCATGGATTCATACCAATACCTACAATTCCAATCCATCTGCACGAACGTCTTCCTTGCCTTCCCCCATTTTCTTTTTCTATGTCTCTTCTTCTACTGGGAACCCTGCCTCCCCAAAATATCAACTCATTTCTTCATTGCCCAAACCTATACACTTCAAAAGCACTTTCAGAATTGCTTCACCCTTAACTATATAAAAATCAAACCTACTGGGGGACCTTCAAGATGGCGGAGGAGTAAGACGAGGAGATCACCTTCCTCTCCACAAACACATCAGAAATACACCTACATGTGGAACAACTCCTACAGAACACCTACTGAACGCTGGCAGAAGACCTCAGACTTCCCCAAAGGCAAGAAACTCCACACGTACCTAGATAGAGCAAAAGAAAAAGGAAAAGAGAAAAAACAGAGACAAAAGAATAGGGATGGGACCTGCACCTCAGGGAGGGAGCTGTGAAGGACGAAAAGTTTCAACACACTACAAAGGCCCTTCACTGGTGGAGACGGGGAGTGGGTGGGGAGGAAGCTTCGGAGCCAGGAGGAGAGCGCAGCAACAGGGGTGCGGAGGGCAAAGCGGAGAGATTCCCGCACAGAGGATTGGTGGCGACCAGCGCTCACCAGCCCGAGAGGCTTGTCTGCTCACCCGCTGGGGCGGGCGGGGCTGCGAGCTGAGGCTCGGGCTTCGGAGGTCAGATCCCAGGGAGAGGGCTGGGGTTGTCTGCGTGAACACAGTCTGAAAGGGGCTCGTGCACCACAGCTAGCCAGGAGGGAGTCCAGGAAAAAGTCTAGACCTGCCTGAGAGGCAAGAGACCATTGTTTCGGGGTACATGAGGAGAGGCGATTCAGAGTACCACCTACATGAGCTCTAGACACAGGCGAGAGCCGCGGCTATCAGCACGGACCCCAGAGACGGGCATGATATGCTACGGCTGCCGTTGGCACCACTAAGAAGCCTATGTGCAAGCACAAGTCACTATCCACACCTCCCATCCCAGAAGCCTGTGCAGCCCACCACTGCCAGGGTCCCGTGATCCAGGGACAACTTCCCCGGGAGAACACACAGCACGCCTCAGGCTGGTACAACGTCACGCTGGCCTCTGCCGCCACAGGTTCGCCCTGCATTCCGTACCCCTCCCTCCTCCCAGCCTGAGTGAGCCAGAGCCCCCGAATCAGCTGCTACTTTAACCCCATCTTCTCTGGGTGGGAACAGACACCCTCAGGCGACCTACACGCAGAGGCGGGGCCAAATCCAAAGCTGAACCCAGGAGCTGTGCGAACAAAGAAGAGAAAGGGAAATTTCTCCCAGCAGCCTCAGGAGCAGCGGATTAAATCTCCACAATCAACTTGATGTACCCTGCATCTGTAGAATACCTGAATGTACAATGAATCATCCCAAACTGAGGCAGTGGACTTTGCGAGCAACTGTAGACTTCGGGTATGCTTTCTGCATCTAATTCATTTCTGCTTTTATGTTTATCTTACTTTAGTATTTAGAACTTATTATCACTGGTAGATTTGTTTATTGACTTGGTTGCTCCCTTCATTTATATATGTATATATATATATTTTTCCCCCCTTTTTCTCTTTTGTGAGTGTGTATGTGGGTGCTTCTTTCTGTGATTTTGGCTATATAGATTTGCTTTTACCATTCTCTGTCCGTTTTGGGGTGTTTTTTTAGTATAGTCTTTAGCGCTTGTTATCATTGGTGGATTGGTTTATTGGTTTGGTTGCTTGACCTTTATTTCTTTTTTTTTTTACTTTTTTATTTTAATAACTTTATTTTATTTAATTATTTTATTTTATTTTTCCTCACTTTCTTCTGAGCCATGAGGCTGACAGGAAACACAAGCTTTAAATGATACATTAAACAAGATGGACTTACTTGATATTTATAGGACATTCCATCCAAAAACAACAGAATACACTTTCTTCTCAAGTGCTCATAGAACATTTGCCAGGATAGATCATATCTTGGGTCACAAATCAAGCCTTGGTAAATTTAAGAAAATTGAAATCGTATCAAGTATCTTTTCTGACTACAACACCATGAGACTAGATACCAATTAAAGGAAAAGATCTGTAAAAAATACAAACACATGGAGGCTAAACAATATGCTCCTAAATAACCAAGAGATCACTGAAGAAGTCAAAGAGGAAAACAAAATATACCTAGAAACAAATGACAATGAAAACACAACGGCCCAAAACCTATGGGATGCAGGAAAAGCAGTTCTAAGAGGGAAGTTTATAGCAATATAATCCTACATCAAGAAATAACAAAATCTCAAATAAACAACCTAAGCTTCCACCTAAAGCAATTAGAGAAAGAAGAACAAAGAACCCCCAAAGTTAGCAGAAGGAAACAAATCATAAAGATCAGAGCAGAAATAAATGAAAAAGAAATGAATGAAATGATAGCAAAGATCAGTAAAACTAAAAGCTGGTTCTTTGAGAAGATAAACAAAATTGATAAACCATTAGCCAGACTCATCAAGAAAAAAAGGGATAAGACTCAAATCAACAGAATTGGAAATGAAAAAGGAGAAGTAACAACTGACACTGCAGAAATACAAAGATCATGAGAGATTACTACAAGCAACTCTATGCCAATAAAATGGACAACCTGGAAGAAATGGACAAATTCATAGAAAAGCACAACATTCTGAGACTGAAGGAGGAAGAAATAGAAAATAAAAACAGACCAATCAAAAGCATTGAAATTGAGACTGTGGTTAAAAACCTTCCAACAAACAAAAACACAGGACCAAATGGATTCACAGGCGAATTCTATGAAACATTTAGAGAAGAGCTAACACCTATCCTTCTCAAACTCTTCCAAAATACAGCAAAGGGAGGAATACTGCCAAAATCATTCTACGAGGCCACCGTCACCCTAATACCAAAACCAGGCAAAGATGTCACAAAGAAAGAAAACTACAGATCAATAGCCCTGATGAACATACATGCAAAAATCCTCAACAAAATACTAGCAAACAGAATCCAACAGCACATTAAAAGGATCATATACCATGATCAACTGGAGTTTATCACAGGAATGCAAAGATTCTTCAATATATACAAATCAATCAATGTGACACACCATATTAACAAATAGAGGGAGAAAAAACATATGATCATCTCAATAGATGCAGAAAAAGCTTTTGACAAAATTCAACACCGATTTATGATGAAAACTCTCCGGAAAATAGGCATAAAGGAAACTTAACTCAACATAATAAAGGCCATATATGACAAACCCACAGCCAACATCGTTCTCAATGGTGAAAAACTGAAACCATTTCCTCTAAGATCAGGAACAAGACAAGGTTATCCACTCTCACAACTATTATTCAACATAGTTTTGGAACTTTTAGCCACAGCAATCAGAGAAGAAAAAGGAATCCAAACCAGAAAAGAAGAAGTAAAGCTGTCACTGTGTGCAGATGACATGATACTATACATAGAGAATCCTAAAGATGCTACCAGAAAATTACTAGAGCTAATCAGTGAATTTGGTAAAGTAGCAGGATATAAAATTAATGCACAGAAATCTCTTGCATTCCTATACACTAATGATGAAAAATCTGAAAGAGAAATTAAGGAAACACTCTCATTTACCATTGCAACAAAAGAATAAAATACCTAGGAATAGGGCTTCCCTGGTGGCGCAGTGGTTGAGAGTCTGCCTGCCAATGAAGGGGACACAGGTTCGTGCCCCGGTCTGGGAAGATCCCACATCCCGCGGAGTGGCTAGGCCCGTGAGCCATGGCTGCTGAGCCTGCGCGTCTGGAGCCTGTGCTCCGCAACGGGAGAGGCCACAAGAGTGAGAGGCCCATGTACAGCAAAAAACAAAAACAAAAACAAAAATACCTAGGAATAAACCTACCTAAGGAGACAGAAGACCTGTATGCAGAAAACTATAAGACATTAATTAAAGAAATTAAAGATGATACAAACAGATGGAGAGATATACCATGTTCTTGGATTGGAAGAATCAACATTGTGAAAATGAATATACTACTCAGAGTAATCTATAGATTCAGTGCAATCACTATCAAACTACCAATGGCGTTTTTCCCAGAACTAGAACAAAAAATTTCACAATTTGTATGGAAACACAAAAGACCCTGAATAGCCAAAGCAATCTTGAGAAAGAAAAATGGAGCTGGAGGAATCAGGCTCCCTGACTTCAGACTATACTACAAAGCTACAGTAATGAAAACAGTATGGTACTGCCAAAAAACAGAAATATAGATCAATGGAACAGGATAGAAAGCCCAGAGATAAATCCATGCACATATGGTCACCTTATTTTTGCTAAAGAAGGGAGGAATATACAATGGAGAAAAGACAGCCTCTTCAATAAGTGGTGCTGGGAAAACTGGACAGCTACATGTAAAAGAATGAAATTAGAACACTCCCTAATACCATACACAAAAATAAACTCAAAATGGATTAAAGACCTAAGTGTAAGGCCAGACACTATAAAACTCTTAGCGGAAAACATAGGCAGAACACTCTATGACATAAATCACAGCTAGATCCTTTTTGACCCACCTCCTAGAGAAATGGAAATAAAAACAAAAATAAACCAATGGAACCTAATGAAACTTAAAAGCTTTTGCACAGCAAAGGAAACCATAAACAAGATGAGAAGACAACCCTCAGAATGGGAGAAAATATTGGCAAATGAAGCAACTGACAGTGGATTAATGTCCAAAATATACAAGCAGCTCATGCAGCTCAATACCAAAGAAACAAACAACCCAATCCAAAAATGGGCAGACAACCTAAATAGATATTTCTCCAAAGAAGATATACAGATTGCCAACAAACACATGAAAGGATGCTCAACATCACTAATCATTAGAGAAATGCAAATCAAAACCACAATGAGGTATCACCTCACAACGGTCAGAATGGCTATTACCAAAAAATCTACAAACAGTAAATGCTGGGGAGGGTGTGGAGAAAATGGACTGTTGGTGGGAATGTAAATTGATACAGCCACTATGGAGAACAGTATGGAGGTTCCTTAAAAAACTAAAAGTAGAATTACCATATGACCCAGCAATCCCACTATTGGGCATATACCCTGAGAAAACCATATTTCAAAAAGAGTCATGTACCACGATGTTCACTGCAGCTCTATTTACAATAGCCAGGACACGGAAACAACCTAAGTGTCCATCAACAGGTGAATGGATAAAGAAGATGTGGCACATATATACAATGGAACATAACTCAGCCATAAAAAGAAACGAAATTGAGTTATTTGTAGTGAGGTGGATGGACCTAGAGTCTGTCATACATAGTGAAGTCAGTCAGAAAGAGAAAAACAAATACTGTATGCTAACACATATATATGAATTCTAAAAAAAAAAAAAAAAGTTTCTGAAAAACCTAGGGGCAGGACAGGAATAAAGACGCAGATGTAGAGAATGGACTTGAGGACATGGGAAGGGGGAAGGGTAAGCTAGGACAAAGTGAGAGAGTGGCATGGACATATATACACTACCAGATGTAAAATAGATAGCTAGTGGGAAGCAACCACATAGCACAGGGAGATAAGCTCAGTGCTTTTTGACCACCTAGGGGGTGGGATAGGGAAGATGGGAGGGAGACCCAAGAGGGAGGAGATATGGGGATATATGTGTACGTATAGCTGATTCACTTTGTTATAAAGCAGAAACTAACACACCATTGTGAAGCAATTATACTGCAATAAAGATGTTTAAAAAAAAAAAAAAAAATGAACATACAGGAAAAAAGTTTTTTAAGAAATAAAATAACTCCAGGGAACAGAGCAAGTAGCCACGAAATCTTCAAAATATAATAATTAATTCTTCTCAGTAGACAAGAGAAGATATTGCATATTAAATATAAATAGGAGACTGAAAAAACAAAGCACCATCAGAGAACAAAAAAGACATCTTGGAAGTTAAAAATACTATAGCAGAAATGAAGAATTCAAGAGAAGCATTGGAAGAATAAAGTTGAGAAAGTCTCCTAGAGAATAAAACAAGAAAATAAGAAATAAAAAAATAAGAAAATCAGCAGATCATTAAGGCAGGGGTGGGGGAGAGTGGTGGCTAGCAACTAAATAAGAGTCATTCCAGAGAGAACAGAATAAATATTCTGTGTTCTATAGCTTTGGTGTATTTTTATAAAATGTCTCATTTTTTTAGAGCAAAGAGAGAAGACATTTAAAATTCATAACCCTTTAGATTTGTCTGTTGAGAAGACACTTCCAGACAAACCAGAAAGGATCATTCATATTCTACCTGCAGTTCCTTCCAACACACATTTAGGCTCATTATTCAAACCAGGAAAGGATTACCAAGTTAGTTTTCTCTTTTCCAAGCTATGCAAAACAGTTTCAATAATCTAATACAATTCATATATATATATATCCCCTATTGTTTTTATCAAAGTATTTCATCCAGGTTTGTCACCCTACCTCCAGCTGTGCCTGAGTATCACTAGAGTTCAGCCTCTCCAAACAATTCTCCAGTCCTCTGGCAGGTGTGGAAAGGGCTTCATCTGACTTCAGGGAGTGGGGCAGGAATCCAGGGTCCTAGCTGTCTCTTTTAGACACTTCCAACCAATCAAGATCCTCTCCTCACCACAGAGGAAGTATCTGGTGCCTGCCTTTCACCCCTGCTCCTATCCCATGTGCCTCTTATTGGAAGTAGACATTAGACACAACCCACATTTGTGTACAAACCACAAATTCCTATGACCAATTAATTTCCAAAAGGGTTTCCCCCCAAATTTCTAGGCACAGATGCAAAAGGGCTATATTTACCAACAGACACTTTAAAAGACTAACTTTTTGTACAAAGGGGAAAGGCGCTTGTTTTGTCTCTTACAGACCCACAGAGATGTGACAGCCTCAGTTTTATAACTTCAGCCAACATCAAGAGCAAATATAGATCCATGGAAGTCCATGATTCTATTGATATTTTACCTCTGAAATTGTCACAGACCTTTAGATACTTCCACACACTTTTCAAAGACTCTCCCAAACTAACCTTAGCTTTCGGTCTCTAAACTGGAAGGCAGCAGGCCACCCAGGTCCTCCAGGCTCTCACCCTACACACAGCTTCTGGCAGCCAGACCAGATCGTTTGGAATGCAGAGCTCTGTTAAAAAAAAAAAAAACAAAAAAAAAAACAGCCTTTTAATCATTTAGTCAATTTTCATCCAGCATTCATGATTTATAGGAACAGATTCTTTTAGTTTCTAATTTTAAAATGAGAAAGACGTTTTAACCAGAGCAGGTCTGTGGCCATCAGACTTTGGCACATGAGCTCCGAAATGGAGCACACTTGCCGCTCTCTCATTAAACGAGGGTCAGTAATAACAGCAACAGAACATGAAAGTCACAGAGACACAAAAAATATTAAAGTTACACTGATTGTGACATTCCTTGATCCAGGAGCTATTTCTTCATTATCTTGCATGCTTTGAAGGTGCATACACATTTTTTTTCTCTTGAGACTAAGACAAATAGCAAAGATGATTTTATCAGTAGTCAGAAAGGCAAATATTCAACAGCGCAGGAAATACCTTGTTAACCCCACAGTTGAAACAGACTATTGTTCTGACTAAATCAAGTCTAGTGACCCTGTGAGAAAGAGATGGGTGCCCCAAATGCCAGGAAATAAGAGAATACTCAATAAAAACAGACAAAAAGGTCGTATGTAAGGAGTCATCTAGATTGCTGTTATCTCCTACCCAAAGAGAAGAGATGCCCTGTCTTTGATAGTAAACTTAAAAAGCAAAGATTAAAAATATATTCCAGTGTTTCCTCCAAGAATGAAGGCAACAGAAGAGTTGTCTTAAAAACAAAACTAGATTAAATCTATAATCAGAGTAAGTGAAGGTAAAATATTTATTGCCAGATAGTAAGATTCACCTAGAGAGCTGAAAAGTGCAAATCTGTGTTCTTGGGGCCCAAGAGATGCACATCTCAGACAACACAGTGTCATTGACTCCCACAGTTGAATAGAGTTGGGTGATTTTATTGGGACCTGTAACTCTCCCATAGATCCATGGAATATCTATGGTAACTGTGCAAGAAAAACTCAGAAACAAAAGGTCAGCATTTAAAAAGTAATTTTATTTGAAATTTTACATGCTATATTTCAGAAGAACTGGGCTCTCAATAATGGATATAGCAAACACTTAAGGAAAAATCCTCAAGGTTTCATTTATCTGTTTAAAATTCTCAGTGGTGGAAAATAACGGTTACACCACACAATTCTTGTATCTGCCAGGATCTTACTTCCCTGTCAATATAGCATTTAGTTAGGGAGGGATCAACTTACAGGAAAGGGGCTCAAGGCTTCTATCTTGCAGACTACAGGAAACATGGTGTTTGTGGTCGTGTGTGTGTGTGTGTGTAGTACGTGCACACATGCACTTTATGTTTGAGTGGGTTTCCGTGTGCTTAGATAAAATGGCAAGAGGGTAAGGTACCTGTTTTGCTGCCTCACACTTCTATGACCTAGTTGTACTTCCTGTTTAAAGTACGTCACATGTAAAGCCTCATATCATAGCTAATACTTTACAGAGGTTTATTTGAAAGCCAATTATGTATTAAGAACTATCCTAAGTATTGGAAATATAGTCATTAAGACGATTTAAAAAGCCCCCGCCCTCATCTTTGAAAATTGAGACTATGCTTTACTCATTCTATCATCCCTCAGAGCACCTCACTCAGTACTTCACATATACATAATATATGCCAAAGAAATTATTGTTAAATCGAATTGAGTTTTTATTAGAAGTTGACTTCTAAATGAAGTTGCATTGTAGTAATGCTTCTGTAAATGGGTATCTGGGTCCAATTATTGTTTCAATCAAATGTGAATTGATTAAAACATTATTTTTCACAAACACACAATACACCAGCACTGAGACTAATGTTGGTTAGAAGGAATCACCCAAATTGTCGGTTAGATACTAAAACATTAATACCTAGTGATAGCTGTTTTAATCTTAAGCTCAACTATTTCCATTTCTGAGTCATTACAATTAAAAGTCCTCTTTTATTTATACATAGATACTTGAATTCTTCCTTTAAAATTAAAGATAAATTGTTGAAGGCCTCCCATATCATGTGAGTCAGTGAGACTTTTCTTTCATCCAAAGCCGGTTCACAAGAGTACACAGATTTTTTTTCCTCAATCATTAATATTGACAGATCCCTTCCCAAATCAGTAAAAATTTGCCAAGCTGTGGGCAACTCCAAGGCAGAGCCTCTCTCTTCAAAATGTTCAGTACAACACCTGACATAGGGTAAAGTCTCACCCAGTGATTGTTAAATTGGACCACATTTATTGCTTTTGACTAGGAACCCTGTCATCACACAACACTGCAACTGATTTCCTTTGACATTTTTTTTCTCTAGAATCTAACTTCATTCTGTCTAACTTTGAAGATGATTTGGGAACTCAAAAATATAGCATATTTTACGTTACCCACGTAGACTAAAAATTAAACATTTTCTTAAGCATAGGAAAAATTCTTGAACCCTATGACTTTTTTTTTTTTTTTTCCTTGCGTTATGCGGGCCTCTCACTGTTGTGGCCTCTCCCATTTGCGGAGCACAGGCTCCGGACGTGCAGCCCCAGCGGCCATGGCCCACGGGCCCAGCCGCTCCGCGGCACGTGGGATCCTCCCGAAACGGGGCACGAACCCGCGTCTCCCGCATCGGCAGGCGGACTCTCAAGCACTGCGCCACCAGGGAAGCCCAAACACTATGACTTTTAAAAGTAAGTCAAGGACTTCCCTGGTGGCGCAGTGGTTAAGAATCTGCCTGCCAGTGCAGGGGACATGGGTTCGAGCCCTGGTCCGGGAAGATCCCACATGCCACAGAGCAACTAGGCCCATGCGCCACAACTACTGAGCCTGCGTTCTAGAGCATGAGAGCCACAACTACTGAGCCCGCACATCCAGAGGCCTTGCTCAACAAGAGAAGCCACCACAATGAGAAGTTCACGCACCACAACAAAGATTAGCCCCCACTCGCCGCAACTAGAGAAAGCCCACGTGCCTCAACAAAGACCCAACAAAGCGAAAAATAAATAAATATTTTAAAAATAACTATAAAAGTAAGTAAGTCATAAGTAGTTTTAGTTTTGTGATTTTGGTCTCCTAGATTATATTAGATGCCTCAGATCTTTTCTTTTTCTTTTTAATTGAGGGACAAACTCAGAATCTTTATAATGATTCATTTATTCTGTTTTATATTGCAAGCAACCAAACATCATTTTTGTTCCTCCTAGACACAAAACCATACTTTAGGCAGGAAAAAGCACCTCCTGCCTAAAAATGTCTTGCACCAGCACTTCTTTGTAAAGGAGGGCCACACTAAACATATATAGTGGGATATATGTCCATGTGTTTGGATGTGCAAAAAGCAATATTTCTACATACTTCTGTAGTAACATAATTTCCTTCAAGCCCCCCCCAATTCCATCTGATGAGAGAGAATACAATCTTAATCAACTCTGCTGATGTTAGACGTTTCCGTTAAAATTCAATAAAATTTAGTTAGAAAGTCAATATAGGACTTTTCTATCACCATTTTTCTCCCCCATTTAGTATCTTCTAAGTTCCTGGGGCAGCGATGACCTAGTGTCACGGCATGAGGATGAGGCATTTGTCCATCTTGGACTCTGTGTCCAGACTCGATCCTCTGTACATGCTGAATTCACTGTCCTGGGAACAGGAACCACAGTTCAGGCAGGATTGTCAGTGCCGGCTGGATTCACTTTCCATACCAGTTCCCTGTGGCCCTTAGGTATGGTCATTTCTTCTCTACACTGGCATCTACACAAGCATCCATACTCTCAGGAAGACTCCAGCTACATCTTCCACTTAATTTCCATCAAAAGCATCATTTGTCACAAGTCTAGACCACTCTGGGTTGGCCAGCTCTCTTTCTCAGCCTGGAGTGGCAGGAACCCTGATGGAGTGGTCTTGGGCGCCCTCCGTTCCTCATACTGAGACTCTGTATCTGCTATTCACATAGATTGTCTCTACTCACTGCCCCTACAACAGGGTAGGGATGGGAGTTCCAGTGCAGTGCTTTCCAGATAAGAAGACAAACCTCTCTTCTGCTCTCAGATTCCCAGACCTACGGATGGCTGTATTGCTAATCTGAGAGGGGAGGGGCAAGAAACAAGGCCCCTTTTCAGAAAACTTCAATAGCCTCTATGTATTTTGCTTACATTTCCAAGAATTTTTGCCTTCTCCCTACCTTTCAGAATACTTATATAGTCTGAGAGAGAGAGAGAATACTTATTGTTTAGGACAAATAAATTGACCTGAGAGCTCTGCTTTTGAAATCAAAATTCAAGCTCTTAAACCTCAAAATTATTGTCTCTGTCTTGGCCTTCCAAAGAACTTTTAAAAAACCCCACTAATCTAATTTTTTTCTCCTTCTGCTCTTCCATAGTATCAACCTACCCTGAGGACAGCAATCCTAGAATGTTCCAGCTACCTAGGCTGTGGGAAAGTTGAGATGTGTGCATAGTTCAGGGTACGGGCTATAAAAAGAAGCAAAATTAAGTTTTTTCAAATACAGGATGTTTAATACTGGCAATGAATTTGGAAGGTGTTGGAAAGCTTGTAGAACAAAAATTGGACTTTGAGATAACCCTAGGAGACAGCCACCACCCCTAGGGCTTGGAGAACAAAAAGGAAAAGATGGATGTTACCAGATCCTAGGACCTCAGATGAAGTGCTGCCATGGAGTTGGAGTTATGACAGTGAAGGGGTGCTCTTAGCTGGTGCACAGACCTCTGGGCAGCGGTGGGCCCACATGGTTGGTACTCGGACCCCTGAGGGGACACTGCAGTCTTGTGCTTGGACTCCTGAGAAGGTACTGCAATGGCTGGCCCTCAAACCTCTGAGGAAGGCACTGCTCATCTGACCTTGGATTCCTGGGTCAGCTCCTTGAACGACTGGTGCTCAGATCTCTGAAAGGGCAGCGCCCGTCTAATCCTGGACTTTTCAGCGGTTATGCGTGCTTCCCAGTGGCACTCAAAGCTCTGTACTGAGGCCTCTTGAGGGCCATGTTGCAGTACTTAGAAGAGGTACTGCACAGCTGGTGCTTAGACTTCTGAGGAGGAGGTCTTGCAGCTGCTGTTTGGCAAACCAAAAAATGCAGGAGCTGGAAGCGTCTGCTGCTCCTATATCTCCTTCTGCTGAAAGGATGCTTACAGGACCTAGGAACAGGATGAGTGTCCCTTCTCCCTTTCTCCTGCTTTCCAGTCTCCTGCTAGTTCCTCCCTTTGGATTGCAAAGGTATCTTGAAAATGTAGTTTGCAGACTCTTAGCCTGACACCACAGAGCCAAGTATAGAAGGGTGGGCATGAGTTAAGAAACAATAGGTTGGTAGCTAGTACAATACAAAAAACAATGTGTCCATGGAGGGAAGGATAAAGAGGACACTTCAAAGTGTTGTGAAGGAGATACTTTTCAAGCAAACAGTGGTACTGCAAAAGTACCTGGACCAGGCATGAGTTTCCCCATCTGCTTTCTATCAAACAAGTTTATAATTCATTTTTTTAACATCTTTATTGGAGTATAATTGCTTTACAATGGTGTGTTAGTTTCTGCTTTATAACAAAGTGAATCAGCCATACATATACATATATCCCCATATCTCCTCCCTCTTGTGTCTCCCTCCCACCCTCCCTATCCCACCCCTCTAGGTGGTCACAAAGCACCAAGCTGATCTCCCTGTGCTATGCGGCTGCTTCCCACTAGCTATCTATTTCACATTTGGTAGTGTATATAAGTCCATGCTACTCTCTCACTGCGTCCCAGCTTAACATTCCCCCTCCCCGTGTCCTCAAGTCCATTCTCATTTTTATTTTTTATTAACAAAAGGTTAGAATTTACTGTCTCATGAGATTAGAGAACTAAAACTTGGCTATGCAACACTAAGAAGGCACCCTAATGAAATGAGACTTTTAGGACAGGTATTGATACATTTTGCTAGAGAAACAAGGGAAGAAAAATCTTAGCCTCTGCCCACTCGAGCAAAGCCTGCAGTGGAAGACCTCAGGAGTTTGGATCTGTATCATCTGCACCACCACTCAGCACAGTCAGAAGAGGTAGGGTGGGGTCAAGTTCACCATCAGTTCAACTTGTATCTTATGGTTCCCTGGCCCTGACAAATCCAATACAGACTCTCTACTTCTGATCACAGACTTTGAGTTTGTCTGTGGCTCTTCTCAAGCCCCTGCCCTAGCTCCATCTCCCGATTTGGGCTCTCACTATCCCTCCTTTGGTCTTTGTGATAGTTAATTTTATGTGTCAACTCTGCTAGGCTATGGTGCCCAGTTGTTTGGTCAAATACTAATCTAGATATTGCTGTGAAAATGTTTTACCTATTTTTTATTGAAGTATGATTAACAATAATTAATATAAGTATATTATATTAGGTTCAGGTATACAACATAGTAATTCACTATTTATACATATTTATAAGATGATCACCAAAGTAAGTCTAGTTACCATCTGTCACCATTTAAAGTTATTACAATACCATTGACTCTATTCCCTATTCTGTATATCACATCCCCATGACATTTATAACTAGAAGTTTGTATCTCTTAATTCCCTTCACCTATTTCACTCAACCCCCCAGCCTCATCTTCTCTGGCAACCACTAGTTTCTCCTCTGGATCTATGAATCTGTTTCTGTTTTTATTTTGGAAGTTTGTGTTTTCATTTTCATTTGTCTCTGGGTATTTTTTTTTATTTCTTCTTTGATTTCTTCATTGACCCATTGTTGTTTAGTAGCATGTTGTTTATTCACCATGTGTTTGTGTTATTTCCAGTTTTCTTCTTGTAGTTGATTTCTAGTCTCACAGCATTGTAGTCTGAAAATATGCTTGATATGATTTTAATCTTAAATTTACCAAAACTTGTTTTGTGCCCTAACACACCATCTATTCTGGAGGATGTTTCATGTGCACTTAAAAAAAATGTGTGTTCTGCTGTCTTGGGATGAAATGTTCTGTAGATATCTATTAAGTTCATCTGATCTAATATGTTGTTTAAGGCTAGTGTTCCCATATTGATTTTCTGTCTGAATGATCTACCCATTGACATAAGTGGGGTATTAAAGTTCCTTACTATTATTGTATTACTGTCAACTTCTCCCTTTTGTTCTGTTAAATATAAATATGCTTTATCTATATTTAGTTGTACTATGTTGGGTGCATAAATACTTATAAGTGTTATTTTGTTTGACTGACTCTTTTATCATTATGTAATATCTTTCTTTGTCTCTTGTTATAGCCTTTGCTTTTAAGTCTATTTTGTCTGATATAAATATTGCCACCCTAGTTTTTTTGTTTCCATTTGCATGAAATATCCTTTTTCACCCTTTGCTTTTAGTCTCTGTGTATCTTTAGTTCTGAAATGAGTCTCTTGTAGGCAGTATATAGATGGGTCTTGTATTTTTATCCATTCAGCCACCTTATGCCTTTTGATTAGAGCATTTAAACTACTTACACTTAAATGGTACTTATTGCCATTTTGTTCATTGTTTTCTTGTTTTTTTGTAGTTCTTCACTGTTCTTTCTTTTTCTCTTGCTCTTTTTATTTTGTGTAGCCTTTAACTAATTACTGTAGTTATAATTGATTTAAGTACCTTTGTCTTTTAACCTTCACACTAGTTTTGTAAGTGGTTGATCACTACCTTTACTATATGTTTGCTTTACCAGTGATATTTTTTTATTTCCATATATTTATTTTATTTCTAGTTAGGCTTTTTCTTTTCCAATTAAAGAAGTCCCTTTAACATTTCTTGTGTGGCTGGTTTAGGTGTTATGAACTCCTTCAGCTTCTGTTTGTCTTGGAAATTCTTTATCTCTCCTTCAATTCTGTATGCTAACCTTGCCAGGTATTCTTGCCTGTAAGTTTTTTCCTTTCAGCACTTTGACGATATAGTGCCACTCCCTTCTGGCCTCTAAAGTTTTTCCTGAAAAATAAGCTGATAGTCTTATGGTGGCTCCCTTGTACATAACAAGTTGTTTCTCTCTTGCTGCCTTTAAGGTTGTTTCTTTAACTTTTGACATTTTAATTATAACATATGTTGGTGTGGATCTTTTCGGGTTCTTTGGTGGGGGGGCACTCTCTATGCTTCCTGGACTTGAATACCTGTTTCCTTCACCAGGTTAGGGAAGTTTTCAGTCATTATTTCTTCAAATAAGCTTTCTATCCCTTTCGCTCTCTCTTTTCCTTTTGGGATGCCTATAGTGCAGATGTTAGCATGCTTGATGTTGTCCCAGAGATCCCTTAAACTACTCTCTCTCTCTCTCTCTCTCCTTTTTTTTTTTTGCTTTTTGCTGTTCTGATTGGGTGATTCTTCACTACCTTGTCTTACAGATCACTGATACATTCTTCTGCATCATCTAATCTGCCTGTAATTCCATCTAGTGTATTTTTCATTTCAGTTATTGTAGTCTTCAGCTCTGGTTCTTTTTTATATTTTCTCTTTGTTGAAGTTCTCTCTGTGTTCATTTATTCATCTCCAAGTTCAGTGAGCATCATTATGGCCATTACTTTAAACTCTTTATTAGGTAGATTACTTATCTCTGTATCACTGAGATCTTTTTCTGAGGTTTTGTCTTGATCTTTCATTTGGAATATATTTCTCTGTCTCTTCATTTTGCCTAACTCTCTCTGTTTGTATCGATGTATTAGGTAGAGAAGCTATGTATCCTGGTCTTGAAGGAGTTGCCTTACGTAGAAGGTTTCCTGTGGGACCTAGAAGAGCAATCCCTCCTGGTCACCAGAGCCAGATGCTTCAAGGGTGTCCCCTGTGTGGGCTGCATGTGCCCTCCTTTTGTGGTGGTCCCACCATTGTTGTGAGCACATGGGTGGGAAGGACTGGTTCCTAGCCTGACTGTCTCCAAGGCCCTGCAGGAATGGCTGTGGACATGCTGGTGGGCAGGGCTGGCCCTCCCGGGTCAGATCCACTTTGGGGGGAAAGGGGTACTTGTCAGTGCCAAGGCTGCCTACCAGGTGTGGTAGGGTGGGAGCTGCTTTGGGAGGCACTGATCTCAGCTAAGGCCAACTGCTGGGTATGGCAAGGGGGAGTCACTTTGGGGGAATTTTCAAAGCCAGACATTATGGGGGCTCATCCTCCCATTGCAGCTCTCCAGAGCTGAGAAGCCCAACATGGGACTCAAACCCCTCACCCCTTAGGGAGGACCTCTGTGTTTGTGATATTCCCCCCTGCTTGTGGGTCACCACACTTGGGGTGAGGGTCCTGACCAGACCATATTTCTGCCCCTTCTTCCCACCTCGATAGTGGGTTTTTTCTTTACGTCTTTTGTTGCAGAAGAGCAGTTCTGCTAGTCTTCAGGTTGTTCTCAGAGACAACTGTTCTACATGTATTTGTAGTTTGGGTGTGTTCATGGGAGGAGGTGAGCTCAGGGTCTTCCTACTCTGCCATCTTCATCCTCCCTTCTGAAGTATGTTTTAGATGCGATTAACATTTATAATCAGTAGACTTTGAGTAAAGCAGATTATCCTTCCATAATGTGGGTGGGCTTCATCCAATCAGTTGAACACCTTAAGAGCAAAAACTGTGGTTTCTCGAAGAAGAAGGTATTCTGCCTTAAGACTGCAACATAAAAATCCTGTTTGAGGGACTTTCCTGGTGGCGCAGTGGTTAAGAATCTGCCTGCCAATGCAGGGGACACGGGTTCGAGCCCTAGTCTGGGAAGATCCCACATGCCACGGAGCAACTAAGCCCGTGCGCCACAACTATTGAGCCTGCGCTCTAGAGCCCGCAAGCCACAACTACTGAGCCCACAAGCCACAACTACTGAAGCCCACGTGCCACAACTACTGAAGCCCGTGTGCCTAGAGCCTGTGCTCCACAACAACAGAAGCCACCACAATGAGAAGCCCACGCACTGCAACGAAGAGTAGCCCCTGCTCACCACACCTAGATAAAGCCCATGTGCAGCAACGAAGACCCAACTCAGCCAAAAAACTACAAAAAAACGTACACGTGCGTGCGCACACACACACACACACACACACACACACACACACACACACTCCTGCTTGAGTTTCCAGCCTGCTGCCTTGTAGAATTTAAACTCAAGACTGAAGCATCAACTTTTCCCTAAGTCTCCAACCTGCCAGCCTGCCTTACAAATTTCAGGCTTGCCAGCCCCACAATTGTGTGAGCCAATCCCTTAAAATAAATCTCTCTCTGCATATATATATGTATATGTGTGTGTATTCTATTGGTTCTATTTCTCTAGAGAAGCCCGACCCATAGAGCCCTCACACCCCCCAATATTAATTTAAGCCATCACTGGTTACTGCTGTTTTGGGCTTCCAAGTCTAGTTGTGAGCACAACTTTTGAAATATCCATTGTTGGGTTCTAAGTACGTTCCTGACCTGCTCTATATACTCCCCAAACACTTTCAAGGTCTCCAGCAGCCCCAACAAGCCTCCTGTCCTCCTGAGTGACTGGGAATGGAAAATCACTTATTATTGTCTCCTGCCTCCTAATCACCATGGTATGGCATGCCTAGGGCCCTCACATTCTGGCTGGAATTATTTATTTGGTTCTGACAGTCTCTCATGTGGTACACACTGAGCAGCTAGAGCACCAGAGATCTGTTGGAAAAGTTAGTGGAGATGTTGAAAAGAGGGGGCTGAGGACTTACACAGAAACCAGGCAGAGTGAGGGGCATCGCCATGAGCTTCACCTACTACCCCACCATGTCTAGGGGTAAATCTAGGGATATCTGTCATGAAGGAAAGAACTGTGGCTTTGTACATATATTTTAACATGACTTAAAAAATGAAAGATTAAGTACTGTTCAAATGATGAAGTATCCAACCGCTAAATTGTTTTTCAATTTTCCCTAGAAAGGAAAACAAGACTTGGGTATTTTCAGACTGATTATTATAAAGGTTTTGCTCTGGATTTTATTGAAGTGTATGTGTCTGGCTGCTTTTTTGTGGCTAAAAGCCATGCTCATCCAAACTACTGATATCTTTCTGTCACTCTAATTGCTTCACAATCCCCTTTGAGAAGCTCTTAACAGCCTTCCCTTCTATTTTGAAGTATTGCCGAGAGTTGAGACTAATGTTCAAGCAAGTAGCCTTCTCTACAAGCATCTCAGTGCACAAATTGTGAAAGCAAAATATTTACTGAACATCCTCTCTCCGAGACCAGTGAAGACCTTTGATGAAACAGATCTAATGATCTTTTATCTGTCCTTATTCTATTTGACCTCCACCATTCATTTTAAAAAACATTTACTAAGCCTTACTGGGTATCCAGCTCTATCTAGGCCCTAGGGACAAAGAAATCAACAAGACATGGTTTCTGCTCCCCAGTGAAGTGAAAGAAAGAGGGAGGGATAATACTAAAATATGTGTGATGGGTCCACAAACGCATGTGAATTAAATGGAAAAGTAAGTGGGGATGTTGAAGTATGTGTGAAGGAGCATAGAAAAAGGCCACAATATCTGGGCTGGGATTTCCATGGATGGCTTCCTGGAGGGGGCAGCAGGAACTAACTCATAAAGCGTCAGTAGGAGTTAGCTCATTGAATGGGGGAGAGAAGGTGGCCCAGAGGAAGAAATCACTGGTGTAAAAGTAGCAAAGCATGAGACAGCAGGAGAATTCTAAGAACTGTAGGAAGATTGACTAGAGGAAAACAAGTGTGTGGGAAGTGGTCAGATGTGAGGCAGGACAAAATGGGGGTGGGGTGGGGGTGGGGGCCCAAAGGAGTTTAAAGGTGCATTCTAAGAGCAATATGGAGATAGACTGCTGTGAAATAAGGGGGGAAAGCAGAAAGATTCTTTAGAAATTTATTGAAACAGCCCACATGAGGAATGATGAGAGCCTGAACTAAGGAACTGGCTGAATCCTCCTGCTGTTAAATGACATGGCACATGCAAGAGAAGAAAACGGCAGCTGGTGGGCGGACCCAATGTGTTGACTTTGAGGAGCTTACAGATCAACAAGATACAAGGTTCTGGCTAGAATATACATGTGGGAAATGAGTGCGCGATTAGCATTTAAAAGAATGAGTATGGTTAAAATCACCCAGTGTGCAGAAAGAGAGGAAAGTAACCTCGAGATAGAACTTTTAGGAGTGACATTTCATAGAAGACAAACGGTAATAAGCTTGAAAAATAGTGGAGCGGCCAAGAGGAGGAAATCCAAGAGACAGCAGCATCAAAGAAGCTTTAAAACTGTGGACTACCTAGTGCAGGATCAGAGTAAAAGCTGATAGAACATGGGAAATAGAGGTAATGTTACAACTAGGCTTTGTTCTTTGCCTTCCTGAGTAAACCATATTTCACATTGGGCATCCATCTGCCTATGGGAGGATTAAATTTGTTACATAAGAAATGTAGAGAAAGAACAAAGATATAGCAGAAACTAACACAACATTGTAAATCAACTATACTCCAATAAAAATTTTTTTTTTTTTTTTTTTTTTTGCGATGCGCGGGCCTCTCCCTGTCGTGGCCTCTTCCGTTGTGGAGCACAGGCTCCGGACGCGCAGGCCCAGCGGCCATGGCTCACAGGCCCAGCCGCTCCGTGGCACGTGGGATCCTCCCGGATCGGAGCACGAACCCGCGTCCCCTGCATCGGCAGGCGGACTCTCAACCACTGCGCCACCAGGGAAGCCCCAATAAAAATTTTAAAATAAAAAAGAAGAAAGGACACAAAATAGGTCAGTTTTTTATACCCTATGTACAAATTGGATATGCAGCAAGACAATGAAACTTGCTCACCAGGATGTTATCTGAGGAAAAAATAGGCTGAAGGACTTAGAATACGGGGTTTACTAATGTGGAGGGCTGTTCCCTAGCCCTACCAACAGCCATGACAGAGAAGGAAAGATATAATAAAGAAGAAATAGAAGAGACATCTGGCTGTTTCTGGCCTGTGGGGAGAAAAGAGAGACAGAGATTGGAAGCTGTCAAACTTGTGTGTCCTCATTTCCCCTCCCTAGACTTCGGGGGAATGTGTGTCATACAAGTGAAGATAAAAATCAATGATAACGGGGACTTCCCTGGTGGCACAATGGTTAAGACTCTGGACTCCCAATGCAGGGGGCCCGGGTTCAATCCCTGGTCTGTGAACTAGATCCCACATGCATGCCGCAACTAAGAGCTCACATACCACAACTAAGGAGCCCGCGAGCCACATCTAAGGAGCCAGTGAGCCGCGACTAAGGAGCCCGCCTGCCACAACTAAGACCGAGTGCAACCAAATAAATAAATAAATATTTTTTTAAAAAATCAATGATAACAACATAGACTATAGCCACCCACTCATTTCCTCATGGAAGACTCTGGGAAAAGAGCACCTTTCAAGTAGTCCCCTCCCCGCCACAAAGACAATAACCTGGGATGCAGCCACATCTATGGGGTTGTGCAGTGTGTGCAAAAAGAGGGAGGTTCCAGGTTGAGCTTCTCAAACCTCCCCAGTTCCTGCACTCGTGTAGCTGAGGGACAGTGGGCCCACCAAGGGGCCTGTTGGGCAGAGCAAGGTGACCTCGTGGAGGAAGCTTCATAGGCAGTGTGGAAGCAGGGTGGACAAAGGCCACAGCAGTCACTTGGGAGCAGACTGAGGGCTAAGTCAGCCCAGACACTGACAGATGCTTGCAAAGAGAAAAAATAAAGTGACATGAGTCGTAGACTGTCTATAAAAGGGCCAGCAGCGCCCATTCAGCCAAGAGACGCTGTCCCTGAGACCAGCAGATAACTGTGAGCATACCTCCCAGGATCAGCATGGGCCAGGGAGCCCCTTCCCCGACACACCTGGATGCCTCCTTACGGAAAGAAACAGGAGCTGGAGAAAGGCATCTGAGAGACTGAGTGAATATTTGTCCCAGAGAAAAAAACAAATTGATGATATCCTGGCCTTGTTTATCCAGATGATACATTCAATCTGTTTTCCCACTACTCCATAGCGAATAGCTCAGCAAAAAGATGAGAGTCATGGTAGGTAACATAAAGAAATTTGTTCTTCACGTGAGAGTGTAAGGACAATTTGCAACCTTGCAATATAGGAAAAAAAATGGGGAATAACATTTTCCAAAGTAGTTTCCACTGAATACTAATTCTTCAGAGTATTGACAGATACTACATGGGCACAAAAATAAATAAAAAATTAAAACCTAGGGCCATTTAAATTGGGCTGAAAAATAAACAAAAAGTATTTAACGCAAAGTCTTCTGAGAGCGTTTTCTTTGCTTACAAAAATTCTGAATCTCCAGGAAAACAATATGGAATGCCCCATTTCCCATATATATGTCTGAGAACTTAATCTTCACAGACCATCTCTCTGAAGCACTTCTAGCTTTTAAAAATAGAGCTATCTCCTCATATTTAGGACAGTGGGATCGTGAGCCCGGTAGTCCACTGTCTTCCCCTCTACTATGGTTCATCAGATGGCAACTTGAAATATTGCTAAACAGGAAAGAAAGTACAGGGCTAGCCCTGAGCAACATTTCTGAAGCAGAAGAAACTAACATTTGTTGAGCACAGAATTCCACCTTCCTCCAACCTGGACACGTTTCTTCTCCCTCTTTTCCTCCTAATAAAAATTTCAGACTTTTTTTGTTTATTCTAAACTACACTGATCACTTATGGACCATGATAGCAGACCAACCACACAAGTTCCTTTCTCTTTCTCACAAGAATCAGTAGCAGAATGGCTAAGAGTCTGGAGCCAGGCTGCCTGGGTTTGTTTGAATTCTGCCTCAATACTTTCTCACTGCCTGATGATCTTAGGAAAGTTACTTAACCTCCCTGACCCCAGTGTCATTATCTGCAAAGTAGATCGAATAACAATACCTACCTATTGTACCAAAGGCAGTAATTTCCTATGTATATGTATATCTATTAAATGTCCTAACAATTTAGGACATTGTACACACTACATGTATTTTAGCTGTTTTTCAGCTTGCCAAAGGATTAGCAAAGCAATAAAAAAAGGGCTGAACTCACAATGACAAAGAGAATAAGAAGAGCCATCAATCAGGTGATTTCAGTAAGTATACAGAAGACACAAACCAGATAAAGGAACACTACAGATAGAGCAGAGCAGAGGAACCCACAACGTAGCATCATGATTGGCAAAAGTTTTCTGTAAAAGCCAGAGAGGAAATATTTTAGATCTTGTGAGCCAAGAAGCAAAATTGAGGATGCTATGTAATTTCTGTTGCAAATAAATACTCAGTTTTGTCCCTGCAGCATGGAAGCAGCCATAGACAACACACACATGATCGAGCAAGGCTAGGTTCCAACTGAATTTTATTTACAGACAGTGAAACTTTAATTTAATATAATTTTCACATTTCATAAAATATTATTATATTTTAATCTAATTTTGTTGTGGTAAGAATACTTAACATGTGATCAACCCTCAACAGATTTTTAAATGTACATTATTGTTTATGGGTACAAAATTGTACTACAGGTCTCTAGAGCTTATTCATCCAGCTTAACTGAAACTTTATGCCCATTGATTACTCACTCCCAATTTCTCCTCCATCCCAGCCCCTGGCAACCATCATTCCACTCTTTAATTCTATGAATTTAACTATTTTAGATTCCAATTATAAGTGGAATCATGCAGTATTTGTCTTTCCATGACTGGCTTATATTAATTACCAAAATGTCCTCAAGGTTCATCCATACTGTCACATATTGTAGAATTTTCTCTTTTTTTTAAGGCTACATAGTATTCCATTGTGTGTATATACCACTTTTCTTTATCCATTAATCTGTCAATAGATATTTAGGTTGTTTCTGTATCTTGGCTATTGTGACTCATGCTGCACACATGGAAGTGCTAAGTATTATTCATCTGATATTTAGTAAAATTCCATTTAAAGTACAGACACTAAAATGTAACTTACAATGTAAAAACATTTACATGAGATAGCCTAACCCACCAGATAGCAGACAGCAGAATCAAGAAGAACTACAATTCTGCAGCCTGCAGAACAAAAACCACATTCACACAAAGACAGACAAGATGAAAAGGCAGAGGGCTATGTACCAGATGAAGGAACAAGATAAAACCCAGAAAAACAACGAAATGAAGTGGAGATAGGCAACCTTCCAGAAAAAGAATTCAGAATAATGAGAGTGAAGATGATCCAGGACCTCAGGAAAAGAATGGAGGCAAAGATCAAGGAGATGCAAGAAATGTTTAACAAAGACCTAGAAGAATTAAAGAACAAACAAACAGAGATGAACAATACAATAACTGAAATGAAAAATACACTAGAAGGAATCAACAGCAGAATAACTGAGGCAGAAGAATGGATAAGTGACCTGGAAGACAGAATGGTGGAATTCACTGCTGTGAAACAGAATAAAGAAAAAAGAATGAAAAGAAAGGAAGACAGCCTAAGAGACCTCTGGGACAGCATTAAACACAACAACATTCACATTATATGGGTCCCAGAAGGAGAAGAGAGAGAGAAGGGCCTGAGAAAATATCTGAAGAGATTATAGTCGAATTGCCCTAACATGGGAAAGGAAATAGCCACCCAAGTCCAGGAAGTGGAGAGAGTCCCATACAGCATAAACCCAAGGAGAAACACGCTGAGACACACAGTAACCAAATTGGAAAAAATTAAAGACAAAGAAAAGTTATTGAAAGCAGCAAGAGAAAAACGAAAAATAACATACAAGGGAACTCCCATAAGGTTAAGAGCTGATTTCTCAGCAGAAACTATACAAGCCAGAAGGGAGTAGCATGACGTATTTAAAGTGATGAAAGGGAAGAACCTACAACCAAGATTACTCTACCTGGCAAGGATCTCATTAAGATTCGATGGAGAAATCAAAAGCTTTACAGACAACAAAAAACTAAGAGAATTCAGCACCACCATACCAGCTCTACAACAAATGCTAAAGGAACTTCTCTAAGTGGGAAACACAAGAGAAGAAAAGGACCTACAAAAACAAACCCAAAACTATTTAGAAAATGGTAATAGGAACACACTTATTGATAATTACCTTAAACGTGAATGGATTAAATGCTCCAACCAAAAGACACAGGCTTGCTGAATGGATACAAAAACAAGACCCAAATATATGCTGTCTACAAGAGACACACTTCAGACCTAGGGACACATACAGACTGAAAGTGAGGGGATGGAAAAAGATATTCCATGTAAATGGAAATCAAAGGAAAGCTGGAGTAGCAATACTCATATCAAATAAAATAGACTTTAAAATAAACAATGTTACCAGAGAACATTGATCAAGGGATCAATCAAGAAGAAGACATAACAGTTATAAATATATATGCACCCAACATAGGAGCACCTCAATACATAAGGCACTGCTAACAACTATAAAAGAGGAAATCGACAGTAACACAATAATAGTGGGGGACTTTTAACACCTCATTTACACCAATGGACAGATCATCCAAACATAAAATTCATAAGGAAACAGAAGCTTTATAACACAATAGACCAGATAGATTTAATTGATATTTATAGGACATCCCATCCAAAAACAGCAGACTACACTTTCTGCTCAAGTGCGCATGGAACAGTCTCCAGGATTTGATCACATCTTGGGTCAAATATCAAGCCTCAGTAAATTTACGAAAACTGAAATCATATCAAGCACCTTTTCTGACCACAACACTCTGAGATTAGAAATCAATTGCAGGGAAGAAAACGTAAAAAACACAAACACATGGAGGCTAAACAATACATTACTAAATAACCAAGAGATCACTGAAGAAATCAAAGAGGAAATCAAAAAATACCTAGAGACAAATGACAATGAAAACATGACGATCCAAAACCTATGGGATGCAGCAAAAGCAGTTCTAAGAGGGAAGTTTGTAGCAATACAATCCTACCTCAAGAAATAACAAACATCTCAAATAAACAATCTAACCTTACACTGAAAAGAACTAGAGAAAGAAGAACAAACAAAACCCAACGTTAGTAGGAGGAAAGTTATCATAAAGATCAGAGCAGAAATAAATAAAATAGAAACAAAGAAAACAATAGCAAACATCAATAAAACTAAAAGCTGGTTCTTTGAGAAGATAAACAAAATTGATAAGTCACTAGCCAGACTCATCAAGAAAAAAAGGGAGAAGACTCAAATCAACAGAATTAGAAATGAAAAAGTAACAACTGACACTGCAGAAGTACAAAGCACCCTAAGAGACTACTACAAGCAACTCTATGCCAATAAAATGGACAACATGGAAAAAATGGACACATTCTTAGATAGGTATAAACTTCCGAGACTGAACCAGGAAGAAATAGAAAATGTGAACAGACCAATCACAAGTAATGAAATTGAAACTGTGATTAAAAATCTTCCAAAAAACAAAAGTCCAGGAGCACATGGCTTCACAAGTGAATTCTATAAGACATTTAGAGAAGAGCTAACACCCATCCTTCTCAAACTCTTCCAAAAAACTGCAGAGGAAGGAACACTCCCAAACTCATTCTATGAGGCCACCATCACCCTGATACCAAAACCAGACAAAGATACTACAAAAAAAGAAAATTACAGACCAATATCACTGATGAATATAGATGCAAAAATCCTCAACAAAATACTATCAAGTGGAAGGCAACAACACATTAAAAGGATCATACACCATGATCAAGTGGGATTTACCTCAGGGAAGCAAGGATTCTTCAATATAAGCAAATCAGTCAATGTGATACACCATATTAACAAATTGAAGAATAAAAACCATATGATCACCTCAATAGATGCACAAAAAGCTTTTGAAAAACTTCAACACTCATTTATGATAAAAACTCTCCAGAAAATGGGCATAGAGGGAACCTACCACAAAATAATAATGGCCATATACGACAAACCCACAGCTAACATCATTCTCAATGGTGAAAAACTGAAAGCATTTCCTCTAAGATCAGGAACAAGAAAAAGGATGTTCACTCTCACCACTATTATTCAACATAGTTTTGGAAGTCCTAGCCATGGCAATCAGAGAAGGAAAAGAAATAAAAGGACTACAAATTGGAAAAGAAGAAGTAAAACTGTCACTGTTTGCAGATGACATAATACTATACTTAGAGAATCCTAAAGATGCCAGCAGAAAACTACTAGAGCTAATCGATGAATTTGGTAAAGTAGCAGGATACAAAATTAATGCACAGAAATAGCTTGCATTACTATACACTAATGATGAAAAATCTGAAAGAGAAACTAAGCAAACACACCCATTTATCACTGCAACAAAAAGAATAAAATACCTAGGAATAAACCCACTTAGGGAGACAAAAGACCTGTATGCAAAAACTATAAGACACTGATGAAAGAAATTAAAGATGATACCAACAGATGGAGAGATATACCATGTTCTTGGATTGGAAGAATCAATATTGTGAAAATGACTATACTACCCAAAGCAATCTACAGATTCAATGTAATCCTTATCAAATTACCAGTGGCATTTTTTACAGAACTAGAACAAAAAATCTTAAAATTTGTATGGAGACACAAAAGACCCCAGATAGCCAAAGCTGTCTCGAGGGAAAAAAACGGAGCTGGAGGAATCAGGCTCCCAAACTTCAGACTATAGTACAAAGCTACAGTAATCAAGACAATATGGTAGTGGAACAAAGACAGAAATATAGATCAATGGAACAGGATAGAAAGTCCAGAGATAAAACTATGCACCTATGGTCAACTTATCTATGACAAAGGAGGCAAGGATATACAATGGAGAAAAGACAGTCTCTTCAATATGTGGTGCTGGGAGAACTGGACAGCTACATGTAAAAGAATGAAATTAGAACACTCCCTAACACCATACACAAAAATAAACTCAAAGTGGATTAGACACCTACATGTAAGACCAGACACTATAAAACTCTTAGAGGAAAACATAGGAAGAACACTTTTTGACATAAATCACAGCAAGATCTTTTTTGATCCACCTCCTAGAGTAATGGAAATAAAAACAAAAATAAACAAATGGGACCTAATGAAACTTAAAAGCTTTTGCACAGTGAAGGAAACCATAAACAAGACGAAAAGACAGCCCTCAGAATGGGAGAAAATATTTGCAAACAAATCAACGAACAAAGGATTAATCTCTAAAATATATAAACAGATCATGCAGCTCAATTTTTTTTTCTTTTTTTCTTTATTGGAGTATAATTGCTTTACAATGGTGTGTTAGTTTCTGCTTTACAATAAAATGAATCAGTTATATATATACATATGTTCCCATATCTCTTCCCTCTTGTGTCTCCCTCCCTCCCACCTTCCCTATCCCACCCCTCCAGGCAGTCACAAAGCACCGAGCTGATCTCCCCACGCAGCTCAATATTAAAAAACAAATAACCCAATCCAAAAATGGGCAGAAGACCTAAACAGACATTTCTCCAAAGAAGACATACAGATGGCCAAGAAGCACATGAAAAGCTGCTCAACATCACTAATTATTAGAGAAATGCAAATCAAAACTACAATGAGGTATCACCTCACACCAGTTAGAATGGGCTGGAATGGGTAGCATCAGAAAATCTACAAACAACAGATGCTGGAGAGGGTGTGGAGAAAAGGGAACCCTGTTGCAGTGTTGGTGGGAATGTAGACTGATAAAGCCACTATGGAGAACAGTATAGAGGTTCTTTAAAAAACTAAAAATAGAATTACCATATGACCCAGCAATCCCACTACTGGGCATATACCCAGAGAAAACCATAATTCAAAAAGACACATGCACCCCAATGTTCATTGCAGCACTATTTACAATAGCCAGGACATGGAAGCAACCTAGATTCCCATCGACAGATGAATGGATAAAGAAGATGTGGTACATACATACAATGGAATATTACTCAGCCATAAAAAGAAATGAAATTGGGTCACCTGTAGATATGTGGATGAATCTAGAGACTGTCATACAGAGTGAAGTAAGTCAGAAAGAGAAAAACAAATATCGTATATTAACGTATATATGTGGAACCTAGAAATTGGTACAGATGAACCGGTTTGCAGAGCAGAAATTGATACACAGTATTAGAGAACAAACATTTGGACACCAAGGGGGGAAAGCGGCGGGGTTGGTGGTGGTGGTGGTGGGATGAATTTGGAGATTGGGATTGACATGTATACACTGATGTGTATAAAATGGATGACTATTCAAGAATAAAAGAGAAAAAAAAGAAAGCTAAATCTACCTTTAGGTTTGTGAAAATTAAACCAAATTAAAAAAAAAAAGTTTAGGGCTTCCCCGGTGGCATAGTGGTTGAGAGTCCACCTGCTGATGCAGGGGACATGGGTCCGTGCCCTGCTGCAGGAAGATCCCACATGCCGCGGAGCAGCTGGGCCCGTAAGCCGTGGCTGCTGAGCCTGTGCGTCCGGAGCCTGTGCTCCGCAACCGGAGAGGCCACAACAGTGAAAGGCCCGCGTACCGCCAAAAAAAAAAAAAAGTTCACATTTTTGGCAATTGGATGATGGTGGTCAAAAGGTACAAAGTTCCTATTATAAGATAAATAAGTACTAGGGATGTAATATACCACATAATGATTGTAGTTAACACTGCTCTATGGTATATTTTAAAGTTGATAAAAGAATAGATCTTTAAAGTTCTCATCACAAGGAAAAAAACATTTTTTGTAAGTACCTGAGGTGATGGATAGTAACTAAACTTACTGTGGTAATCATTTCACAATATATGTAAGTCAAGTCACCAGCTTTTTCTACTGTAGAGATGTTTGTTTATTAAGTACATGAGCCAAACATTCATATAAGAATTGCCATCTGTATCAGAACCCTGTTTAATTCTGCCTGGTACTCTCTCTCACTGAGATGCTGAGTGTAGTTCAGGAGGAGAAAAGACAGCTGTCATGGATTTTTTTCCCCAAATCCTCATCTCCAGCCGTTACTTCTCTCCCAGATCCAGTTCTGCATTTCTTATGACTGCTGAACACTTCTACTCAGAAGTCCCACTAACACCTTGACTTAATATGACTAAAACAATAACTTCCTTCCCATCCACTCATTCTACTTACCTCAAACATCCACTCAAAATTCCATCAAACACTTCTTTCAATTTGCTACCCATATTTGTTAAGTTGGTAACCAACTTATGGAAAAATCTAGACTCTTCCAAGCAAATAGAAACTCCTCTGTGTTAAGCCAGCTCTGTTGAAAATTATTTTCCATCTCCAGGTTAGATCATGGGCAGGTTTCTTCATTTTACAATCTCTTGGTATCAAAAAGTCATCTGAGGATTCTGGGAAGATGGCAGAGTACGAAGCACCATGAATCTGTCTCCCTACCTAGAAAATAACTACACTAGAAGAATCTGATATAACTATTTTGGGACTTTGGAGTCTACTGAAGACTTGAAACTTCCAGGGGAAGGCTTATACAGTAAATTGAGGTCAATTCCAGCTCTTAGCATGAAAACAGCTACCCATCCCAAACCCCAGCCTCATGGCAGGCAGCTGTGTTCCTGGAGCAGCTTGCAGACAGCTTGTGGGAGTCAGAGTAGGCAAAAAAGACCGTGTCCTCCAAATATTAAGGATCTGTTCTCTGATCACTGATTGCTACCTCAGATTATAAAGATGTAGATGTTGAAGTGGGCAGTCATTGTTGTTGAAACTTCCTCCATTGTTTCAAGCCCCTCCAGCTGAAGTGACTTCCAGGGGATTTAAAGGGGCAGCACAATTTTGTCCTTTCATTTTTCTTTTTTCCCCTTTTTGGAACCAGATATTAAAGACCTGGACATTCAAAAATAATTGCATATATGGGGAAAGTTAGAAAGTAACCATGCATGTCCAGGATAAGGCTCAGAAAAGATGTGAGAAGACCTTAAATTTATACCTCAGACTGATCCTCAGCATACAGACTGCCTACAAGAATTAAAAAAACAAAAACAATTAAAAAAAAACAGCAAACCCTTGGGAATGGGGAAAGTCTGCTTTCTGGAGTTACTACATTATTAGGCTAAAATGTCCAGTTTTCAATAACAAAAAAAATCATAAACCAAACAAACAGGAAAGTATGGCCCATTCAAATAAATCAACAGAAACTGTCTCTGAAAAAGACCTGATGACAGATCTATTACATAAAGACAATAAAACATTGTCTTAGAAATGCTCAAAGAACTAAAGAAAAGATGGGAAGAAAGTCAATAAAACAATGTATGAACTAAATGGAAATATCAATAAAGAGATAGAAAAGCTAAAGATAACCTAGAAGAAATTCTGTAGCCAAAAATTACAACTGAAATGAAAAATTCACTAGGGGGATTCAAAGGCAGATTTGAGCAGGCAGAATAGAGAATCAGCAAACTTGAAGATAAGACAATGAAAATTATTAAGTCTAAGGAACAGAAAGGGAAAAGACAGGAAAGTGAAGAACCAAAGGAACCTATGGCACACAAACAGACCAAGCATACACACTGTGGGAGTCCCAGTAGAAGAGAGAGAGAAGGAAAAGGGAAGAGAGAATATTTGTAGAAATCCTGGCTGAAAACTTCCAAAATCTGATGAAAGGTATGAATATAAACATCCAAGAAATTCCACCAACTCCAAGTAAGATGAATTCAAAGAGACCTACACTGTGACACACTATAATCAAACTTTAAAAAAACAAAAACAAATGGAATATGGGTAGAAGTGATGTGTGTCCCTTCCAGGTCTGGACCATAAAAGTCTCCCATACAGTCCTCCATGATCTGTATTTTTTCCCCATACACCTGCTCAAAGAAAAAATCCTGAGTCCTTAAGCGAGGGTGAAACCAGGGTGAAACTCAGGAAAAATTCTGAGTCCCTAAGAGAGGGTCCCTGAGTCACTGCAAAGAAGGCTGCTCATTGAATACCCTCTCTAAAGAAAATGATTGAGAAATAAACCTCTATTTTGTTATACTACTGAGAGTTCAGTGCCTATCTAATTTAAAACTAGTATTACACCAAATAATATAATTTGCCTGCGTTATTCTGTTGCCCGGAATAACTACCCTATTATATCTGGCTGTCAAAATGCTTAAAAGCCCAGCTCAAATGCCACTTCCTTCTCTAGTCACCCAGCCAAAACTACCTATTCCTCTTCTAACATTACATGTATAGATATACAGAGATATATATTTTATCATTTTATATTGCCAATCACATTTAATAATATTTGTGTCCATGTTTTGTCTCTACAGTACACTGTATTCTTTCAGAAGGCAAGGATCATATTTCTCTTAACTTTGTATGTCCCACAGTATCTAGTAGAGTTTCCTGTACTGACACTATCTACATATTGAATTATACAGACAGTTTGTGTTACACATCATTCATCTCCCTAAATCACCCCTGCAATAGAAGGCCATCAGCTTGGTCCTCCTGGTGGATAGTTTGTACATTGAAAACCTGATTTTCCATTTCTTGAATGCTGTCTTTGCTCTGACTCCATCACCTCTTTTCTGTCCCTTTTTTGGACATGCATATAGGCAGCTTTCTTTCCTAAAGCCCCTCCTTAAAGCTAAGTTATGTCCATATAGAAGCTCCCACTTGTTACTGACCTTCGGTTCATTAAAAATAATTTTTTAGAAGAGTCATTACAGAATCTCAATAGTTTATCCATACCTCCCACCCAGTCTGATAGGAATGAATTGCCATATACATCCCTAGCCATACTCTCTTCCAGCACGTGCCTTTTCACCCAGAGCACCACTTCCTCATTCATGTTGGAAGTCAAGTTTTCTTCCCTAGTACTTCCACATTTGGCTGTTTTAAATATGTTTCACTGCATTACCCTAAAGATCAAGCTTATTGACTTCTCTTACTCTTAACTTTTCTAAAGTTAAACCTTTACTTAAAACGTTTAAGTAGTATTATCAATCTTATTATACCACTGTTAAGTATACAAATTATTTTCTGCATATTATCTCACTTAATCCTAATCACAATCATATGAATAAATTATTATTATCCCCAATCTATAAACTTAAAAAACTGAGGCTCAGAGAGGTTAAGTAACATACTGTAGGTCACACAGCTACTAAGTAGCAGAATGGCTCCAAATAATTAAATAATCAACTTCTCTGTTCACCTATTTTTCAACTATTCATCTTCACACTCTGCTCTTCCAGGGAAAATTTCTGTGTCCCACAGGTTAAGTCCACTGGAAGTGCTGTCACCCACTGTCAGAGCCAGGGTCCTAGGACAAGTTGACCTGGGGAAACTGTTTCATTCCTGCAATCTTAGGCAAAATAGCCAAAAACGGTGTCCTCGAGGGCCAGAAACATGATCAGGGAAATGCTGTCAATCATAAAATTTCAAGGGTCAGGAGAGAACAAAAATGAGAGGATGGGCCTCTAAGTTGACAGGACAGAAGCAGGTATAAGAAGAGAGCTCAAGAGGGTAGTGAGTAGTGATGCCGACAGCTCACTGTGTGTGGCACTGGAGGAGTTAGACATGAGAGGGTGAATTTTCGGTTTGGAAAAGTAGAGGAGCTTTAAAGTCTTATACAGGCTTGGACACTAATTTCCAAATTTTCCTTAGAATCCTAAACTCCTTTGGGCTTTGAAGAAATAAATATAGATTCGTAGAGAAGAGGAGGCTAAGCACTAACATAGAATTGTATTATCTCATATGCCTACTTTTGAGATTGAATACGAAAAAACACCAAATAAAGATATAAAATCTAGGGCTTCCCTGGTGGCGCAGTGGTTGAGAGTCCGCCTGCCAATGCAGGGGACATGGGTTCGTGCCCCGGTCCGGGAAGATCCCACGTGCCGCGGAGTGGCTGGGCCCATGAGCCATGGCCACTGGGCCTGCGCGTCCGGAGCCTGTGCTCTACAACGGGAGAGGCCACAACAGTGAGAGGCCCGCGTACCTCAAAATATATATATCTATATATATGTATATATATATATGTATATATATATATATATACATATATATATAAATAAATAAAGTCTAGAGATCGCCAGTCATTTAATGGAATGCGATTTGGAGCAGAATTTCATAATTAGGATATCCAAAATATTACTCTTACTTGCCTTTGAAGATTTGGGTGGAACAATATAGATCTGAACCCTTTTCAGCCTCTACTTTTATCAAGGGCATTTTAACCTTCACTGTGTTTCACATTCAAACTCCTCAGAGAGAGTAGCTCCTAGTCTCAGTTGATGACTGCCATCTTTGTTGGGCAGAACTTTGAGCTTGACCACTTCCAAGACCACTGCTTATGCCATACATGGACTCACCTTGAATCAGCTGCTCATTCTTCCTGCAACCTGCACTGACAGCGTATTTGGGTTATGCTATGTAAATCATGGCCATCGTTCACTTTCAAAGGTGAGTTACAGGTGAAGAGTTGTTCTACTAAGCAAAAATTATTCTAACAGAGTGTGCCCCTAAAAGTCTTTATTCCCCAAAACTTTGTAAGTGTAGTTGAAGAAGGGGGGAATTGCTTTACCTAAACTTGAAAATAATTAAAGTTCATTATTTGGAAATTAATTCATACTAACACACTAAAAGTAAGACCAACATAAATTCATAAACTGCTATTAGGCTTCTCTAAAACTGTTTAAATATTATTTTAAGAGCCGCATTGTTTTTCATATGTGTGTGTTCTTCTTAGCTCCCCAGCTGAAAAATCCTTGAAGGAAGAACCACGTCTATTAGATTTTTATCGCTGACAACATCTAAGACTCTGTGCTCACCAAGGGTGTTAAATAAATGTTGCTGACTGACTGAACCCAAGGATCTAGGGAGTTATTGAATAGTTGACTTTAACTGCTTCATTAACTGTCTGTATCCACAGAGAGTAGAGATCAGCTGTTTAAAGTCATACACAAGAAAGCCTCTGTTCTATAATGTCAATAAAAGATATTGAAATTAGAGTGATGGGGTCCAAAAGGTGAGCCATAAAGGAAATTATTTCTACTCTATGCAAGAAGATCTGAATATACCTTCTTCCTCTGCAATCTAATAAAATATTTGTTAATAGGCCAATAGCATGAATTGAAATTTTCTGGGCCCTAAATAAATTCTGCTTAAAGTGACCCAATCCTGTTTACTGAGATTCTAGAGAAAAGTCAAGCAGGCAAGAGTTTTTCTTTTCATGCCAGAGTCTTCCTCAATTACAATGAATCAGGCTTGTGTTTGGGATTTTGTTTTTTAGAAACTTGCCAGTTGAAAACCATTTTAGGCTTGCTGCAAACTCATCAAAATAGGTGACTTTGAATCAAGGAATAAACTTGGTTAATGGCAGTAGCTCTCTTGGGCTGGAGCAAGTATATATGCCTTGTTCTGAAGCTTTTCAAAAATCAGATTTCTGAGTAATCAGAAAATCTTTATATATAATACTTTAATTGCAAGGGCATGTACATTAGAAAATATTGTATTTGTTTTAGGTAAAATTTTTTAAATTAGATAGGCCCTGACTACTTCCCTATTAAAGAGCTGTGCAGATTTTTCAGCCTGAGTGAAATAGTGACTTTCCCTATCATTGCAGAAGATGACAGTAGGCTTCTTTATCTGTCAAGTGAAAAATATGTGTATATGTGTGTATCTTATTGATTCTATTTCTCTGGTGAACCCTAATATACTAGACATCTTTGACCATAGACCCCTTTGTAGAGAACATCTACTAACATTTAGAAGGACATCAGTGTCCTGTGGAGCAAAGTCTGAGAAATCTTCTGTTGTCTGGTTCAAGCCAATAAGCAGACTTGAGAAGAAAAGGCACAGGATTCTGGAGTCAAAGAGACCACAATTCTGCCATTACTGGATTCACATGACCTCGTGAAAGTTACTTACCTTCTCTGAGCCTCCGTTTCCCAAATGCAAACTAGGCAGTAAGGCAGAATTCATAGATTGTTGTTATTCTTAAATAAGACAATACTTTATACTATATTGCCTGTCATTGAAAAAAAGGTTTTCTGTTCTTCCCCAAAGGAAGGATTATCCATCCCCCTTAGGAGGACAGAAGAAAAAGAAAAGTAGCATTCTCACTAGGATAGTAGTTACTTATAGATGAAGGAAAATTAGGATCAGTTAAGGGTCAGTTCTCTTCTTCTAAAGTTAACCCCCAAATATAAAATGCATCAAAAAATAATATGTCAGCCATGCTAAAAGAAGTACAATAGCAAAGGCACAAGAAATGGGGCATGGGAAAAACCCTTTCCTGCCATGAACTGTGAAAATCAGAAGACTATGTCTGGGGCTTGCAAATGGACAGAACATCACTGGTCCCTGATCTAAATTCTCTAAACATCTTGCACACTTCAGAGCAGGACAAACTGAACATCACGTGTTTGTGATCTAACATTAGGGATTTAGACCTAACTCTAATTTATCAACTGCTGAAATCCAGTCTAACCCAGATATTCAGTTTCTTTTTCGATGGTATTGATGTGTGATAACAACCTCTCAGGCCTTGACAAAGAACAGCCAGCCTGCACCATAGAGAGAGAAAACTCAAAAATACTAACAATGGAGTGCTAGGTTAGAGAAACTTAGTTACCCAAACTTCAACTCCTGCAGTAGACTTGTCAGCATGTTACACAGGGATTTAATTTAGTAGCTTTCCAACATATGGGCAACATATGGTCTCAGTAGTGCCCTGCTACTGGCGTGGCTGAGGAGGAGAGAAATATAATTAGACACCTGACAGGCAAGTGGCTGCTATCACAGTTCAGCCAAGGCTTTTGCAGAGGACACTAGATATTTTTAAAACACAGGTTCCATTGCAGCTAAAGAAATTGTACGCTTTTCTTTTGCTGACAAATAAGCATTCGTTTGTTTCAGAGTCTGATGGTAAAGAAGTGATGGAAATCATAAATCCTCTGCTCCTAATTCTCTCCTCCAGTTTCCTATGGAAAAGTGTACGTGCCACCTATGATATATGCAGTGGAATATTAGGAGGCCAAAACATTAATATTATTCTTATTCTCCTCTCCTTGAGAATGCACACATCCAAACAATTTGGTTTTGCTTGTCAGAAACTCCATTCTGTGCATTAAACGAAGAGGGACCTAAGGATTCTGTATGAAGCCAGCAAAATACGCCCTAAACACCTACATGGGAAAGGGCTGGGAGAACAAATGCTTTCTTTCTCCAACCAGATTGTAAGCTGCTCAAAGTCGATGAACTATCTTGACTATTACCCTCCAACATTATCATCACCTCAACCAACCAGCACAGTTCTTACTATCCAGCAGTAATTCATAAATATTGGCCAATGTATCAATATTTTTCCAGTATGTAGACTCCATGTGCATGGCCTCTTGAAAAAAGTGCAGGAGAAAAGTGTGATGCTTCCTTTGTGCACACTGTCTTTGTCACACACAACAAGGCCTGGCAGTAATTCAGCCCACAAGAAGGTTTGATTTTTCTGAGATCATTTTTTTGGAAGCAAAGGGCATTTTCTCCAAAGAAACCACATATAAATTTCAACCAAGTTTTACTTCTTCTGTTTTTTTTTTTTTTTGAAAAAGCAAGCATTTGTATGCTTATTTTCAAAGAAGAAAATTTCTTGTTTAAAGCTGATCTCTTGTTCATATCCAGTGTTACAGACAGTGTTTCTGTCTCCCCAAAGGTCATATATTGAAGCCCTAACACCCAATATGATGTTATTTGGAGGTAGGGTCTTTGTAGGTAATTAGGTTTAGACGAGGCCATGAAGGTGGAGCCCCATGGCGGGACCAGTGCCTTTATAAGAAGAGGAAGACACACCAGAGCTCATCTCTCCTCACATGCACACACTGAGGAAAGGCCATATGATGACAGAGGGAGAGGGTAGCCATCTGCAAGCCCAGAAGAGAGTCTTCAGCAGAACCCAAATATGCTGGTACCTTGATCTCTGACTTCCAGCCTCCAGAACTAAGAAAATAAACCTCAGAAAACTGTTTAAACCACCCAGTCTATGGTATTTCATTACAGCAGCCTGAGAAGCCAAAAACATCCAGTAAAACAATGTAGATAAACACAACTGAGAATAGAGCTAGTGGTTATATGGGCAAGGAGAGCAGTGATACAAGGAGGACACACACTCATGACCAGGATATAAGGTTGTTACATTTCCCCTCCTCCTGCCAGATGCATTAGGGGATTTTTCTCTGATTTCCCCTAAGAGGACCTGGTTGAGAATGTGGAGGCAACTCTCAGAAAACTGTGGGAGCCATCAATGACTGGGTTCCCCTGGACTATTTAACTCTCAGAGTTGTCTACACTTAGCCTCCAGCAACTCATCAACTAGGGTTCAATTGTACTACCTGGCACTGGCTCCTGTGGCAGTCTCCACTTATGACTCATGGCTCCCAACTGTAACAATTAGAGATAGCCTAATCCACTGGAGGGCAGACAACAAAAGCAAGAAAAACTACAATCCTGCAGCCTGTGAAACGAAAACCACATTCACAGAAACATAGACAAAAGGAAAAGGCAGAGAACTATGTAGCAGATGAAGGAACAAGATAAAACCCCAGAAAAACAACTAAATAAAGTGGAGATAGGCAACCTTCCAGGAAAAAAATTCAGAATAATGATAGTGAAGATAATTCAGTACTTCAGAAAAAGAATGGAGGCTAAGATCGAGAAGATGCAAGAAATATTTAACAAAGACCTAGAAAAATTAAACAACAAACACCTAGAATTAAAGAACAAAACTAACAGAGATGAATATTACAATAACTAAAGTGAAAAATACACTAGAAGGAACCAATAGCAGAATAACTGAGGCAGAAGAACGGATAAGCTACCTAGAAGACAAAAAGGTGCAATTCACTGCCCCAGAACATAATAAAGGAAAAAGAATAAAAAGAAATGAAGACAGCCTAAGAGACCTCTGGGACAACATTAAACACAACATTCATATTATATGGGCCCCAGAAGGAGAAGAGAGAGAGAAAGGACCCGAGAAAATATCTGAAGAGATTATACACATAGTAATGAAACTAACAAAAATTAAAGACAGAAAAACTATTAAAAGCAACAAGGGAAAAATGACAAATAACATACAAAGAACTCCCATAAGGTTAAGAGCTGATTTCTCAGCAGAAACTCTACAAGCCAGAAGGAAGTGGCATGACATATTTAAAGTGATGAAAGGGAAGAACCTACAACCAAGATTACTCTACCCGGCAAGGATCTCTTTCAGATTCGACGGAGAAATCAAAAGCTTTAGAGACAAGCAAAAGCTAAGAGAATTCAGCACCATCACAGCAGCTCTACAACAAATGCTAAAGGAACTTCTCTAAGTGGGAAACACAAGAGAAGAAAAGGACCTACAAAAACAAACCCAAAACAATTGAGAAAATGGTAATAGGAACATACATATTGATAATTACCTTAAATGTGAATGGATTAAATGCTCCCACCAAAAGACACAGACTGGCTGAATGGATACAAAAACAAAACCCATATACAGACTGTCTACAAGAGACACACTTCAGACCTAGGGACACATACAGACTGAAAGTGAGGGGATGGAAAAAGTTATTCCATGCAAATGGAAATCAAAAGAAAGCTGGAGTAGCAATACTCATATCAGATAAAACAGACTTTAAAATAAAGAATGTTACAAGAGACAAGGAAGGACACTACATAATGATCAAGGGGTCAATCCAAGAAGGAGATATAACAATTATAAATATATATGCACCCAACATAGGAGCACCTCAACACATAAGGCAAACACTAACAGCCATAAAAGGGGAAATCGACAGTAACACAATAATACTGAGGGATTTTAACACCTCACTTACACCAATGGACAGATCACCAGGACAGAAAATTAATAAGGAAACACAAGCTTTAAATGATACAATACAACAGGTAGATTTAATTGATATTTATAGGATATTCCATCTGAAAACAGCAGACTGCACTTTCTTCTCAAGTGCACATGGAACATTCTCCAGGATAGATCACATCATGGGTCACAAATCAAGCCTCAGTAAATTTAAGAAAATTGAGATCATATGAAGCATCTTTTCCGACCACAACACTATGAGATTAGAAATAAATTACAGGGAAAAAAAACGTAAAAAACACAAACACATGGAGGCTAAACAAAATGCTACTAAATAACCAAGAGATCACTGAAGAAATCAAAGAGGAAATCAAAAAATACCTAGAGACAAATGACAATGAAAACAAGACGATCCAAAACCTATGGGATGCAGCAAAAGCAGTTCTAAGAGGGAAGTTTACAGCAATACAATCCTACTTCAAGAAACAAGAAAAACCTCAAATAAACCACCTAAACTTACACCTAAAGGAACTAGAGAAAGAAAAACAAAACCCAAACTTAGTAGAAGGAAAGAAATCATAAAGATCAGAGCAGAAATAAATGAAATAGAAACAAAGAAAACAATAGCAAAGATCAATAAAACTAAAAGCTGGTTCTTTGAGAAGATAAACAAAATTCATAAACCTTTAGCCAGACTCATCAAGAAAAAGAGGAAGAGGACTCAGATCAATAAAGTAAGAAATGCAAAATAAGAAGTTACAACAGACACTACAGAAATACAAAGCATCATAAGAGACCACTACAAGCAACGCTATACCAATAAAATGGACAATCTGGAAGAAATGGACAAATTCTTAGAAAGGTATAACCTTCCAAGACTGAACCAGGAAGAAATAGAAAATGTGAACAGACCAATCACAAGTAATGAAATTGAAACTGTGATTAAAAATCTTCCAAAAAACAAAAGTCCAGGACCAGATGGCCTCACAGATGAATTCTATGAAACATTTAGACAAGAGATAACACCCATCCTTCTCAAACTCTTCCAAAAAATTGCAGAGAAAGGAACACTCCCAAACTCATTCTATGAGGCCACCATCACCCTGATACCAAAACCAGACAAAGATACTACAAAAAAAGAAAATTACAGACCAATATCACTGATGAATATGGATGCAGAAATCCTCAACAAAATAGTAACAAACAGAATCCAAAAGCATATTAAAAGGATCATATACCATGATCAAGTGGGATTTATCCCAGGGATGCAAGGATTCTTCAATATACACAAATCAATCAATGTGATACACCACATTAATAAACTGAAGAATAAGAACCATATGGTCATCTCAGTAGATATATAAAAAGCTTTTGACAAAATTCAATACCCATTTATGATAAAAACTCTCCAGAAAGTGGGCATAGAGGGAACCTACCTCAACATAATAAAGGCCATATACAACAAACCCACAGCAAACATCATTCTCAGTGGTGAAACTGAAAGCATTTCCTCTAAGATCAGGAACAAGAAAAGGATGTCCACGCTCACCACTATTATTCAACATAGCTTTGGAAGTCCTAGCCATGGCAATCAGAGAAGAAAAAGAAATAAAAGGACTACAAATTGGAAAAGAAGAAGTAAAACTGTCACTGTTTGCAGATGACATAATACTATACTTAGAGAATCCTAAAGATGCCAGCAGAAAACTATTAGAGCTAATCAATGAATCTTGTAAAGTTGCAGTATACAAAATTAATGCACAGAAATCTCTTGTATTCCTATACACTAACAAAAAAAGATCAGAAAGAAAAATTAAGGAAACAATCCGATTCACCAATGCAACAAAAAGAATAAAATACCTAGGAATAAACTTACATAAGGAGGTAAAAGACCTGTACTCAGAAAACTATAAGACACTGATGAAAGAAATCAAAGATGACACAAACAGATGGAGAGATATACCATGTTCTTGGATTGGAAGAATCAACATTGTGAAAATGACTATACTACCCAAAGCAATCTACAGATTCAGTGCAATCCCTATCAAATTACCAATGGCATTTTTTACAGAACTAGAACAAAAAATCTTAAAATTTGTATGAAGACACAAAATACCCCAAAGAGCCAAAGCAATCTTGAGGAGAAATAATGAAGCTGGAGGAATCATACTTCCTGACTTCAGACTATACTACAAAGCTACAGTAATCAAGACAATATGGTACTGGCACAAAAACAGAAATATAGACCAATGGAACAGGATAGAAAGCCCAGAGATGAACCCACGCACATATGGTCAACTTATCTTTGATAAAGGAGGCAGGAATGTACAGTGGAGAAAAGGACAGCCTCTTTAATAAGTGGTGCTGGGAAAACTGGACAGGTACATGTAAAAGAATTAAATTAGAACATTCCTTAACACCATACACAAAAATAAACTCAAAATGGATTAGAGAGCTAAATGTAAGACCAGACACTATAAAACTCTTAGAGGAAAACATACGAAGAACACTCTGCAACATAAATCACAGCAAGATCTTTTTTGACCCACCTCTTAGAGAAATGGAAATAAAAACAAAAATAAACAAATGGGACCTAATGAAACTTAAAAGCTTTTGCACAGCAAAGGAAACTATAAACAAGACAAAAAGACAACCCTCAGAATGGGAGAAAATAGTTGCAAACGAATCAACAGACAAAGGATTAATCTCCAAAATATATAAACAGCTCATGCAGCTCAATATTAAAAAACAAACAACCTAATCCAAAAATGGGCAGAAGACCTAAATAGACATTTCTCCAAAGAAGACATACAGATGGCCAAGAGGCACATGAAAAGCTGCTCAACAACACTAACTATTAGAGAAATGCAAATAAAAACTACAATGAGGTATCACCTCACACCAGTCAGAATGGGCATCATCAGAAAATCTACAAACAACAAACGCTGGAGAGGTTGTGGAGAAAAGGGAACCCTCTTGTACTGTTGGTGGGAATGTACACTAATACAGCCACTGTGGAGAACAGTACAGAGGTTCCTTTAAAAACTAAAAATAGAACTACCATACGACCCAGCAATCCCACTACTGGGCATACACCCAGAGAAAACCACAGTTCAAAAAGACACATGCACCCCAATGTTCATTGCAGCACTATATACAATAGCCAGGTCATGGAAGCAACCTAAATGCTCACTGACAGATGAATGGATAAAGAAGATGTGGTACATATATACAATGGAATATTACTCAGCCATAAAAAGGAACAAAACTGGGTCATTTGTAGAGACGTGGATGGACCTAGAGACTGTCATACAGAGTGAAGGAAGTCAGAAAGAGAAAAACAAATATCGTATAGTAACACTTACATATGGAATCTATAAAAATGGTACAGATGAACCGGTTTGCAGGGCAGTGATACAGATGTAGAGAACAAACGTATGGACACCAAGCAGGGAAAGTGGAGGAGTGGGGGTGGGGGTGGTGTGATGAATTGGGAGATTGGGATGGACATGTATACACTAATATGTATAAAATAGATAACAAATAAGAACTTTCTGTATAAAAAAATTTTTTAATAAAAAAAGTACTGTAACAATTAAAGGAATAAAATCAAAAACAAACAAACAAAAAAACACAGGATATGTTTTCCTCTGACTTTCATTTAAAAGATAGGATGCTGTGGAATTATCAGAGTCAGGCAGGCTAAGTCTACCCTTGTCAGCAGTCTAGGATCTACTGATAAGAAAGTTAAAAGTCCTTTGACAGGACACTAAGCACAGCCACTGAGGTTGAAGGTGAACAAGCAGATCTCCAACCGCCCCCAGAGACAGATACACAGGGAGAGCATTTGCAAAGTCAGATCTTAATTTTCAGATTCATTGGAATTTAGTACTATGAATTCCAAAGTCCACTCAACTTTCAACAAGATGTAGACTTACTGTAGCTCTAGTCCCTAAGTCAGTAAGGTCTCTTGGGTATTTTGGAGCTGTTCACTTTCATCCCATGTTGCAGCATGCAGAATTTTGTAATATTTATCAGCTGTGTACCTTGGGCAATGATAATAGTAATAGCTAACACTTACCAAATATCAGGTACTGTCCTTGGTGCCTATATTTATCCATTACATTCTCATGAGGTGGTTGCTGCTATTAGTCCCCTTTTTACAGAGGAGGAAACTGCAGCACAAATAAATTAAGGAACTTGCTCAAAAGTGAGACTAGTAGTTAGTGGCTGCATTGGAATTTGAACTCAGTCTGGTTCCAGATACCTCTCTGTGTCTACTATGCTGCAGTTTACTTAGCTGCTCAGAGCCTCACTGTATTCATGTACAAAATGAAGATAATGATTCCTCCCTTGTACAACCGTCTTGGTATTAAAGCCAATTTATATAAAGCTAATAGCACAGTGCCAGGCACACAGTTCACAGGTCCTAAGTAAACAGTGGTGGTGGAGGTGGGAACAGTAATAGCAGTAGCAGCTGTTGTTGCTATCATCATTGTTGTCACTGTCATGGCTGGAGTGGACTTCCTCTACAACCAAATTCATCTTGCAGTCGCTACATACGTAACAGAATTCAAGGGGACGTGTATCAATCTCTATTGGTTGGTTCCTAAAATAAATAATAAAACACACACACTAATAAATGTGAATTCAGGCATGCAAAGTAATCACTTCTAAATTGTTTGCCATGCCACTTACCCTTAACATCAAGTTTTAGACTAAATCTGCAGGAAGAGTGTAGTAGGTTAAAGATAACCACAAATTCTTACTATTCCTTCTATTGAAGAAGTGATTCTAATTTCCCTCACCTTGAATCTGGGCTGGCCTTAGTGAATTGCTTGACCAATAGCATGTGACAGGATTGACATTCTGGAAATTCTGAGATAGGTCTTGAAAGGCTCTCAGCTTCTGCCTGGGCCACTTAGAATACTTGCCCTAGGAGCCCTGAGCTCCATGTAAGGAGTCCAAGTCTCCCAAGAAGCTAAGGCCAGTCTCCCAGCCACCACCATCAAAGTGGCAGACATGTGAGCGAAGCCATTTTGAACCATTCAGAGCAGCCCATCTGCCAGCTCAGTACTACCAAGGGACCTCTAGCAGCACTACATGGAATAGAAGAATCACGAGAATTCTCAAACTGCTGATCAACAAACAGTGACATATAACAAAATAGTTGTTCTAAGCCACTAGGTTTAGGGGTAGTTTGTTAAACAGCAGGAGTTAACTGGAACAGAAAGAATTCCAAAATACGAAATGAGAAATTCCACAGAACTATGCCCTGGGAGAGAATAATTTTGGATTCAGCTGCCAATCAATAGACTCTAACTGAGTGATGTTGAGTGGGCAGCACTGGTCAGAGGAGAATGTTTTTATTGGAAAAAAGGAAATGTATCAGGGTTAGTTATAGGAATAGAATGCGTGATGTCAGTAAATTCAAGGTAACTTACAAGTTACCAAGACCTTGTGAAAACAAAGTAAGAGGACAGAAAATGGAGACTATTTTCATTCTTGTTACCTCAAAATTGAAACAAATCAAGAACAGAATTCGATCAGATGGAGTAGAGGGTCCAATAGAGGGTCCAACTGAGACTAAAATGCATGTGCCATGTAGGTGCCCTCAGCAGCAGAATCCTCTTAGGTTAACGATATCACAATGAGAAAGTAACACGCAAATTAAGCTTATAATAATTAAGGCAGAACTAATTCCACTTTGAGGAAGGATCTGGAAAGGAGTGAAGGAGCCATTTTTGCAGCAAATAAAAGATGAGATCCTGAGGAAAAGAATCTGAATTATGCATAAGAGGGTTAAACAGGGACCACGTGCTCAGAATTTTTTATGTGGCAGTCCTGTGATGTCTCCCTCTCGCTTGGGTCAGTGAAAAAATAGACAACGTGAAAGTATTAGACATACATAGAAGCAACCTGGCCTGAACTCAGTAGAGTAAGGTATACGAACCAGCACCCACACAGCCTTAAAATATCTGCAATTCCTTTTATTGTTTTAATTGAAATATAAGTGATGTACAATATTATATCAGGTATACAACAAAGTGATTCTTTTTTTTTTTTTTTTGCAGTACGCGGGCCTCTCAGCATTGTGGCCTCTCCCACTGCGGAGCAGAGGCTGCGGACGCGCAGGCTCAGTGGCCATGACTCACAGGCCCAGCCACTCCGCGGCATGTGGGATCCTCCCTCCTGGATCGGGGCACGAGCCCTTGTCCCCTGCATCAGCAGGCAGACTCTCAACCACTGCGCCACCAGGGAAGCCCGATTCAATATTTTTATACATGACAAAATAATCACCACAATAAGTCTAGTTACCATCTATCATCATACAAAGTTTTTACAATATTATTGAGTACAATCCCTATGCTGTACTTTACAACCCCATGACTTATTTTATAACTGGAAATTTGCACCTCTTAAACTTCCTTGCCTATTTCCCTCATCCCTCACCTCTGTCAACCACCAGCTCATTCTCTGTGTCTATGAATCTATTTCAGCTTTATGTTTGTTCATTTGTTTTGTTTTTTAGATTCCACATATAAGTGAAATCATGTAGTAGTTGGCTTTCTCTGTCTGACTTACTTCACTTAGTATGATAATCTCTACGTCCATCCATGTTGCTGCAAATGGCATTATATCATTCTTTTTCGTGGCTGAGTAATATTCCACTGTATAAATGTACCACAACCTCTTTATTCATTCATCTGTCAATGGACACTTAGGTTGCTTCCATGTCTTGGCTATTGTAAATAGTGTTGCAATGAACTTCGTGGACCCTTCTGTTGTGATGGGGCTTACTACTGTGGACATATGCTGGTAGACAGGGCCCCCTGGTCCAACTGCCTGCCAGACCCTGCCTTGAGTGGTATCTGCTGGCCCACTGGTGTGTGTGGCTGGGTCCTGGTACAGCTCACTGCAGGGCATAGGAGGTCTGGCAATATTCTGCTGGTTGGTGGACCTGGTCCCTGAATGGCTGGCTGCAGGACCTTTCGGAGGTGCCCAAGGCTGACGCAACTGGGCCAGGTCCTGGTGCACCTGGCTGGGGCAAGGGGAACCTGTGCAATTCTTTTACTTAACCTACACAATACCCTTCTGGGGGCAATAACAGTATCTTCATTTCTGGAGCTATGAACAGAGCTATTAAACAACTTATTTAAAGCCATGTAACAGCTCATAAAAATCTGCAAAACAAGGTCACTTCTGATATGTAGGACTTTATTAATCTCTCTTGCTCTCTCTCTCTCTCTCTCTCTCTCTCTCTCTCTCTCTCTCTCTCTCCCCCTCTCTCTCTCTCCCCCCCTCTCTGTCTCTCTCTCCCCTTACTCTATTTCTTTTTTTGTCCTAGGAAGTTAAGAGATTTGATATACTAAGAAAACTTTTCCTGAGTATTGTCATGCAGATATTTCAAAGTAGCCCTAATTTTGTCTATTCTTAAACAGTCCAATAACAAGGAAAAAATCTGAAACCATCCAAGGAAAAGAAACTAATAAGGACTTTATTCAATGACACAACATGGCCAATATATTGATTCCAGGGAATTTCTGTCTGAAGAAATGTTTGCTGTTGAATCCAGCACTGCTAGGTGGCATGCTAAGGTTAAAAATAGCTGGGGGCTTCCCTGGTGGCGCAGTGGTTGAGAGTCCGCCTGCCGATGCAGGGGACACGGGTTCGTGCCCCGGTCCAGGAAGATCCCACGTGCCACAGAGTGGCTGGGCCCGTGAGCCATGGCCACTGAGCCTGCGCGTCTGGAGCCTGTGCCCCGCAACAGGAGGGGCCACAACAGTGAGAGGCCCGCATACCGCAAAAAAAAAAAAAAAATAGCTGGAAAAAATGGCGTTTTGCTACAATCCAATATCAATTTATACATAATTTCCCAGCAGCAGAAATTCTGACCCACAAACACTGATGTTTTTATTTGCTAAAAAAAAATCAAGTTTAAAGAGATATTGCAGCTTCAGAGATGTCTTTCTTTTTATCTTATTTGTTTTTAGTAAGAAAAGAGATTAAAGATTTTGTTAAAAGTAAAGACAGTCAACAATCCTTGAAACAAACTATTGTCTAAACAATCCATCTTGGAAAATATGTTGCTCCTTATGCAATTTAAACACAGACTTAAGACAACCCCACAGAGAAGAACGTAAATTTTATTTTATTTTTAAATGTTAAGTAATTCAATACCTTGCTTTATCTTCTAATTAAAAATAAATAAACAAATAAACTGCCAGTGGACAGAATCACCTCGAAGGTAATTTTCTTTTTCTTTTTGATCCATGATCAATTTTACACACACACACACACACACACACACACACAGTCTTGCATTATTTCATGTTTCTTTTGTCTCCAAGGTTTTGAACTCCCTTAAGCTCAGGAACTATGTTTTCTTTTGTGCTCCCCACTGCATAAAGAACAGTTCTAGACATACAAGATAATATATTTTTCTTAAATTGAAATTCACACAAAAGAACATGTTCTATGATATAGTGTATTTTCTTCCAAGCATTATGCAAGATTTTTAGAAAGTTGGTGAAGCTTTTTACAAGTGTCTGCAAATTTTCAACCTTGTTAATTAATAAGAAATTTTTAAAAACCTGATTAATATTTTTATCCTAGGAAACTAATGTTTCATAAAGATCAAATAGTGAGTGTTCCTAATTCCCAGGACAGAGATCAAAAGATTGTTTAAAACTCTGTATTATTAGAAGTACATTGCTAACAAAATCAACAGGGAAAATGTAGAAGGTGAAATATTTATACCCTAATCACTAATGAAAGAATGAGATATAAATTAGAGTCTAGTAAGTTTCCAAAGAGATGTCTGAAAAAAAGTATGACCTATATATCATTTTGTGTTTGCAAGCATTTTAAATTACTGAAGATTCTATATGATGACAAACGTCTAACAAACTTTTTCTTAATTTCCTAGCAAAATACCCTTGAAGACACACAAAAATGCAAAAGCTGACTTTGAGACAAGATGATAAGAAAAGATCTTGGAAAATCCTGGTGTAATTCTCACTAAATGCATCATCAGTCAAGATGGATTGAGATGTACATTACTGAACCATGTATCGCCTACTCTACCCTCTGAAACAGACGAAAAGGTCACCCCACCCCCCAGAAAATCAGTACTGAAGACAAAAATGAGAAGCTCGGAAGAAAATAATGAGAAAGACAATACACGCGGAGGGTAGAGGACAAAGAGTTAAGAATATACATTTTCCAATGAAAGGAAAAACAACGGAACACAAATGATAATCAAATAGAAGAAAACACCTCAGTTGAAAAAACACATGAGCCAAGTATTCATGGGGATCCTAGAAAAAAATAAGACAAAATGCAGACAGACAGACAGACAGACACACACACACACACACACACACACAATTACATAATTTCAAAGAAAAAGAGAGTCTACAAGTATTTGGGGAAAATATCTGCCTCACATTTCTCTCCTAAACATACCAGAAGACAGTAGAACAATCAGATTCTGCTGGATGATGAGTAGCAGGTCACAGCTGTGACACAGGAATTTTATAGCTATTCAAGTAATTATTCATCTGTGACAGAAACAGAAAGACTTTCTCAAATAAGACTAAAAAACATACTAATGAAGTATGTCCTTGTTAAATTTAAATAAGACAAGATTCCCAAGATCTTTGTTTAAATAAGAAATTGGCAGAGTAATTTTATTTTACCTCAAGCATGTGAAATAAGAGGGAAATAACAATGATCTCCTTCAGATTTCAGAGTCCACAAGTTTTATACCTTTTAGAAAAAAGTGATGGCTACAATAAAATTATCACCAAGGCAACACATTATTAAATAAAACAACCAATCAAAATTACTGACCTTTCAGAGATTAAAGGTTATTATCAACAGTAGTTAGCAACAATCTCTGGAATCCAGGTACCTTATAAAAATCCTTATCTAGAATTAATATAAGCAAGAATAGTTTCTGTTTTTCTCTGCAAGTGCAAAGAAAGAGGAAACAAACATTTCCTTTTTATATCGCACTGTCTTTTCTTCATGATTAGGAGGGTCTGCATTTCAAGCCTAAGTACTGCAATTCCTTTGGTTACCATTGACAGAAAAAGAAGCATGTTTAGGAAGCTCAAAGCATATAATATGGAAAAGAAAGGACAAAATAGCATTCTGAGCATTGGAATGTGGAACGTACAATGCTTGGCATCTCACTTTCCCAAGGACATTAATAAGAGATTTATTCCAACTGTCAGAAGGATGAGTCAATCTAATGCGGACTTCTGCATTACAATCCCAAGGTAAGTCTTCCTCACTTACGTAAGCAGGTTACATAAGCTCCTTAAGGCTCAGTTTACTCCTCTGTGAAATAAGAATGTAAAATTGAGCCTATACCGTTAGATTCCAATAAGAATCAAACAAGATAGTACAGGTAAAATATTTAATACAGTGTCTGATAAGTACATAATATTTAACTTTTTAATATAATAAATTATTATCTAATAAGGTTATTCCTGTAGAGAAATATTTATGTTAGTTATAGTTAGTTAGTTAGTTATGTTAGTTATCTACTGCTTCATTACAAATTACCCCCAAATTTCAGTGGCTTAAAACAGGAAGCATGTATCAACTCACAGGAGTTTCTGAAGGTCAGGAATCCAGGAGCAGCTTAGCTGGGTTTTCCTGGCTCCACATCTCTTATGAGGTTGCAGTCAAAATGTTGGTTGGAGATGCAAACATAGGCATCTGAAGGTTGTCAGGCCAGGAAGATTCACTTCCAAGAAGACTCACTCACATGGTTGTTGGCTGGAGGCCTTGGTAACTCATTGGCCAATGGCAGGAGCCCTCCTTGAGTGAGCAATTCAAGAGAAAGAAAGGAGTGACAGTATCTTGCATGACCTAGTCTCTTAAGTCCCACATCGCCACTTCTGCTTTTTTCTATTCATTACAAGCACATCACTAAGTTAGCTCACACTCAAGGAAAGGTGAACTGGACTTCTACCTCTTGAAGAGTATCACTTCATTTGTGGAAATATTCAAAACCACCACAATTTTATTTGTGTATCATGTGCATATATCTCTAAGAAAGAGAGAGCTATAGGGCTTCCCTGGTGGCGCAGTGCTTGAGAGTCCGCCTGCCGATGCAGGAGACGCGGGTTCGTGCCCCGTTTCGGGAAGATCCCACATGCCGCGGAGCGGCTGGGCCCGTGAGCCATGGCCGCTGAGCCTGCGCGTCCGGAGCCTGTGCTCCGCAAATGGGAGAGGCCACAACAGTGAGAGGCCCGCATAACGCAAGGAAAAAAAAAAAAAAAAAAGAGAGAGGGCTATAATTAAAATTTTTCGTTTTTACTGATATAGGTGACATATAACATCATGTAAGTTTAAAGCATACTACACATTGATTTGATACATTTATACATTGCAAATCAAAACAAGGAGATATCACCTCACACCTGTCAGAATGGCTATCATCAAAAAGTCTACAAATAACAAACTGCTGGTGAGGATGTAGAGGAGAGGGAACCCTTGTACACTGCCGATGGGAATGTAAATTGGTCCAGCCACTGTGGAAAACAGTATGGAGGTTCCTTAAATAACTAAAAATAGACCTACCATATGACCCAGCAAGTCCACTCCTGGGTATATATCTGAAGATAATGAAAACACTAATTCAAAAAGACACTTGCACACCAATGTTCATAGCAGCACTATTTACAATAGCAAAGACGTGAAAGCAACCCAAGTGCCCTTCAACAGATGAATGGATAAAGAAGATGTGATATATACATACAATGGAATATTGCTCAGCCATAAAAAACAATGAAATTCTGCTATTTGCAGCAACATGGATGGAACTAGAGAATATTATGCTTAGTAAAATAAATTAGACAGAGAAACACAAATACTGTATGATATCACTTATACCTGGAATATAAAAAATAATATGAATGAATGTATATAGGAAAACATAGACAGACTGACAGATATAGAAAACAAACTAGTGGTTACCAGAGGGGAGAAGGAAGGGCAAATTGAGGGTATAGGATGAAGAGATACAAACTACTATGTATAAAATAGATAAGCAGGCTTCCCTGGTGGCGCAGTGGTTAAGAATCCGCCTGCCAATGCAGGGGACATGGGTTCGAGCCCTGGTCTGGGAAGATCCCACATACCGTGGAGCAACTAAACCTGTGTGCCACAACTACTGAGCCTGCGCTCTAGAGCCCGCAAACCACAACTACTGAGCCTGTGTGCCACAACTACTGAAACACACACGCCTAGAGCCCATGCTCCACAAGAGAAGCCACTGCAATGAGTAGCCCTCGCACCGCAATGAAGAGTAGCCCCTACTCACCGCAACTAGAGAAAGCCCGCACGTAGCAACGAAGACCCAATGCAGCCAAAAATAAATAAATAAATATTTTAAAATAAAACAATAAAATAGATAAAAAAACAAAGATATATTGTATAGTACAGGGAAATATAGCCATTATTTTATAATAACTTTTAATAGAGTATAATCTGTAAAAATACTGAATCAGTCTGTGGCATGCCTGAAACTAATATTATAAATCAACTATACTTCAATTTATAAAAATAAATTTAAAAAAATTTTTTTAAAAGAAAGGGGGAGGATAAAGAGGAAAACAAGAAAGAGGAAGAAGAAGGGCTGTTGAATTTAGGGTGTTATGGGAGATCAGAGACATAAATAGAATAGATATAAATGACTAAGCCTGAGCTGCAAATGACAGCTCGTAGAAATTAAGCATTTGCTCAGGGAATACCAGGCACTGTGTTACTTCATTAAATCCTCATAATATTTCTAGAAGTTTGTTATTATTATTTTCACTTCAGTGGGAAAACTAGGACCCAAAGGGAATAAATAACCTACCTTTAAGGTCACACAGCTAGATAGTGATAGACCCAAAATTGGAACCCAGAACTCTGACACCGAAGTCTTTGCATTGCATCTCATTGATGACCTGTGACCATGCCAATGCCAAATTGGAAAGTCCAGACTCTGGCCGCCAGTAATTGCTTTCATACTTCTCCAACCTAAGTCTCTACAATTGTATGCAAGAAGCTATGGGACCGGTTTCAGATGGTGTTACATTTTCATAATCTTAGTGCAGAACTGAAAAGAGCAATTTTCCCACTCATCCAAGAGTAACATAGACATAAATTGAATTAGTTGTGTCTCTAGACAATAAAAGAGAATAAGCTGATTTTAAAAAGGAAAAAATTTATATTTTAAAGCAGCTTTTCAGACAAGCCTACATTGTCTTTATTCCAAGGACAAGAACCAGAACCCGCCTAATAGTCTCTGACTCATAATTTTGATATCTGATATACTTCTAAACATGCAAGTCATATCCTACACTGTCCTGATAAGGCAAGGAAGAGTGAATAACATTAATTGTGTCACAATATTTTTCCTTTTGTAAAGTTAATTCATATTAATAACAGTTATTCCAATTAGAGTTACCATTAATTATTACCTTATATCATTTGATTCCCATTTGGGAGCCAAAGAATTATAATGTGTGGGGCATTGTGTTATATAATAACCAAGGTACCAAGGTGAGTACATGGTGGACTTCCAAGAAAACATGAGAAGATAGTATTCTCTACTCAATTATTATGCCATAAGTGAATAATGCACTTTCTCTCTGGATGATCCCATCAAACTTCAGTTTCATATATCACCTCTGGGCTGATAATTTCCAAGTTCATATACTCAGCACTGAACTCTCTCTTGAGATCCAGTTATTATATATTATTGACTGCTTATATGTCCAATATGATTCTCAAATTTAATAACTGCAGAACAGAACTACTGATCTGTTTTCCTCCAGTCTTTTAGGGCTCTTCCACTTAGTTACTCAAGTCAAAAACCTAGGAGTCTTGATTCTTTTTTTCCCTCACCATCTACATCCAATTCATTAGCTAGTCATATTGGCCTCATCTCCAAAGTATACTGAATCCATCCACTTACTTCCAGCTACACTGCTACCCTTCTAGTCCAAGTAACCAAGTTACCATCATTTCTCACTTAGACTATTACAATAGAACTGCTCAGCTGGCTTATTCCCATGACTCTCCTAAATTAAGTCTCATTAGAGCAAGCTGCTTAAAACTATCCAAAAGGCTCCTGATACATTTAAAATAAAATCAACACTCGTTACCTTAGCCTATTAATTCTAATTTGAACTGTTTCTCTATATCAGTTGGGGCTCAATCAAAGAAGAGATCCATTATGAGTAGCACAGAATAAGATTTCTCGTAGAGGTTTGAAACTGGACAATGTGAGAGCTAGTAAAAGAGTCTACGGGACGGCGGGGAAGATGGCGGAATAGCCAGACGCGGAGATCACCTTCCTCCCCACAGATACACCAGAAATACGTGGAACAACTACTACAGAACACCTACTGAACGCTGGCAGAAGATCTCAGACCTCCCAAAAGGCAAGAAACTCCCCACGTACCTGGGAAGGGCAAAAGAAAAAAGAAAAAACGGAGACAAAAGAAAAGGTATGGGAGTTGCACCAGCGGGAGGGAGCTGTGAAGGAGGAAAGGTTTCCACACACTAGGAAGCCCCTTCGCGGGCGGAGACTGCGGGTGGCGGAGGGAGAAAGCTTCGGAGCCGCAGAGGAGAGCACAGCAACAGGGGTGCAGAGGACAAAGTGCAGAGATTCCCACAAAGAGGATCGGTGCCGACCGGCACTCACTAGACCGAGAGGCTTGTCTGCTCACCTGCTGGGGCGGGAGGGGCTGGGAGCTGAGGCTTGGGCTTCGGTCGGAGCAAAGGGAGAGGACTGGGGTTGGCGGCGTGAACACAGCCTGCAGGGGGTTAGTGCGCCACGGCTGGCCGGGAGGGGGTCCGGGGAAAAGTCTGGACCTGCCGAAGAGGCAAGAGACTTTTTCTTCCCTCTTTGTTTCCTGGTGCGCGAGGAGAGGGGATTAAGAGCGCTGCTTAAAGGAGCTCCAGAGACGCAGACCCCAAAGACAGGCATGAGACGCTAAGGTTGCTGCTGCCGCCACCAAGAAACCTGTGTGTGAGCACAGGTCACTATCCACACCCCTCTTCCGGGGAGCCTGTGCAGCCCTCCACTGCCAGGGTCCCGGGATACAGGGACAACTTCCCTAGGAGAAAGCACGGCGCCCCTCACGCTGGTGAAACGTCACGTCGGCCGGAACCTCACGCTGGTGCAACGTCACGCTGGCCTCTGCCACCGCAGGCCCGCCCCGCACTCCGTGCCCCTCCCTCCCCCCGGCCTGAGTGTGCCAGAGCCCCCGAATCAGCGGCTCCTTTAACCCCGTTCTGTCTGAGCGAAGAACAGACGCCCTCCAGCGACCTACACACAGAGGTGGGGCCAAATCCAAAGCTGAGCCCCTGGAGCTGTTCGAAAAAAGAAGAGAAAGGAAAATTTCTCGCAGCAGCCTCAGAAACAGCCGATTAAAGCTCCACAATCAACTTGATATACCCTGCATCTGTGGTATACCTGAATAGACAATGAATCATCCCAAATTGAGGAGGCGGACTTTGAGAGCAAGATTTATGATTTTTTCCCCTTTTCCTCTTTTTGTGAGTGTGTATGTGTATGCTTCTGTGTTAGATTTTGTCTGTATAGCTTTGCTTTCACCATTTGTCCTAGGGTTCTATCCGTCCATTTTTCTTTTTTTTGTTTGTTTTGGTTTTTTTACTTTTTAAAAAAAATTTTTTCTTAAAAATTAATTTTTATTTTAATTATTTTATTTTATTTTATCCCCTTTCTTTCTTTCTTTCTTTCTTTCTTTCTTTTCTCTTCTTTTCTTTCTTCTTTTTCTCCCTTTTATTCTGAGCCATGTGGCTCTTCGTGCTGCAGCCAGGAGTCAGTGCTGTGCCTCTGAGGTGGGAGAGCCAACTTCAGGACACTGGTCCACAAGAGACCTCCCAGCTCCACATAATAACAAACGGCGAAAATCTCCCAGGGATCTCCACCTCAACACCAACACCCAGCTCCACTCAACGACCAGCAAGCTACAGTGCTGAACACCCTATGCCAAACAACTAGCAAGACAGGAACACAACCCCACCCATTAGCAGAGAGGCTGCCCAAAATCATAATAACTCCACAGACACCCCAAAACACACCACCAGGCGTGGACCTGCCCACCAGAAAGACAAGATCCAGCCTCATCCACCAGAACACAGGCACTACTCCCCTCTACCAGGAAGCCTACACAACCCACTGAACCAACTTTAGCCACTAGGGACAGACACCAAAAACAACGGGAACTACGAACCTGCAGCCTGCAAAAAGGAGACCCCAAACACAGTAAGATAAGCAAAATGAGAAGACAGAAACACACATAGCAGATGAAGGAGCACGATAAAAACCCACCAGACCTAACAAATAAAGAGGAAATAGGCAGTCTACCTGAAAAATAATTCAGAATAATTATAAACATGATCCAAAATCTTGGAAATAGAATAGACAAAATGCAAGAAACATTTAACAAGGACCTAGAAGAACTAAAGATGAAACAAACAACGATGAACAACACAATAAATGAAATTAAAAATACTCTAGAAGGAATCAATAGCAGAATAACTGAGGCAGAAGAACGGATAAGTGACCTGGAAGATAAAAGAGTGGAAATAACTACTGCAGAGCAGAATAAAGAAAAAAGAATGAAAAGAACTGAGGACAGTTTCAGAGACCTCTGGGACAACATTAAACACACCAACATTAGAATCATAGGGGTTCCAGAAAAAGAAGAGAAAAAGAGAGGGACTGAGAAAATATTTGAAGACATTATAGTTGAAAACTTCCCTAATATGGGAAAGGAAAGAGTTAATCAAGTCCAGAAAGCACACAGTCCCATACAGGGTATATCGAAGGAGAAACACGCCAAGACACATATTAATCAACCTGTCAAAAATTAAATACAAAGAAAACATATTAAAAGCAGCAAGGGAAAAAAGACAAGTAACACACAAGGGAATCCGCATAAAGTTAACAGCTGATCATTCAGCAGACACCCTGCAAGCCAGAAGGGACTGTCAGGACATATTTAAAGTGACGAAAGAGAAAAACCTGCAAGCAAGATTACTCTACCCAGCAAGGACCTCATTCAGATTTGATGGAGAAATTAAAACCTTTACAGACAAGCAAAAGCTGAGAGAGTTCAGCACCGCCAAACCAGCTTTACAACAAATGCTAAAGGACCTTCTCTAGGCAAGAAACACAAGAGAAGGAAAAGTCCTACAATAACAAACCCAAAACAAGTAAGAAAATGGTAATAGGAACGTACATATCGATAATTACCTTAAATGTTAATGGATTAAATGCTCCCACCAAAAGACACAGACTGGCTGAATGGATACAAAAACAAGACCCATATATTTGCTGTCTACAAGAGACCAACATCAGACCTAGAGACATATACAGACTGAAGTGAAGGGATGGAAAAAGATATTCCATGCAAATGGAAACCAAAAGAAATCTGGAGTAGCAATTCTCATATCAGACAAAACAGACTTTAAAATAAAGACTATTAGAAGAGACAAAGAAGGACACTACATAATGATCAAGGGATCGATCCAAGAAGAATATAACAATTGTAAATATTTATGCACCCAGCATAGGAGCACCTCAATACATAAGGCAAATACTAACAGCCATAAAACGGGAAATCGACAGTAACACATTCATAGTAGGGGACTTTAACACCCCACTTTCACCAATGGACAGATCATACAAAATGAAAATAAATAAGGAAACACAAGCTTTAAATGATATATTAAACAAAATGGACATAATTGATATTTATAGGACATTCCATCCGAAAACAACAGAATACACATTTTTCTCAAGTGCTCATGGAACACTCTCCAGGATAGATCATATCTTGGGTCACAAATCAAGGCTTGGTAAGTTTAAGAAAACTGAAATTGTATCAAGTATCTTTTCCAACCACAATGCTATGAGACTAGATATCAATTACAGGAAAAGATCTGTAAAAATTACAAACACATGGAGGCTAAACAATACACTACTTAATAACGAAGTGATCACTGAAGAAATCAAAGAGGAAGTCAAAAAATACCTAGAAACAAATGACAATGGAGACACGGTGATCCAAAGCCTATGGGATGCAGATAAAGCAGTTCTAAGAGGGAAGTTTATAGCAATAAAATCCTACCTTAAGAAACAGGAAACATCTCGAATAAACAACCTAACCTTGAACCTCAAGCAGTTAGAGAAAGAAAAACAAAAAACCCCCAAAGTTACCAAAAGGAAAGAAATCATAAAGATCAGATCAGAAATAAATGAAAAAGAAATGACGGAAACGATAGCAAAGATGAATAAAACTAAAAGCTGGTTCTTTGAGAAGAAAACAACATTGATAAACCATTAGCCAGACTCATCAAGAATAAAAGGGAGAAGACTCAAATCAATAGAATTAGAAATGAAAAAGGAGAAGTAAACTTACACTGCAGAAATAGAGAAGACCATGAGAGATTACTACAAGCAACTCTATGCCAATAAAATGGACAACCTGGAAGAAACGGGCAAATTCTTAGAAATGCACAACCTGCCAAGACTGAATCAGGAAGAAATAGAAAATACGAACAGACCAATCACAAGCACTGAAATTGAAACTGTGATTAAAAATCTTCCAACAAACAAAAGCCCAGGACCAGATGGCTTCACAGGCAAATTCTATCAAACATTTAGAGAAGAGCTAACACCTATCCTTCTCAAACTCTTTCAAAATATAGTAGAGGGAAGAACACTCTCAAACTCATTCTACAAGGCCACCATCACCCTGATACCAAAACCAGACAAGGATGTCACAAAGACAGAAAACTACAGGCCAATATCACTGATGAACATAGATGCAAAAATCCTCAATAAAATACTAGCAAACAGAATCCACCAGCACATTAAAGGGATCATACACCATGATCAGGTGGGGTTTATTCCAGGAATGCAAGGATTCTTCAATATACGCAAATCAATCAAAGTGATACACCATATTAACAAACTGAAGGAGAAAAACCATATGGTCATCTCAATAGATGCAGAGAAAGCTTTTGACAAAATTCAACACCCATTTATGATAAAAACCCTGCAGAAAGTAGGTGTAGAGGGAACTTTCCTCAATATAATAAAGGCCGTATATGACAAGCCCACAGCCAACATCATCCTCAATGGCGAAAAACTGAAAGCATTTCCACTAAGGTCAGGAACAAGACAAGGTTGCCCACTCTCACCACTCTTATTCAACATAGTTTTGGAAGTTTTAGCCACAGCAATCAGAGAAGAAAAGGAAATAAAAGGAATCCAAATCGGAAAAGAAGAAGTAAAGCTGTCACTGTTTGCAGATGACATGATACTATACATAGAGAATCCTAAAGATGCTACCAGAAAACTACTAGAGCTAATCAATGAATTTGGTAAAGTAGCAGGATACAAAATTAATGCACAGAAATCTCTGGCATTCCTATATACTAATGATGAAAAATCTGAAAGTGAAATCAAGAAAACACTCCCATTTACCATTGCAACAAAAAGAATAAAATATCTAGGAATAAACCTACCTAAGGAGACAAAAGACCTGTATGCAGAAAATTATAAGACACTGATGAAAGAAATTAAAGATGATACAAACAGATGGAGAGATATACCATGTTCTTGGATTGGAAGAATCAACATTGTGAAAATGACTCTACTACCCAAAGCAATCTATAGATTCAATGCAATCCCTATCAAACTACCACTGGCATTTTTCACAGAACTAGAACAAATATTTCACAATTTATATGGAAGCACAAAAGACCCCGAATAGCCAAAGCAATCTTGAGAACGAAAAACGGAGCTGGAGGAATCAGGCTCCCTGACTTCAGACTATACTACAAAGCTACAGTAATCAAGACAGTATGGTACTGGCACATAAACATAAAAATAGATCAATGGAACAGGAAAGAAAGCCCAGAGACAAACCCACACACATATGGTCACCTTATCTTTGATAAAGGAGGCAGGAATGTACAGTGGAGAAAAGGACAGCCTCTTCAATAAGTGGTGATGGGAAAACTGGACAGGTACATGTAAAAGTATGAGATTAGAACACCCCCTAACACCATACACAAAAATAAGCTCAAAATGGATTAAAGACCTAAATGTAAGGCCAGAAACTATAAAACTCTTAGAGGAAAACATAGGCATACACTCTATGACATAAATCACAGCAAGATCCTTCTTGACCCATCTCCTAGAGTAATGGAGATAAAAACAAAAATAAACAAATGGGACCTAATGAAACTTCAAAGCTTTTGCACAGCAAAGGAAACCATAAACAAGACCAAAAGACAACCCTCAGAATGGGAGAAAATATTTGCAAATGAATCAACTGACAAAGGATTAATCTCTAAAATTTACAGGCAGCTCATGCAGCTCAATAACAAAAAAATAAACAACACAAACAACCCAGTCCAAAAATGGACATAAGACCTAAATAGACATTTCTCCAAAGAAGATATACAGACTGCCAACAAACACATGAAAGAATGCTCAACATCATTAATCAGTAGAGAAATGCAAATCAAAACTACAATGAGATATCATCTCACACCGGTCAGAATGGCCATCATCAAAAAATCTAGAAATAATAAATGCTTGAGAGGGTGTGGAGAAAAGGGAACCCTCTTGCACTGCTAGTGGGAATATAAATTGGTACAGCCACTATGGCAAACAGTATGGAGCTTCCTTAAAAACCTAGAAATAGAACTACCATATGACCCAGCAATCCCACTACTGGGCATATACCCTGATAAAACCATAATTCAAAAAGAGTCATGTACCAAAATGTTTATTGCAGCTCTATTTACAATAGCCAGGAGATGGAAACAACCTAAGTGTCCATCATCAGATGAATGTATAAGAAGATGTGACACATATATACAATGAATATTACTCAGCCATAAAAAGAAACGAAATAGAGTTATTTGTAGTGAGGTGGATGGACCTGGAATCTGTCACACAGAGTGAAGTAAGTCAGAAAGAGAAAGACAAATACCATATGCTAACACATATATATGGAATCTAAAAAAAAAAAAATTGTCATGAAGAACCTAGCGGTAAGACAGGAATAAAGACACAGACCTACTAGAGAATGGACTTGAGGACACAGGGAAGGGGAAGGGTAAGCTGTGACAAAGTAAGAGAGTGGCATGGACATATATACACTACCAAACGTAAAATAGATAGCTAGTGGAAAGCAGCCGCATAGCACAGGGAGATCAACTCGGTGCTTTGTGACCACCTAGAGGTGTGGGATAGGGAGGGTGGGAAGGAGGGAGATGCACAAGGGAAGAGATATGGGGACAAATGCATATGTATAACTGATTCACTTTGTTATAAAGCAGAAACTAACACACCATTGTAAAGGAATTATACTCCAATAAACATTAAAAAAAAAATTATATTGAATAGTTTTATAATTAGTGTTTACATGTACTTTAATACATAAGTTCATATTGATGTTTGGGAAGAAAAGAAACATAGGAAGAAAGGCTGAGGGTAGAAAGTGGTGGGGTCAGAAGAGATGGAGATGGAGAAGAAAAGGGACAGAGAGTGAAAAAAAGAAATAGAGTCTATGTAAGCATGTTGTTTCTACATCTGATGCTGCGAAAGGAAGGATGAACATGAAGTGCGGGAGGGCAAGAATGAGCTGAAACCTTCAAGGATAGGCTAGAAGCCATGAGAATGAACTAGAACTTGTGTCTGTCTCAATTTCAGTGACATGAGTGACCTGCAGAAGAAGCTGATGCTCTTCATCCTGGCTTTGCACACATACCTGGCCTACATTTAGGAGGAACTGAAGGAGACCCGGCAGCAGCTGGAGTACCTGCAAGCTCAGCTGCTGTTCCATGACAGCACCGTGAGCCAGCAGGTCAGAGACGCTGTGTGTGAGCTGCAGGAGAACATGATCCTACACGTGGACCTTCTGAACACAGATGTGACTGCTGCTTTGCTTACGTCTTCCAAATCTCATGCAAGGGTCTCCCCTATTCAGAATCATATAAGGAAGGCAAGGCTCCAAGCTCTAGCTCAGGTAGATTAACACAGTATAAGCCTACCACTAGCCACCTCTTGTGAATCTGGCCCAAACACACCTCTTTTAACCATACTTAAATTATAAATAATGACAGTAGAAAAATTATGTTTCTGCCTAATCTTTCTAGCTGAGTCACCCTCTCTGATATCTTGTAATTTAAACACTGAGGTATAAGAAGTGGTTTGCTGATAAATGTTTAGTAACGAGTTCTCTGAGGAATTACAAACCATGATACATACTGTTTGCCAGTTTCCATTGTATAAATACTCCCACCATGCTCAATTTCATGGCACCAAATGTCATATCACTGAAAGCAGAGTTGAAAAGAAAGACACAGTAGCATATCAATATGTTGTATTTCCATTACTCAGCCATAAAAGAAAGAATGAAATAATGCCATTTGCAGCACATGGATGGACCATGTTAGAGATTATCATAGTAAGTGAAGTAAGCCAGACAGAGAAAGACAAACATCATATGATATCACTTATATGTGGAATCTAAAATATGATACAAATGAACTTATTTACAAAACAGACACAGACTCACAGACATAGAAAACAAACCAAAGGGGAAAGGGAAGGAGGAGGGATAAATTAAGAGTTTGGGATTAACAGCTACACACTGCTGTAGATAAAAGAGATAAACAACAGTAACCTACTGTATAGCACAGGGAACAATATTCAATATCTTATAATAACCTATAACAGAAAAAAATCTGAAAAATAATATATATATATATGAACTGAATCACTTTGCTGTACACGTGAAACTACACAACACTGTAAATCAAGTACACTTCAATAATGTATATATTATATATGTATTTTATATATAATATATATAGTATTCCCACCTTACATATACCGTATATATAAACAACCTCCAGAGTACAAACAATAGTAAAATGTAATATACCTAATTATAAAGTGATGAGTTTGGGGTATTTGTTACCATTATTTTAATGCAATTTATTTTATTATAAGTTTAGATAGTTTAATTTCATATTGACTCTGCTAAGTAGAGAATAGCTATCGCAGAGGATGGCACTGAAAGGTATTTGGGAAGTGCTTGGTGAAGATAATCAGTCCCTTGCAAGGCAAATATCTTCTCAGGGAGAAGGGCTGCTTCCGGTGAGGGAAACTCAGCATAATTTAGAGGTGAAAGAGCCCTAGCTTCATGAGAATTTTCCCATATATCTTTCTCTCAATTTTCAGGGTCCCATTCCTTCCCAATCCAAGCCCTAAATTGACACAAAAGACCTTGAGAGATTGGGAATTCAATTTATCCTGCTATTTAGCCATATACAAGCTTAGACTTTGGGGGTATTTTCAGAAATCGCAGTCCTACAGCTACAGGAGATAAGTGGGTTTTTTTTAATAACAGTAATAGAAGTTATCTGGAAATTTGAAGCCCTATACTCATCATTTTCTTTCTACCTCTATTCCAGTGCAACCACTTAATCCCATTTCACTCCCAATTTTCATTAAAATGTTTTACGGCAGCAAATACTTGATCCCCTAAGGGTCTTTTACAGACATTTGATTACAGGTAACTACAGGTGGTAATATTATTAACTGTTTACCTCTGCACACTATGAACTACCAGTGTCTCCTTTACCACTGGAAACAGGATTATTATGTCTCTAAATTTAATCAGATCAGAGAAACAATTCCTGAGAATAAAGAACTAATTCAGAGAACCAATTCAGAAACTCTTCTTTAGGGTCCTATTTTTCTGGAACCTCTTCCTGTACCAAATTCTGTGGAGTTAGGGTTTGATCAAAAGCTATTAGACGAGTTTGACCTTAAGCAATTGCAGAAGGTGGTCAAACAGTCTATATAAGGCTGCTGCTTTCATACCTGGTACCTCGCTCAATGTTAGCAAGGCCGGTAATCTGGAAGAAAAGATAGGTGAAAGAAAGCGAGGACTAATGTGAACTTGAAAGAACAAACTGGACACCGAAAGTAGGAACTTGGAGCCCGCTTATGTTTCTCACTACCTCCAGGCCTCCAACTTGGATGATATGGGTGATCTGCAGGAGATGCTTGCACCTTCACCACACAAACACATGGTCCAGGATTCAGAGACACTTAGGGAGCAGTCTGGCAGGAGCTGGAAGAACTGCAATCATGCCTGCCACCACATGCTGCTAAGGTGAGTCAGCAGATCAGCAACAAGAATATGGGAAATGCAACAGTGCCAGATGGTACACCAACCCTCTGCATATAAACGTGGATACTGCTTTTCAAATGTTGCTATGGCCAACCCTAATCTGTAACAGTACAGGGAAGGGAGTTCTGGCAAATGTAGTTCCAGCTTAGCTAAACAGACAAGTACTAAATCACCACACTGCTCCACCTCTATGCCGTTGCACTCCACTACATCTTTCTGCTCTAAGAATATATAACAATTCATTTCCACCTCAGGGACTTTATACTTGGTGCTCCTTCTGCCTGAAGCGCTCTTTCCCCAGATACTAGCATACCTAGCTTCTTCTCATCATTCATTTCTCCACTCACCTCTTCCCTTATATAAAGTATCTCTTGTTCCTGGTTGCTTTCTGTAGTGAAGATTTTTAGTTACTTAGCCAGCACCAATTCCTGCCTCTTTCCTTAATAATAGCAGATAGATCTTTCTCAGGTATCTACCCACTCCCATGCAGCCCCTCTCTTCCAGATCCAGGGATGGACCCTGGTTGGTTTACAGTATCAGAAGATTTTATTCCCAGCCTCAGTAATTGATACAGTGATGGGCAAAAGCCTTAAGTTAATGAATCTCAGTACCTTTTACTAAAATGCAGAAGCCCTGCTGAATATGAACAAGAACACATGGGACCCTGACACATGATTCCTGCCAATAGACAGCCTCCTACCAGCCCTAAGATGAAGCCTCTTCTGTGGACTACAGAACAGAAGGGTGAGAAAATTGGGTCAGTGTTAACACTGCTAATCTCCTAGATCAACTAACCCCCAACCTTTATTACCTCTGTATATTCAGCGAAGTGAACCAATACATTCCCATGTTATTTAAGCCACTTTGATTGGGTTTTTTTGTTTGTTTGTTTTGGGGAGTTTTATCAATTGAGTTATAATTGACACATACCTTTTTTAACAAAAATCATCATAAATGATGCAACCCTATCATACTGTACTGTTTTATTGTCTTCGAAGCAAGTGCTGCTATCTGTAATTATCTTGTTTGTTTACTGTTTGTCTTTTTTTTAAATGTCTGCCACCTCCACTAGAATATAAGCTCAATGCAAGTACAGACTTTGAGTATTTTATTCCAAACTCCTAGAGCAATGCCCAGCAAACATAAGAACTCAAAAACACCTAAGGAATTAATGAGAAAACGGATCTCGATAGTCTTCTCTTTCTATGGAATGTAAAATATAGAGCAGGTACCAGTGCTGCCACCTAATAATGGTGTGCTTTAATTCTATTGGGCCACCAATCCCAAATTCGCCTTTCTTTTGCTCTGCCTTGATCATTTTGTTTAGAGCTGAGCTCTACGTGGAATGGTTGTGAGTATAACATAATTGCTAAATGACTAGCATATCTGGCATTGTAAAGCATCATGGGTGTTCAACTGAAAACTTATAGCTGATGACTGAGATTGCTATGTAATGCAACAGCTTTTTTTTTTTTTTTTTTTTTTTTGCAATAATACAAAGTATCATAGATATTAAATTTCATTGGGACAAAAGGAAGTAGGAGTGGGCTTCACACTTTGTGTGTGTGTGTGTGTGTGTGATACGCAGGCCTCTCACTGTTGTGGCCTCTCCCGTTGCGGAGCGCAGGCTCAGCAGCCACGGCTCACGGGCCCAGCCGCTCCACGGCATGTGGGATCTTCCCGGACCGGGGCACGAACCTGTGTCCCCTGCATCGGCAGGCGGACTCTCAACCACTGCGCCACCGAAGCCCACAGCTAACTTTTTAATGTTTCTCATTTCCCTAAGCAGGAGGTACTGATTTTTCACTTAAGCATACCAAAAACACAGCCGCTGTTTTTCCATTAAAGAGTCTCTAAAGACTCTCTAAGAATTCATCGGCTGGCTGTGAGGGTTACAGTTTTGAAAAGGAAAGCAACAACAGAGCTAATCCACAGGATGATAAAGAAATAAACCTGCTCATCCACCCTTAGGATTTATTTTCTAATTTTCCTACTGCTTTTCCTCACTTGGTTTTTACACAGCTTAGAAAAGTGGGTAGTACAAAGGGTCATAGTTTCCGAAACACATGCTTTCTCACATAATCTGTAATGTGCCAGAAGACATGGGAACTAGAAGTGGAAACTCCAGAAACCTGGAAGTTATTGACACTGTGGAGGTACTAGATGCAACAATAGGCTTCACCATCAATCGTAGTGGTGGTGGCACATTACTACTCCACCACTATTAATGGTAATAATGGCTAACATTTATCCAGCACTTACTATGGACTGCACACTGTTAAGGGCATCACAGATTTTAATGCATTTAATCCCCACCACAACTCTTTTGCAAATAATATTATTTATCCCAATTTTAGAGACAAAGAAACTAACGCAGAGAGAGATTAAATAACTCACTAAGTGTCATTGTGCCAGAAGTTAAAGTAATATGCCATAAGAAAAGAGACTTGGGTGTAGGGGGAGGTCAGGGAACTATTGTCCTGGAATTAGATATAGCAGACATCACTGTTACTTGTGTCACATCACCTCTGTATGGGCTTAGACTCAACTACTGCCAGCATCCTGCTTCAAGCCTGAGCTTCCCATCTTTCCACATTCTGCCCAAGTACCTTCTCCCAGGTTGCCAGAGGTCACTTGGTCCTCTTTCTAGGTCAGCTGATAAACAAACACATTCAGGAGGCAACCGTCAACCGATGGGGGACAGAACTAATGGATAAATGCCCTAGCCTCCATCTTTCAAAGGGGCAATTCTTCCCTGCCTCACTCTGCCAACTCTCGCCCACCTGCTTGCTGAATCACCTTCCAACTACCTCTCCCCCAGGTCCTTTTCTTAGGCTCTGCTTTGGGGGAAGCCAACCATGACACATTTGATCCTTGTAACTAAATATATGATGTAATAAACATAGTTTTAACCTCATCACATTTATCAAAATTTAGCAACATACTCATTACATTGTTCTGATTGCTTTTAATAATTTGTTTTAAAAATCTTAGGAACTAGCAGATTTGGGGACAGAGAAATTGTGGAGCTTTTAAAAAGAACTATTTTTAGCACTTGCTGAAATATTTCATACTAAAGAGAAAGTCCTTTCACTCAGCAAGACACTGATTAGATCTTTAGATAACTGTTCCTATAGCAACAGTCTACTCTGCAATATTCAATTATTTTTCAAGCCCACCTCCTCAACCAGAGACCAGAGTTCATCACATATAGCCATCCTTTCTAACTCTGTCTTTCAATGAAATGCTTCTTATTTGTCAGCGTATGTCTACAATTTTCCCTTATTTCTTTTCACCTTATTTCAATAGTGAATTTAATTAGTTGAAAACATTTCACTAAAGTTATTCTGTATGTTGGTATAAGATGTTTAATGATATAAGAAAAATAGGGACTTCCCTGGCAGTCCAGTGGTTAGGACTCTGCGCTTCCACTGCAGGAGGCATGGGTTCAATACCTGGTTGGGGAAATAAGATCTCACATGCCGTGCAGACAAATAATAATAATAACAGCAATGTTTTATTAACCAAATATTCAAGACCTTCTACAAATGTGCTCCAAACCTACCTATTACTAGCACCTGCTCTTCCTGGAGGCAGGAAGCTTGAGTTGTAATATATACTTGGGTGCTGTCAGCAGCCATATTTTCACTTTTCACCTGAACCAGAGAAGCAGAGGAAGTCAATCAGCCATGAGAGAGGCAGCTGGATAGAGAGGAACAGAGAAAGAAGGCTCTTCAGGTGTTCGATTTGAGGTTCCAGTTCTATCCTTACAGCTGAGTGCAGCCCTGATCTTGTGATCCATGAAACGCTTTGTGTCCTTTCTTACTTAAGGTAGTTGAAAGAGTTCATTACTTCAACCAAAAGAGTCTTAACACAGGAGCCTCTAGGAAATAATTAAATCTACAGTGAAGAAAAGCACTGCCAGGGCTTCCCTGGTGGCGCAGTGGTTGAGAGTCCGCCTGCCGATGCAGGGGACACGGGTTCGTGCCCCGGTCCGGGAAGATCCCACATGCCGCGGAGCGAGCGGCTGGGCCCGTGAGCCATGGCCGCTGAGCCTGCGCGTCCGGAGCCTGTGCTCCACAATGGGAGAGGCCACGGCAGTGAGAGGCCCATGTACCGCAAAAAAGAAAAAGAAAAGCACTGCCTGTGGAATTTGCCTTGGTAAATTCTATCTGATACCAGATAGTACCCTATCCCACAGAAACCAAGTGCTGGAGACTATCTTTCAAGACAGGGGGCTTGCAGGCACCCAGAGCTCTTTAGCTTGTCATGAATTGTGATATCTTTAATAGTATTTTGTTTGAAGGAAGGAGAATTAGAAGTGAGGTAAGGAGTTTAGGGCTTCTCTGGTGGCCCAGTGGTTAAGAATCCACCTACCAGTGCAGGGGACATGGGTTCAATCCCTGATCCAGGAAGATCCCACAGGCCACGGAGCAACTAAGCCCATGAGCCACAACTACTGAGCCTGTGCTCTAGAGCCCACGAGCTACAACTACTGAGCCCACGTGCCACAACTACTGAAGCCCACACACCTAGAGCCAATGCTCAACAAGAGAAGCCACCACAATGAGAAGCCCACGCACCGCAACGAAGAGGGGCCCCCGCTCGCTGTAACTAGAGAAAGCGCACGTGCAGCAACGAAGACCAAACACAGCCAAAAATAAAAATAAATAAATAAATTTATTTAAAAAAAGAAAAGAAGTGAGGTAAGGAATTTAGATGAGGGTATTACAGAAAAAGTGAGGGAATATTGTCCCAATTTCTTTCCTCCCAGCTTACTCTTCACCAAAGATTCCAAAGTATACATCTCAAACATGATTGTTCTAAGATCATTTCTTCAGACTGCCCTATACCACTTCTTGGGAAATCAGTTATTTTGTGGTTTTTCAGAGAAACATTCAATAAACAAATGAAAATCCAAGGGTTTCTTCTCAATCTCCTCTGCTATGAATTTTCAAAACAAACATACACCATGAAAATACAGTCCTATTACCCTGTTTACAGCACAAATAGAGTTGAACATAGGGCAATTCACAAAAAGCATTTGGAGCTCCCATTTCTGCCACTCCCTAACAATGTTATTTTATGCAAAGAACTTAAATTCTCCAGAACAGGGTTCTTTATATTTAAAATGAAAGAGTTGCCACCATGTGATTCAGCAATTGCATTACTAGATATTTCTCCAACTGATTTGAAAAGTAATGCTTTATTCGTAATTGCCAAAAACCAAAAAGTCCCCACCCCCCCATACATACCCAAGATGTCCCTTGATAGATGGATAAACTATGGTACATATATGCACTGGAATATTATTCCACAGTAAAAAATAAAGAGCTATTAAGCCATAAAAAATAAAATAAAATAATGTAAAATAAAATCGTTGTATTAGAAGATTTTTAAGGCGTCTCCCAACAATAAAAGTCACATTCTACCTAAATCCATTGGCCAAACACCACTCTCAGACACGATGATCCTGGAGGAGCCAATATAACAGAGAACTGACCTGTGGAGTGGGCTTCATCCTGAGAGCCACACAACCCTGGTTACAACACCCCAAGTTACCACCCAGCCTACTTTGCAGCTACTTGCATCTACAGCTAAAACCATGCTTTAGCAACTATGCCTGCACCTGAAAATAGAGCACTGATTTGTGTGAACTACCCACGTCTAGAATCAAGATTGAAAAATCTACTGACTTTTAACAGTGACTCCCTAACTATGTTTTCTTTTTTTCTTTTTTTAATTCATTTTTGGCTACGTCGGGTCTTCGTTGCTGTGCAGGGGCTTTCTCTGGTTGCCGCGAGCAGGAGCTATACTTTGTTGCAGTGCGCAGGCTTCTCTTGTTGCAGAGCATGGGCTCTAGGTGTGTGGGTTTCAGTAGTTGTGGCACACGGGCTCAGTAGTTGTGGCTCGCGGGCTCTAGAGCACAGGTTCAGTAGTTGTGGCACACGGGCTCAGTAGTTGTGGCGCGCGAGCTCTAGAGCACAGGTTCAGTAGTTGTGGCACACAGGCTTAGTTGCTTCGCAGCATGTAGGATCTTCCCAGACCAGGGCTCGAACCCATGTCCCCTGCATTGGAAGGCGGATTCTTAACCACTGTGCCACCAGGGAGGTTCCCTACTATGTTTTCTTAATAGAGTGTTGGGTACCAGGAAATGAGAAGACTATGGACACAGCAGAAACACAAAGTTTCATCCATTTTAAGAGCCACTTTTTAAATGTAGATTTTATAGTTCAGGATTGGTACAGATTTGCTCCTGGTCATGGAGCAAAGGGCATTTTGATCAGAGAAAATCAGAGGAAAGGATCTATCTGCCTGCAGTACCAACCACAATTACAGCATCCCTCAGGAGAAGTTTTAGTCTATAAACTGCTTTCCCAAACTCTATCTCATTTGAGCCTCACTAGACAATTATTTTGATTTTGACTTTACAATGGACGTACCTGAGGATTGGAAATTAAATGTATTTCCCATGATCTCACTGTTAATTCATCGTTCTGGCTTTAGCTAAACTATTCTTTCCTCTATCATTTTCCCTCGTGCTATCAAGCTGAACCTCTAACCCAAACTCATCTGTACATCTGCTTTCCTACCATAGGTCATAGGAAGAAGAATACTGTGTTTTGATTTCTTGACTCAATTTCCTGGATGCTTTGTTTTACACACAGATCATATCCTTAATAAAAGATGTGAGTAGTAAAATATATTTTTTTAAAGTCACTTTTTTCATACTTTAGCAAATCTGAAGTGAGGATGTGTTTTGGAATTGTTATTGCCCAGCCACTACTCTTGCATGGCCATGTTTGCAGAAAGGGTACCAGTGGCTTAGGAAAGAATCCTGATGACAGCATGAAGCATGCTTTTAAGAAATGTTGGGTCACTAGTGCTGTGGCACAGAGGAAAATAATGTGTGCAAATCATAGACACTGACAACCCAATCAAAATACAACTCAGAGTCTAAGTTTTAATGTGAAGAAATTTTAAGAATACCTTAATCAATTTGTTTTCCTTATATTTTTCTTTTTATGAATACACAGTGAGTGATTGTGAGAAAAAACCATGCAAAATTTATCTAAAAGACCCTCACAATTTGCATAAGATAAAAAATCTAAGTAATAAAACATCTTACTGTGGTTCAACTGGCAACATTTTTTTCTTAGTAGCACAGAAAACAAAGGTGCAGCTTGCAATTAACATGTCTTAAATTTGATAAATAAATTAGTAATTAATCCAGCTTAGACATACACTTGAAATATAAGGGCCTCCAATCACCTCCTCTCAAGGTTGTACTTTAGAACTTGGTGGGAACAGTTGCGAGTACAGAGCAGACCCATTCCCAGCCATCTGGAGGTTGTGGTCACTTCACACAAGAAAGAAAGAGCCACCCAAAGACCCTCCAGGCTCACTTTCTAATGCAGTGAGTTCCAGTTATTGAAAGTTCTCCCATTTCACCTATCAAATGAAGTACTATCCTTAAGAGGTGGGGCAACTCAGGGGGTAACGAGAATGAGGATGATACTTTCCCAAAATATTCCAAAAAGATAAAAGTATAAGAAAACCCTTTCAGGAGTTCCCTGGCTGTCTAGTGGTTAGGACTTGGCACTTTCACTGCGGTGGCCAGGGTTCAATCCCTGGTCAGGAAACGGATCCCACAAGCCACGCTGTGTGGCAGAATTTAAAAAAAAAAAAAAATTCTACTTTATGAGATTTATGTGGGATATTTGTAGAGTATGTGGCACATAATAGGCTTAAAAAATGGTCACTACTGTTATTATTATTATTTACTAATTCAACAAATATGCAACTAGCACCTACTATGTGTACTTTCTAGGTACTTGGACGAGATCACTGAATGAAACACAAGACCCTTCTCACCAGGTTTACATTCAGGCAAAGGAGAGAGAGATAATAAACAACAATAAACAACAAATGAGTAAATGAAGCAGCATATTGGAAAGTGATAAAAGCCAAGGGGAAAAAAAGCAGGAAAAAAAAAAAGAAAGAAAGAAAACCTTTCATTTTATGCTATTAAGCAGAAATTCTGAGAGAGAGAGAAAAAAAAAGGCACCACTACAAAAATCACACTCAACATCAAGAAATTATTTCCTTAGAGTTCCTAAGTGAGGTGAGAGGCAGGAAATGATCCCAGTGTATAGAAGTCAGAAAAATCAGAAAAAATATGGGACAAGGATAAACAAGAACTTGGGCAGACACTGTCAAACTGCCCTTTATGGGACAGATTATTAATTGCCAAATATTTATTGAGCAACTTCTGAGGATTCAGATATTCTGAAAAGCCAGGGAATATAAAATTAAAGACATGTTCACTGTTTAAAAAGCATGAAGAAGTCAGGAATTAAGACAGGCATTTCACACCAAAACAAGTATAATTAAGAAAGTATAATTAAAGCGCTCAGTAGTGCAACACTGATAGTATGATACCAAACATGATAAAATTCTGCCCTTAAGAGATTTAGTCATGTTATTATTTTTAATAGCTATTTTATACCCAGTTTGTATGTTAACATATACGTTTTAGGAATAATTTATGATATGACTCAATTTGTTCATTTTTTAGTCACGTTAAGAGTACCACTGTACTGCTCAGATCACCTTCTAAGATATAAAAGTTCATTCTTGCTTATCAAGTTAATTATGATATAAAATTTAACTTTCCATTGCTAAAATGTATGTGCTATAAGGACGTGATGTGATCCGTTAGGATGTTCAAGCTAAAAATTCACAATGTAGTTAAATAGCAAGTGCTTAATAAGTAGTTTTTCAGTTGAATACTTCTAACATTAAAACATTGATAAAATTCATGAGTACCTAAGACAAATGAATCAAATTTGAAGCACTATATCAGAAGTTGACAGCCAAAATGTTTAGATACCCCTTAAATGTGATTTTCAGAGCTATAATTTTACTGAAGTGACTCCTGC
>NW_006794635.1:1361626-1363280 GCF_000442215.2 Lipotes vexillifer
CCCCGCATCGGCAGGCGGACCCCCAACCCCTGCGCCACCAGGGAAGCCCCAGATTTTTTTTTTTTTTTTTTTTAAATCCGTAGTGTTGACAACTCAAGAGTCTGAAACTCTTTCTTCCTTTGCTTTCTCCAGTTACCGTCTCCTGGTTCTTCTGTTCTCAAGTACTGCTCAGTGTTAAAACGGGCCAATTTCCACTTTTACTCCACAAACTTTATTTCATTCATGGTTTCAATTCCCTCCTATGCGTCCATGATGCCTAAAGACCAACCATTTTCCAAATCTCCAGCTTCCTACTGGATGTCCTACATACATGTTAACATGGCCAAATCACCACATCTTGCTGTCCACTCTTCCTCCTTTCCCCACCTATGTACCACACTGATTCTTCTTCCCGTTCTAGTTCTTTCTATCAAGCAAAAGTTAACGGTGACTTTTTCTTCTTCCATTTTAACCCCTAAAAATAAAAGTTCTTATTCTTTCAATTAAAGAAGGGAAAAGAGGGACTTCCCTGGTGGCACAGTGGTTTAAGAATCCACCTGCCAATGCAGGGGACACGGGTTCGAGCCCTGGTCCGGGAAGATCTCACATGCCACAGAGCAACTAAGCCCACGCACCACAACTACTGAGTCTGCACTCTAGAGCCAGTGAGTCACAACTACTGAGCCTATGTGCCACAACTACTGAAGCCCATGCACGTAGAGCCCCCGCTCACCGCAACTAGAGAAAGCCTGCGCACAGCAACAAAGACCCGACACAGCCGAAAATAAATTACAGCAAAAGAGAGAAAGAAAGAAAGGAAAGAAAAGAAAAGAAAGAAAGAAAGAAAGAGAAAGAAAGAAAGAAAGAAAGAAAGAAAGAAAGAAAGAAAGAAAGGAAGAAAGAAAGGAAGAAAGGAAGGAAGGAAGAAGTAACCATCAGAATCAGTTTTAAACACATCCCACTCAATCAATGACAACTTCACTTCAGAAACCACGCTTCTAGGGACTTCCCTGGTGGTCCAGTGGTTCAGGCTCTGTGCGTCCAATGCAGGGGCTGCGGGTTTGATCCCTGATCTGGGAAATAAGATCCTGCATGCCGGGCGGCACAGCCAAAAAATAAATGAATAAAATTTTTTAAAAAAGAAAAGAAACCATGCTTCTAAATGTTGAGCATTCAATGACAGCTTTTTGTTGTTACAATCAACAACAGCCTCACTCTAGTAACCATGTTTCCATGGCTAACAGGCAACCAATCACTAAAATTCCTGTCAATGGATGTTCACAAATTCACAATCTCCATGCTTCCTAAAACCAGTTTACTTCTCAGGGAGAATGCATAATACAAGCATAGCAAACTCTTCTGTAACAAGCAATAAATTCAGTTTTAGATACTAAGTGATACATTCTTCCATTGAACGCCAAATCAGTTTCTTAACTCTATTAATTCTACCTACAAACTACTTCTCAGTTTCCTCCCCATTCCACCCCATTGCTGCAACTCCTTGTCACCTCTCCTAACTATTGTTCACTCTACACACCATCTGATTCCCCTCCCAGTATTTATGTTCCTTCAGTGTAAGCTGTAAACGGGGTTGCCCTGTTTAAAATAATTCTCTGGGGCTTCCCTGGTGGCGCAGTGGTTGAGAGTCCGCCTGCCAATGCAGGGGACATGGGTT
>NW_006794635.1:1363319-1365218 GCF_000442215.2 Lipotes vexillifer
GCCACGGCCGCTGAGCCTGCGCGTCCGGAGCCTGTGCTCCGCAGCGGGAGAGGCCACAACAGGGAGAGGCCCCCCTACCGCACAAAAAAAAAAAAAAAAAATCATTCTCTGTTCCCTTACTGTCTATATAAAACCCTCACCTCCTTTCTAACCTCAACATTTTTTTTTTAATGCCCTTTATAGTTTTAGTCCTCCCTCTCTCTGTCTCTGAAATGCACTTCTCCATCTAGATAAGTTATTTTCAACCTTCAAGATCCCTCTTCTACGAAGAGTATTTGTCCTTCTTCTATGAAATTTTTCCAGCTCCTTAGACAAGTAAGTCGCCGCCTTGTCTGTGCTCCCACTCCTCTGTATTTCTATCTCTGTTACCTATTATATTGGTTTGAAATAGTTTGCTTACAAAATTGTCTCCTCCACCTTCTCTATTTCTTTAGAGCCTGGCCTATAGTAGCGTCTCTATAGATGAATGATCAAACTTGGACTGGAAAAGTGATTTTTATAATTATATCTTTCTGATTTCCCTCCTTCATAAGATTAAAAAAAGAACTTTTGAAACTATGGAACTATTGAAGGAAGACTATTTGAGAATATTAAGTTAAGTTCATGAAGTCTTCTCTAAATCTCAGAATTTTTTTTTTTTTTTTTTTTTTGTGGTTACGGGGTCCTCCCTGAGGAAGAATAGTGGGCAATTTTGTTAGAGGTGTGTGGAGGAGGAAGACTTAGGATGGTACATGAACTCTTACAAGTGACAAGTCAAATAATGTAGTCCTCCTAGGTCAAAGGATTCTGGACTCTCAACTGCGCCTCCAGGGAGGCCCCTAAATCTCAGAATTTTTAACTGTAACTTTGGAGAGTGGAATGATGGAATTCTTCCATATGGGGAAATAATGATTTTATGGATAACATAACATGCATTTTTTAATTAATGAAAATGCTTAGTTCATTCAAAAGTCTGAATCAGCTAAAATGCAGGTCCAGAGCTATTTGAATCAGGAGAATGCTACATTTAAAGTTATTTTGTGTTAGTCTTTAATTTGAGAATGTTTTTTAATATATTCTGAGAGTAAATCGTTAAGTATCACCTGAAATTTCCAAGTATATATGCTTCGGTTTTAGCCCTTATTTTTTAAAATAAATCAGATTCTTCAGAAAACTTCATTTTTCCAGAGTAGCCTTAAAACTTCAATGTAGCCACCTGATTGTCAATTCTGATTTTAAAGCCAACACCATCTGTTGAAGACTTGGAAAGAGTATTTTTGAAGAAATAACTTCAAGCTGTTTCTTCATAAAGATAAAGATTGACATTGTCATCATGAACCTGCCAGCCCGGGGAAGCTCAACTCAGGTGCTGGGACAACCAGAGATCCTGTTGTGCAGGCATGCAAATGGGGTTAGACAGCTCAACAGCAAGGCTCAAAACAACTGAGGAGAAAGCAGTCAAGTTACAAGAACTGCACTTTGCTCATGGATCAGAAAAAAATAACATTTACATAAAAGAAACGAGGACAATTCAGTGCTGAAGACATCATTGTAGTCAGAGACCATTGCCGGTGTATCAGTCAACATGCTCAAATTAAAAACAAAAAACAGGGCTTCCCTGGTGGTGCAGTGGTTGAGAATCTGCCTGCTAATGCAGGGGACACGGGTTCGAGCCCTGGCCTGGGAGGATCCCACATGCTGCGGAGCAGCTAGGCCCGTGAGCCACAACTACTGAGCCAGCGCGTCTGGAGCCTGTGCTCTGCAACAAGAGAGGCCACAATGGTGAGAGGCCCGCGCACCGCGATGAAGAGTGGCCCCCACTTGCCACAACTAGAGAAAGCCCTCACACAGAAATGAAGACGCAACACAGCAAAAATTAATTAATTAATTAATAAACTCCTACCCCCAACATAAAAAAAA
>NW_006794635.1:1365228-1385490 GCF_000442215.2 Lipotes vexillifer
ACCAAAAAAAAAAAAACCCATAGAGAATAAGCCAAAGATACTACAGCTTATATTAACCACTATTGTATTAAAATAAAAATAGGTGAAGGCAAGGGAAAACAGAAAGGTGTGGCGTGGAGAGAGAAGTTTGCTCTTTAATCGTTGTTATGAAGGTAGTATTTAATTTAATTTTTAATGACAAAAGTTGAGATCTTCCAACATGTAAGTGTTGGCCCCAATGACATGAAGTTAAATTCTGAGTCCTAATCAATGTTTTAGTATAGACTCTGTGTGGCAGATTGTGTTTTCAAAAGTGGCCACAGCAGGGACTTCCCTGGTGGTCCAGTAGGTAAGACTCTGCACTCCCAATGCAGAGGGCTTGGGTTCGATCCCTGGTCGGGGAACTAGATCCCGCATGCATGCCACAACTAGGAGTCCGCATGCCGCAACTAAAACTATCCCACATGCCGCAACGAAGACCCGGCGCAGCCAAAATTTACAAATTGTTTAAAACAATGGCCACAGCAACATTTCCAGTCCTACATGCTCTCCCAGAACCTTGCACTCTCTTTGGATCTGGGGAGGACTTTGTTACTGCCTCAATGAAAGGAATGCAACAAGAGTGATGCAGCATGACTTCTGGAGTCTAGCTAATATAGTGTGAGGAAGACCAAACTAGTCCACACAGAGAGCCCACATGGAGAGCAGCCCAAACTAGTCCACACAGAGAGCCCACATAGAGAGCAGCTGAAGTTCCAAGCTGTTAGCTTATAGCTTGGGACTTTGACATTAGATAAGAAAATTTAAGACTCAAGCAAGGTCGTAGTAGTTATCTAATGCTGCATAATAAACTATGCTAAAACAAACTATGCTGGCTTAAAACTATAAATGTTTATTTCATACAGCTTCTATGGGTTAGCGATTCAGGAGTGGTTTAGCTGAGTGGCTGTAGTTCAAGGTATCATGAAGTTGCAGTCAAGATGACAGCTGAGTTTCAATCATCTGAAGGTTTGACAGGGGCTAAAGGATCTGCTTCCAGTGTGGCTCATTCACGTTCCTGGCAAGTTAATGCTGGATATTAGCAGGGGCTTCCATTCCTTACCCAAGTATCCCTCCACAGGGCTACTTGAGTATCCTCCCAACATGACAGTTGACATCCCCCGCCCCAGCAAATTATTCCAGAGGCAGCAAGCTGGAAGCTACAATGTCTTTTATGACCTAACTTCATAAGGCATACTTCACCATTCTCACAATATCCTGTTGGTTACACAGGTCAGCCTATTCAGTGTGGGAGGGGACTGCACAAAGATATGAATACCAAGACTCAAGAATCATTGAGAGCCATTTTGGAGGCTGACTATGACAGGGATTTAACATTCAAATAATAAGAATTCCTGAAAAGATGATAGAATAAATCATCAAAGAAATAGTATAAGAAAAATTGCCAAAAATGAAAACTGTGAATTTCCAGATTGAAATTATCCACCAGCCCCCAACACAACAGATGAAAATAGAACCATAAGAGTGAAAATCATCATAAAATTTCAGGATACTGGGAACAAAAACAAGCCTCCAGATAGGGGCTTGCGGGGAGGAATATGGCCTACAAAGGACAAGGAAACAACTTCATATGAACAGCAGCTAGAAGCTAGAAGCTAGAAGCCAGAAATCAATGCCTTCAAAATTCTCAAAGAAAATTATTTCCAACCTAAAATTCTACACCTAATCAAACTGTCACTTAAGGGTAAAGCATAAAGGAGAATAAAAAATTCAAAGTTTCAAAAATTTACTTCCCTGGCACCCTTTCTCAGGAAACTACTACAAGAAGTTTCTCCATAAAATGAGAGATTAAAATATGAAAGAGCATTCCTAAGACGCAGACATAGAGAATGAACTTGAGGACATGGGGAGGGGGAAGGGTAAGCTGGGACAAAGTGAGAGAGTGGCATTGACATATATACACTACCAAACGTAAAATAGATAGCTAGTGGGATGCATAGCACAGGGAGATCAGCTCAGTGCTTTGTGACCACCTACAGGGGTGGGATAGGGAGGGTGGGAGGGAGACGCAAGAGGGAGGAGATATGGGGACATATGTATATGTATAGCTGATTCACTTGGTTATACAGCAGAAATTAACATTGTAAAGCAATTATACTCCAATAAAGATGTTAAAAAAAAAAGAAAGAAAGAAAGAGCATTCCAAGAGTTACTGTAAATACTAAATAGCAGAAGAGGAGCAAAAGGATTCCCCAGGATAATAGCAAAGGAAGATCAAATAAAACTTTATGCCAGACACAGAGAAGAGAAGTGAGTCTGGGGAAAAAGAGAGAAAAATCTTCCTTTTCCACAGTGAGAAATCAATATATAATGTCTAATGACTGAAAAATCAAGAAGCATGTAACACAAGCTTGTTATTTGGAGACACAGAGGTAAAAGTTAAAATAATAATCAGCTACGAGAGCTCAAAGTGTGATAGGCTTTGGGGAGAGAAGAACAATGGAGAGGAGAGGAGCTTGCTGTTATTTAAATAACAAACTTGGTCAAACTATTTGACTCTTTAAACTATGAACATATATAAGTTTGGATATATTTTAAAAGAGAGAAAGATATAAGGAAGAGATGGTAGCTCACTTCTGCCTCTAGACATTGATGCTCTGGACATGATATCTTGAACTACTGTAGCTGTTCCCTTGAAAAACGCAAGTCCACACACTGAGGGCAGCAAAGAATTCTGGAAGACCTAAGTCCTGGATGACATCAAAGAACCACTGAACTAATCAACCCTGAAAAGCACTGTGCTTGAAATTCTTACTTTGTGAGATAACATCTTTTCTTTTTCTTTCTTTCTTTTTTTTTTTTTTTGATGGTTAAACTTTTATTTTAATTTTCAGCCAAGCATTCTTATTAATAATATATGGTAAGATTAGCAGAACAAAAGAGTGATTTGGCAACAGTGGCTATACAACTCAAATTTCAGTTCTCCATGTAATAACTTTCTAATTATTAAAATACAGGAGAAAAACATACTTCAAAACTTTGCATAAGTTCCAAACATATGTTCAAGGCCTGAGAACAGGTAGTATCAGATACATGATAAGGTAAAATGTATTTCCCTGATAGGTACCTTTTCTGTGTTCATTCATTTTTCCTGCATTTTCTCGACCAACTTTGGGGCACTGAGCTAAGTTTGGGATCTGCACAGATGAAAGATATGGGTTTTTCTCAATTAGTTCCCAGCATGTGGGAAGACAATCAGGCAAAAAACCCCACACAAAATCAAAGTAATGAATGTGGCCCTAGCCTGGAGTGCCTGGAAGTGGCCTCGGGTAACCTTGAGGTCACTCCTAGGGAATTAGGAAGAGAGAGTTATGCCAAGGTTACTTTTGAAGATGAGAAGCGGTATCTAGTTGAAATAGTCCAGGAATAACTCAAACGAATTGCCCTCTTCAATGTGATCTGAGAAAAGGAATAAAGAGTTTACGGGTTTTTAAAAAAAGAGTTTATGGGGGCTTCCCTGGTGGCGCAGTGGTTGAGAGTCCGCCTGCTGATGCAGGGGACACGGGTTCGTGGCCCGGTCCGGGAAGATCCCACATGCCGCAGAGCGGCTGGGCCCGTGAGCCATGGCCGCTGAGCCTGCGCGTCCGGAGCCTGTGCTCCGCAACGGGAGAGGTCACAACAGTGAGAGGCCCGCGTACCGCAAAAAAAAAAAAAGAGTTTATGGGTTGAAGTTTAAAAATAAATAGGAAGATGTTGTAGCGTATAGTGTTGTAGTATTTTCTCTTCCAAAAAATGTTAATGGGATGAAGACTTGATTACTTGTAGAGAAAGAAAAGTGGAGAAAATCCTAACTCTGAAGGGTCTGTAATTCACTAGATAAATGTGTTTCAAGCTATTTAGAGGGGAAGAAAAATCAATTCACATTTGCAGTTATAGCTATAAACTCAGCTATTCTATTAGTCAAAGAAAATCAAGGGATTTGGACATTAATTAAAGGTTATTTTAAAATTTCCTCGTGAATAATTTTGCAAATCTAGGAGTATAATTTAAATATTTTTCAATGCACAATCTTGTTTTCCTTTGTCTTGAAATTATTTAAATATGACTCATTTTTCTACTGCTACAATAGTTATAGAGAAGAACATGCAGGATAAGGCCAGAAGACCATTTATCAAAGCGGGTAATTAATGCTTTGCTGTCTAATTTGTTTGAACTACATTAAGTGTTTCACATAATATTCCATTATTACTTCATGTACTCATTAGTTGCCTAGGTCTCTAATCAGTGGAACGTCAGCCAGGTTTTCACTTAGCCATCAAAATGAGTTTGCCTGTTTAGTTCTTGATTTTGTTACCTTGCAAGCAAAGCCAACAAATTGGTATAACTCATATTTTTCTCCAAAATGTCTGCAAAAAATACGTAGTTTGATTCAAATTGCTAGCAAAGCAAATATTCTTCTAGTTGATATGATGCTTTCAACAGCCCAACAGTGAAATCAGTCTTCTCAGAATGAATGACAGGATAAACCTGAAGAAATTTAATTGAAAAAAATTTAGTCAATTTTTCGTTAATTACATCACACATATGAAATGTATCTAACTTGAAGTCCACATGTAATAGTGGCATAAGCAATAATAACCGTTAATTATCTCATACATAATCTCACATACAGATGGTTCCAGATTTGGTGCAATGTTTCAGCAATGTCATCAAGGACCTTTAACTCTGGCATCTTCAACGTGTTGATTTTTAGGTCTTTAGATTTTTAAGATATTGTCAACTCACAGTCACAAGATGGCTGCTGCAGGTCCAGGCATCACATTCTCATACCAACATCCCAAGCAGGAGGGAAAGGATGGACGGATAAGAAAGGAAAAAATTTCCCAGCAATTGAAAGCTGACTTTTCTTTATGGCAAATCACAAGGGATACTTGGCAAAGGTCAGTGGAATTTCCACAGTTGATTAAGACAAATTGTGATTCATCTTCTAGGGCTGTGTATTAGTTTCCTATTGCTGATGTAACAAATTACCACAAACTTATAGCTTAAAACAGCACAAATTTATTTTCTTACAGTTTTGCAAGTCAGAAGTCCAAAAGGGGTCTCATGGGGCTACAATCAAGGTGTTGGAAGGGCTGAGCTCCTTCTGGACACTCAAGAGGAGAATTTCCTTGTGTTCTCCAGGTTCTAGAGGCCTCCTGCACTTCTTGGTTTATGGCCCCTTCTTCACAACACTCCAACCTCTTCTTCCAGCATCATATCTCCTCGGACTCTCCTGCCTCCCTCTACCTTATAAAAACCTTTGTGACTACATTGGACCTACCCAGATATTCCACAATATTCTCCCCATCTCAAGATCCTTAAATTCACCCCATCTACAAAGTCCCTTTTGTCATAAAGGGTAACATTTTCACAGGTCCTAAGGATTAGGAAGTGGACGCCTTGGGGTTGGAGGACCTCATTCTGCCTAACACAGCAGAGGGGGAGAAGTGGCTTTGGGGTCAGCAACCATCAGTGTTGGCCACCCTCTATCTACATTCCCCCACGGCTCATCAGGTTCATCCTCTCCCCTCTACAAGTGTCAGAAAGGAAAGGAAAATAAGTGCTTTGTTTGTATTTAATTATGAAGGAATATTGTCTTCTAAAAGCTATTGGTGATTATAATTTTATTGCAGCAGTCAAAAGCCAGACTTTCAAATGTGCATGTTATTTTCTACATGTTAGCATAAGAGTATTAAAATGTACAGAAGCAAAATTAGAACAGAAGGAAGAGGTAAGAGTTCTTTAGATAGCTCTAATTGCATTGTTTTGCATATGGATTGGTACAATCCATTCCAAATGACTATATATTTTTCCAGACTCCTTTTTTATGCTTTCTTTGAAAAGAGGAAAACAGTAGACTGGGAAGGGTACTAGTGACTTAAGAGTTCAAACCAGTAGCTTAAAGATCAAACTATTGACTTTGTAGCAAGTCTTCTATTTTAAGAAATAAAATAATAAAATCTCTTTTATAGCCAAAATAATTAGCACAGGCCAAACTTATTCTCCCTGATATCTAATGCAGCCTTGAAAAGGAGATTCTGAATATTGTTGCTAGCATGAAATCACTGTAGCAGACAAGAAATAACATCCTACAGGTTTTGTTTATAATCATCATGAGCTATTACCTAACAAAGATATTCTTAGATAGATTATGCTTTAGAATTGGGCACGCAAAAAAGGTAGTAGTTTATTACCAACTCTTAATGTAGCTGTGACCATAGAGATGCAGAACATGAGGTGTTTGAGGAAATAAATAAGGAAAATTTATTGACACAGAACAATTTGTTTAAAGCAGGTGGAAAAGCTTTATTCACGGCAGGAGGCTTTTCCAACACCCTCCCTGGTGTGCAGTGTTAGAGTTGTAATCCTTCTGGGAGTATTCTTAGAGCCCAGCAAAACTTAACAGGACATTCTGACCTGGGTCCCGTTTCCACACTCACTCACTCAGTTCGTAATAAGGCCATCCCAAGGCCCTCGTCACTGTCTCTCTTTCCCCCGAGGTGTACTGCAAAAACATCATTTTTGTTTTGTCTTCATTTCACTCCCTCCATTTCACCTTAACCCACATATCTTCTTTTCTCAAAAACTAACAGCCATCAGTTCTTCCACCTTTTGCAAGCAATTTAGTTTGAACTTCATACTGCTGGCTTAGAAGTCCCCTGAGTCAAGGGATCTGAAGTGTTCCTGGAAGCTTTGAAGGAAAGCTACTCTTTAAAGAGTCCCCATTTATTTTACCTGTCAGTCCTGTGTCTTCTTATATTCCTCTCTCCCACCTCCATCTCACCTTCCCCTTAGCAAACTTAGCAATATAACATTCAGATTCATTAAAATGTTGACTCATGATCATTGTCTGAAGTCACTTTCTTAAGAAGGCAAGAGGTAAGCAAACATAGTATGTATTTGTAGTGAAGGAAATACCTATCAACAATAAGACCATGAAAAACTCATCCCTGAGGTGTAAAAACTCATCTAAGTTTTTACATAGACTGGGTTCAGATGCTCTTTGTGCCAATGCACACATTCAAAACTAGCTTCATGCTTAACTTTGGTTTGAATGTTTAAATAAAATTGATTTTAAAACAATTCCTACCTTTTTGAAGATAAAAATCACAACATGCTGAATTTGAGAAGTCGGTTTTGAATATTTCGTTTAAATAAGAAATGGATATACTGCCGTGAAAATATTTGGGAAGCTCAGTATTGAAGAACTGACTTCAGGTATTGAGTGCATTCAAGATAAATTTATATTTGATCATTTGAATGTCCAACAATTGATCCTGATGTTGTCCAGCTCATCATTGGATGTATGTTTAGTTTCCTATAGATTGCCTTGTAGGAAGACATTTACTGTATTCTTCAATTTTTTCCATAGTCCTCAAAGTAGCTTATCTAGGAGGTGCTGGGAAGATGGCGGAAGAGTAAGACACGGAGATCACCTTCCTCCCCACAGATACACCAGAGATACATCTACACGTGGAACAACTCCTACAGAACACCTACTGAATGCTGGTAGAAGGCCTCAGACCTCCCAAAAGGCAAGAAACTCCCCACGTACCTGGGTAGGGCAAAAGAAAAAAAATTAAAAACAGAGACAAAAGAATAGGGACGGCACCTGCAACAGTGGGAGGGAGCTGTGAAAGAGGAAAGATCTCCACACACTAGGAAGCCCCTTCGCGGGCGGAGACTGCGAGAGGCGGAGGGGGGAGCTTCAGAGCCGCGGTGGAGAGCACAGCAACAGGGGTGCGGAGGGCAAAGCGGAGAGATTCCCGCATAGAGGATCGGTGCCGACCGGCACTCACCAGCCCGAGAGGCTTGTCTGCTCCCCCGCCAGGGCGGGCGGGGCTGGGAGCTGAGGCTCGGGCTTTGGTCTGAGCACAGGGATGGCGGCTCGAACACAGCCTGAAGGGGTTAGTGCACCACGGCTAGCCGGGAGGGAGTCCGGGGAAAAGTGTGCACCTGCCAAAGAGGTGGAGACTTTTCTTCCCTCGGTTTCCTGGTGCGCGAGGAGAGGGGTTTAAGACCGCTGCTTAAAGGAACTCCAGAGACGGGCGCGAGCCGCGGCTAAAAGCGCGGACCCCAGAGACGGGCGGGAGACGCTAAGGCTGCTGCTGCCGCCACCAAGGGGCCTGTGTGCAAGCACAGGTCACTATCCACACCCCTCTTCCGGGAAGCCTGTGCAGCCCACCACTGCCAGGTTCCTGGGATCCTGGGACAACTTCCCCGGGAGAACGCACGGCGGGCCTCAAACTGGTGCAACGTCACGCTGGCCTCTGCCGCCACAGGTCCGCCCCGCACGCAGTGCCCCTCCCTCCCCCCGGCCTGAGTGCGCCAGAGCCCCTGAGTCAGCGGCTCCTTTAACCCCGTCCTGTCTGAGCAAAAAACAGACGCCCTCCAGCGACCTACACGCAGAGGCAGGGCCAAATCCAAAGCTGAGCCCCTGTGAGCTGTGAGAACAAAGAAGAAAAAGGGAAATCTCTCCCAGCAGCCTCAGAAACAGCGAATTAAAGCTCCACAATCAACTTGATGTACCCAGCATGTGTGGAATACATGAATAGACAGCGAATCATCCCAAATTGAGGAGGTGGACTTCGAGAGCAAGATCTATGATTTTTTTTCCCCTTTAACTCTTTTTGTGACTGTGTATGTGTATGCTTCTGTGTGAGATCTTGTCTGTATAGCTTTGCTTCCACCATTTGTCCTAGGGTTCTATCCGTCCATTGTTTTTTTTCTTTTTTTCTTAATAACTAATTTTAATTTTAATAACTATATTATACCTTACCTTCTTTCTTTCTTTCCTTTCTTCCCTCCTTTAGACAACGAATCATCCCAAATTGAGGAGGTGGACTTTGAGAGCAAGATTTCTGATTTTTTCCCCTTTACCATTTTTTGTGAGGGTGTATGTGTATGCTTCTGTGTAAGATTTTGTCTGTATAGCTTTGCTTCCACCATTTGTCCTAAGGTTCTATCCGTCCCTTTTTTTTTCTAAATAATTATTTTTTAATTCAATAACTTTATTATACTTTATTTTATTTTACTGTATCTTCTTTCTTTCTGTCTTTTTTCCTTCCTTCCCTCCTTCCTTCCTTCCTCCCTCCCTACCTCCTTTCATTCCTTCTTGCCTTCTTTCCTTCTTTTCTTCTTTCTTTCTTTCTTCCTTCCCTCCTTCCCTCCTTTCTTTCTTTCTTTATTTCTTCCTACTTCTACTAATTTTCTCTACTTTCTCTCCCTTTTATTCGGAGCCGTGTGGATGAAAGGCTCTTGCTGCTCCAGCCAGGAGTCAGGACTCTGCCTCTGAGGTGGGAGAGCCAACTTCAGGACACTGGTCAACAAGAGACCTCCCAGTTCCACATAATATCAAACGGCGAAAATCTCCCAGAGACCTCCTTCTTAACACCAGCACCCAGCTTCACTCAACGACCAGCAAGCTACAGTGCTGGACAACCTATGCCAAACAACTAGCAAGACAGGAACACAACCCCACCCATTAGCAGAGAGGCTGCCTAAAATAATAATAAATCCACAGACACCCCAAAACACACCACCAGGCGTGGACCTGCCCACTAGAGAGACAAGATCTAGCCTCATACACCACAACACAGGCACTAGTCTCTTCCACCAGGAAGCCTACGCAACCCACTGAACCAAACTTAGCTACTGGAGACAGACATCAAAAACAACAGGAACTACGAACCTGCAGCCTGCAAAAAGGAGACCCCAAACACAGTAAGAGAAGCAAAAATAAGAAGACAGAAAAACACACAGCAGATGAAGGAGCAAGATAAAAATGCACCAAACCTAACAAATGAAGAGGAAATAGGCAGTCTACCTGAAAAAGAATTCAGAATAATGACAGTAAAGATGATCCAAAATCTTGGAAACAGAATACACAAAATGCAAGAAACATTTAACAAGGACCTAGAAGAAATAAAGATGAAACAAGCAACGATGAACAACACAATAAACGAAATTAAAAGTATTCTACATGGGATCAATAGCAGAATAACTGAGGCAGAAGAACGGATAAGTGACCTGGAAGATAAAATAGTGGAAATAACCACTGCAGAGCAGAATAAAAAAAAAAGAATGAAAAGAACTGAGGACAGTCTCAGAGACCTCTGGGACAACATTAAACGCACCAACATTCGAATTATAGGGGTTCCAGAAGAAGAAGAGAAAAAGAAAGGGACTGAGAAAATATTTGAAGAGATTATAGTTGAAAACTTCCCTAATATGGGAAAGGAAATAGTTAATCAAGTCCAGGAAGCACAGAGAGTCCCATACAGGATAAATTCAAGGAGAAATACGCCAAGACACATATTAATCAAACTGTCAAAAACTAAATACAAAGAAAGCATATTAAAAGCAGCAAGGGAAAAACAACAAATAACACACAAGGGAATCCCCATAAGGTTAACAGCTGATCTCTCAGCAGAAACTCTACAAGCCAGAAGGGAGTGGCAGGACATACTGAAAGTGATGAAGGAGAAAAACCTGCAACCAAGATTACTCTACCCAGCAAGGATCTCATTCAGATTTGATGGAGAAATTAAAACCTTTACAGACAAGCAAAAGCTGAGAGAGTTCAGCACCACCAAACCAGCTTTACAACAAATGCTAAAGGAACTTCTCTAGACAAAAACACAAGAGAAGGAAAAGTCCTATAATAACGAACCCAAAACAATTTAGAAAATGGGAATAGGAACATACATATCGATAATTACCTTAAATGTAAATGGACTAAATGCTCCCACCAAAAGACACAGATTGGCTGAATGGATACAAAAACAAGACCCATATATATGCTGTCTACAAGAGACCCACTTCAGACCTAGAGACACATACAGACTGAAAGTAAGGGGATGGAAAAAGATATTCCATGCAAATGGAAACCAAAAGAAAGCTGGAGTAGCAATTCTCATATCAGACAAAATAGACTTTAAAATAAGGACTATCAGAAGAGACAAAGAAGGACACTACATAATGATTAAGGGATCGATCCAAGAAGAAGATATAACAATTGTAAATATTTATGCACCCAACAAAGGAGCACCTCAATACATAAGGCAAAAACTAACAGCCATAAAAGGGGAAATCGACAGTAACACATTCATAGTAGGGGACTTCAACACCCCACTTTCACCAATGGACAGATCATCCAAAATGAAAATAAATAAGGAAACACAAGCTTTAAATGATACATTAAACAGGATGGACTTAATTGATATTTATAGGACACTCCATCCAAAAACAACAGAATACACATTTTTCTCAAGTGCTCATGGAACATTCTCCAGGATAGATCATATCTTGGGTCACAAATCAAGCCTTGGTAAATTTAAGAAAATTGAAATTATATCAAGTATCTTTTCCGACCACAACGCCATGAGACTAGATATCAATTATAGGAAAAGAGCTGTAAAAAATACAAACACATGGAGGCTAAACAATACACTACTTAATAACGAAGTGATCACTGAAGAAATCAAAGAGGAAATTAAAAAATACCTAGAAACAAATGACAATGGAGATACAACGACCCAAAACCTATGGGATGCAGCAAAAGCAGTTCTAAGAGGGAAGTTTATAGCAATACAAGCCCACCTTAAGAAGCAGGAAACATCTCGAATAAACAACCTAACCTTGCACCTCAAGCAATTAGAGAAAGAAGAACAAAAAAACCCCAGAGTTAGCAGAAGGAAAGAAATCATAAAAATCAGATCAGAAATAAATGAAAAAGAAATGAAGGAAACAATAGCAAAGATCAATAAAACTAAAAGCTGGTTCTTTGAGAAGATAAACAAAATAGATAAACCATTAGCCAGACTCATCAAGAAAAAAAGGGAGAAGACTCAAATCAATAGAATCAGAAATGAAAAAGGAGAAGTAACAACTGACACTGCAGAAATAAAAAAAATCATGAGGGATTACTACAAGCAACTCTATGCCAATAAAATGGACAATCTGGAAGAAATGGACAAATTCTTAGAAATGCACAAACTGCCAAGACTGAATCAGGAAGAAATAGAAAATATGAACAGACCAATCACAAACACTGAAATTGAAACTGTGATTAAAAATCTTCCAACAAACAAAAGCCCAGGACCAGATGGCTTCACAGGCGAATTCTATCAAACATTTAGAGAAGAGCTAACACCTATTCTTCTCAAACTCTTCCAAAATATAGCAGAGGGAGGAACACTCCCAAACTCATTCTACGAGGCCACCATCACCTTGATACCAAAACCAGACAAGGATGTCACAAAGAAAGAAAACTACAGGCCAATATCACTGATGAACATAGATGCAAAAATCCTCAACAAAATACTAGCAAACAGAATCCAACAGCACATTAAAAGGATCATACACCATGATCAAGTGGGGTTTATTCCAGGAATGCAAGGATTCTTCAATATACGCAAATCTATCAATGTGATTAACCATATTAACAAATTGAAGGAGAAAAACCATATGATCATCTCAATAGATGCAGAGAAAGCTTTTGACAAAATTCAACACCCATTTATGATAAAAACCCTGCAGAAAGTAGGTGTAGAGGGAACTTTCCTCAATATAATAAAGGCCGTATATGACAAGCCCACAGCCAACATCATCCTCAATGGCGAAAAACTGAAAGCATTTCCACTAAGGTCAGGAACAAGACAAGGTTGCCCACTCTCACCACTCTTATTCAACATAGTTTTGGAAGTTTTAGCCACAGCAATCAGAGAAGAAAAGGAAATAAAAGGAATCCAAATCGGAAAAGAAGAAGTAAAGCTGTCACTGTTTGCAGATGACATGATACTATACATAGAGAATCCTAAAGATGCTACCAGAAAACTACTAGAGCTAATCAATGAATTTGGTAAAGTAGCAGGATACAAAATTAATGCACAGAAATCTCTGGCATTCCTATATACTAACGATGAAAAATCTGAAAGTGAAATCAAGAAAACACTCCCATTTACCATTGCAACAAAAAGAATAAAATATCTAGGAATAAACCTACCTAAGGAGACAAAAGACCTGTATGCAGAAAATTATAAGACACTGATGAAAGAAATTAAAGATGATACAAACAGATGGAGAGATATACCATGTTCTTGGATTGGAAGAATCAACATTGTGAAAATGACTCTACTCCCCAAAGCAATCTATAGATTCAATGCAATCCCTATCAAACTACCACTGGCATTTTTCACAGAACTAGAACAAAAAATTTCACAATTTGTATGGAAACACAAAAGACCCCGAATAGCCAAAGCAATCTTGAGAACAAAAAATGGAGCTGGAGGAATCAGGCTGCCTGACTTCAGACTATACTACAAAGCTACAGTAATCAAGACAGTATGGTACTGGCACAAAAACAGAAAGATAGATCAATGGAATAGGATAGAAAGCCCAGAGATAAACCCATGCACATATGGTCACCTTATCTTTGATAAAGGTGGCAGGAATATACAGTGGAGAAAGGACAGCCCCTTCAATAAGTGGTGCTGGGAAAACTGGACAGGTACATGTAAAAGTATGAGATTAGATCACTCCCTAACACCATACACAAAAATAAGCTCAAAATGGATTAAAGACCTAAATGTAAGGCCAGAAACTATCAAACTCTTAGAGGAAAACATAGGCAGAACACTCTATGACATAAATCACAGCAAGATCCTTCTTGACCCATCTCCTAGAGTAATGGAGATAAAAACAAAAATAAACAAATGGGACCTAATGAAACTTCAAAGCTTTTGCACAGCAAAGGAAACCATAAACAAGACCAAAAGACAGCCCTCAGAATGGGAGAAAATATTTGCAAATGAATCAACTGACAAAGGATTAATCTCTAAAATTTACAGGCAGCTCATGCAGCTCAATAACAAAAAAATAAACAACCCAATCCAAAAATGGGCAGAAGACCTAAATAGACATTTCTCCAAAGAAGATATACAGACTGCCAACAAACACATGAAAGAATGCTCAACATCATTAATCATTAGAGAAATGCAAATCAAAACTACAATGAGATATCATCTCACACCAGTCAGAATGGCCATCATCAAAAAATCTAGAAACAATAAATGCTGGAGAGGGTGTGGAGAAAAGGGAACACTCTTGCACTGCTGGTGGGAATGTGAATTGGTTCAGCCACTATGGAGAACAGTATGGAGGTTCCTTAAAAAACTACAAATAGAACTACCATATGACCCAGCAATCCCACTACTAGGTATATACCCTGAGGAAACCAGAAGTCAAAAAGAGTCATGTACCACAATGATCATTGCAGCTCTATTTACAATAGCCCGGAGATGGAAACAACCTAAGTGTCCATCATCGGATGAATGGATAAAGAAGATGTGGCACATATATACAATGGAATATTACTCAGCCATAAAAAGAAACGAAATTGAGCTATTTGTAATGAGGTGGATAGACCTAGAGTCTGTCATACAGAGTGAAGTAAGTCAGAAAGAGAAGGACAAATACCGTATGCTAACACATATATATGGAATTTAAGGAAAAAAATGTTATGAAGAACCTAGGGGTAAAACAGGAATAAAGACACAGACCTACTGGAGAACGGACTTGAGGATATGGGGAGGAGGAAGGGTGAGCTGTGATAGGGCGAGAGAGAGACACGGACATATATATACTAACAAACGTAAGGTAGATAGCTAGTGGGAAGCAGCCGCTTGGCACAGGGATATCGGCTCAGTGCTTTGTGACCGCCTGGAGGAGTGGGATAGGGAGGGTGGGAGGGAGGGAGACAAAGAGGGAAGAGATATGGGAACATATGTATATGTATAACTGATTCATTTTGTTATAAAGCAGAAACTAACACACCATTGTAAAGCAATTATACCCCAACAAAGATGTTAAATTAAAAAAAAAAAAGTAGCTTATCTAACATAGGGGAAATGCCTTAACTATCCACTGGCAGTGCTGTTTCATCAAACAAGTAATGTGGAATTTGGAGTCAGAATTTAGCCAGATTTTCTCTTTCCTGTTCTTATAACCAATTAATCCTTCCAATATCCCAACACTTAAGTAACTTACCAATTTTTTCTTAGATTTTAATATTCATTTACTATTCATTAATTACATGAAATTTGGTACGAAATAAAAAATCAAAAGTGAAACGTTGATTTTACAGCATTAACGTACAAAGAAATGTTATCAAAAAGTAGCTTAAAATGTCACTATTTGCAGATGATGATATTATACATAGAAAACACTAAAGACTCTACCAAGAAACTGTTAGAACTAATAAAAGAATTCAGTGAAGTTGCAGGATACAAAATCAATATATAAAAATCTGTTGCATTTCTATACACTATCAATGAACAATCAGAAAGAGAACTTAAGAAAACAATCCCATTTACAACTGCATCAAAAGGAATAAACGATTTAGGAATTAATTTAACCAAGAAAATGAAAGATTTGTACACTGAAAACTATAATACATTCTGAAAGAAACTGAAGAAGACACAAAGAAATGGAAAGATATTCCATGCTCATGGACTGTAAGAATTAATATTGTTAAAATGGCAGTAATACCTAAAGCAATCTACAGATTCAATGCAATCCATATCAAAATTCCAAACGCATTTTTCATAGAAATAAAAAAAAATTCTAAAATTTGTGTGGAACCAAAAGACCCCAAATAGCCAAAGCAATCTTGAGAAAGAAGAACAAAACTAGAAGCATCACACTCCCTGATTTCAAACTCTATTACAAAGCTATAGTAATTGAAAAATCAATACTATGGTATTAGCATTAAAACAGACAGGTCATTGGAACAGAATATAGAGCCCAGAAATAAACCCACACATATATGGTCAATTAATTTTTGAAAAAGGAGCCAAGAATATACAATGGGGTTTCTTCAATAAATGATATAGGGAAAACTGGATAGCCAATGCAAAAGAGTGAAACTGGATCCCTATCTTAAACAATACATACAAATCAACTCTAAATTGATTAAAGAACGGAACATAAGACCAGAAACCATAAAACTCCTAGAAGAAAACATAGGTGGTAAATTCCTTGACATTGGTCTTGGTGATGTTTTCTTGGATTTGATACCAAAAGCAAAAATCAATAAATGGGACAACATCAAACTAAAAAGCATCTGCACAGCAAAGGAAAGCATCAGCAAAATGAAAAGACAACTATTATCAAACAGACAAAAATAATAAGTATTAGCGAGGATGTGAAGAAAAGGGAACCCTTGTGCACTCTTTGTAGGAACGTAAATTGGTAAAGCCACTATGGAACACAGCATGGAGGTTTTCCAAAAAATTAAAAATAGAACTACCATATTATCCAGCAATTCCATTTCTGGGAATATATTTGAAGGAAATGAAAACATTATGTTGATGAGATATCTGCACCCTCATACTCATAGCAGCAAAATTTACAACAGCCAAAACATGGAAACAACCTAAGTGTCCATCAATGGATGAATGGATAAAGGTGTGTGTGTGTGTGTGTGTGTGTGTGTGTGTGTGTGTATGTGTATAATGGAATATTATCAAGACATAAAAAAGAATGAAATCTTGCCATTTGTGACAACATGGATGGACACTGAGGGCATTATGCTAAGTGAAATAACTCAGACAGAGAAAGACAAATACCATATGATCTCATTTACATGTGGAATATTAAAAAAACAAACAAAAATGAGCTCAAGCTCATAGATACAGAGAACTGGTTGGTGGTTGCCAGGGGAAGGTGTCAGGAATGGGCAAAATGGGTGAAGGGAGTCAAAGGTACAAACTTCAAGTTATAAGATAAATAAGTCCTGATATAATGTTGACTATAGTTAATAATACTGTATTGCATTTTTTAATGTTGCTAAGAGGGCAGATCTTAAATTTTCTCATCAAAAGAAAAAAATTTTGTAACTATGCACGGTGATGAATTTTTTTTTTAATGAGTGCATTAGTATTCATTTTTGAATTTATTTTTGGCTGTGCTGGGTCTTCATTGCTGCACGCAGGCTTTCTCTAGCTGTGGTGAGCGGGGGCTACTCTTCGTTGTGGTGCACGGGCTTCTCATTGTGGTGGCTTCTCTTGTTGAGGAGCACAGGCTCTAGGCGCAGGGGCTTCACTGGTTGTGGCACACAGACTCAGTAGTTGTGGCTCACGGGCTCTAGAGCACAGTCTCAGTAGTTGTGGCAAATGGGCTTAATTGCTCCACAGCATGTGGGATCTTCCCGGACCAGGGCTCGAACCCATGTCCCCTGCATTGACAGACGGATTCTTAGCCACTGTGCCACCAGGGAAGTCCTGACGGATGTTAACTAAACTTACTGTGATGATCATTTTGAAATATACACAAATATCAAATCATTATGTTGTACACCTGAAACTAATATAATTTTTTTTTGTAATTTTAATTTTTTATGCATTGTTTACAAAATATATATTGTAACATGTTATAGTAATACACACATAATTTGCAAATATATACACACATATTGGAGAGTATTACTTTTTATAATGGATAGGGATGCATGATTTAAAAAAGAAGGTGTGGGGGCTTCCCTGGTGGCGCAGTGGTTGAGAATCCACCTGCCAATGCAGGGGACACGGGCTCGAGCCCTGGTCTGGGAAAATCCCACATGCCGCAGAGCAACTAAGCCTGTGTGCCACAACTACTGAGCCTGTGCTCTAGAGCCCACGAGCCACAACTACTGAGCCCGCATGCCTAGAGCCCGTGCTCTGCAACAAGAGAAGCCACCTCAATGAAAAGCCCGCGCACTGCAACGAAGACCCAATGCAGCCATAAATAAATAAATAAATAAATTTTTATGTATATTAAATAAATAAATAAAAATAAAATTAAAAAAGCTGTGGAGACTACTCTACACTGGCACTTTACAAATGTTGATGGGCACATAAATCACCTGAGAGATATGTTAAATGCAAATTCAGGTATAGCATGTCTGACGTGGCTAAGACTCTGCATTTCTAACAAGCTGCCTACTGATGTCCATATTTTGGTCTGGGCCATACTTTGAATTGAAATTAATATAATGTATATGTCAAATATACTCAGTTTTTAAAAGTAGTTAAGTATGTTTTCTTACTTGTTTACTGTTCATAGTTAAACAAGTAAATCAAAAAAGCCCGCTTCAACAAGTGATGTTAGGAATGCTGGACAGCTCCATGTAATACAATGAAATTAGAACACTGCTAACACCATATGTAAAAATAAACTCAAAATGGGCACTTCCCTGGTGGTCCAATGGTTAAGACACTGCTCTTCCATTGCAGGAGGCATGGGTTTGATCCCTGGTAGGGAAACTAAGATCCTGAATGCTCCACGGCGAGGCCAAAAATAAATTAATAAATAAATAAAACATACTGATTAAAAAAAAAAAAACTCAATATGGTTTAAAGACCTAAACGTAAGAGATGACACCATAAAACTCCTAGAAGAGAACATAGGCAGAACGTTCTCAGGCATAAATCGAAGCAATATTTTCTTAGATCAGTCTCCCATGGCAAAAGAAATAAAACTGAAAATAAACAAATGGGACCTAATCAACTTTAAAAGCTTTTTCACAGCAAAGGAAACCATCAACAAGATGAAAAGACAATCTATGGAATGGAGAAAATATTTGCAAATGATGCAACCAACAGGGGGTTAATATACAAAATATACAAACAGCTCATGCAATAAGAAGATGTGATGTATATATATACAACAGACTACTACTCAGCCATAAAAAAGAATGAAATACTGCCATTTGCAGCAACATGGATGGACCTAGAGAACATTATGCTTAGTGAAATAAGCCATACAGAGAAAGAAAATACTATATGATATCACTTACACATGGAATCTAAAAAATAATACAAGTGAATTATGTACAAAACAGAAACAGACTCACAGACATAGAAAACAAACATGGTTACTAAAGGGAAGAGGGAGAGGGGAGGGACAAATTAGGAGTATGGGATTAACAGACACAAACTATTATACATAAAATAGATAAGCAACAAAGATTTACGTACAGCACAGGGAATTATATTCAATATCATGTAATAACTTATAATGGACTATAATCTAAAAAAAAACAAAAAAACAAATCACTACGCTGTACAGCTGAAACTAACACAATACTGTAAATCACCTATACTTCACTAAAACAATAGTCTAAATTATGACCAAAAAAATCTGGAGTATATTAACTTAAAATTAGTTTCAATAAAATTTGATTTTAAAATGACAAATTGCTGAATTAAGAGAAAGGTATACCTTATTTGTGGACAGGAATTCTGCAAGGATGCCAATTTTCCTTAAAATAATTTATAAAATGAATGTGATACCAATTAAAATATCAACAAGAGCTAATGTTAAATTTCATATGTGAAAATGAACATTCAAGAATAGTCAGGATAGTCTGAAAAAGAAGAGTAATCAGGGCACACCCAACCCTACCAGATACTCAAATATGTTATTATGATACAGTAATTAAAATGGTATGATACAAGTATATGATTAGACAGACAAACCATGGAATAGAATATAGACATTTAGAAGATTATACGGTAGACTTGCAAATCAAAGGAGGGAATGAATTATTCAACAAAGGCTGTTGGGAGGGACTTTCCTGGTGGTGCAGTGGTTAAGAATCCGCCTTCCAGCACAGGGGACACAGGTGCAAACCCTGGTGCAGGAAGATCCCACATGCCATGGAGCAACTAAGCCCGTGCTCCACAACTACTGAGCCTGTGCTCTGGAACCCGCAAGCCACAACTACTGAGCCCATGCACCACAACTACCGAGCCCATGCACCACAACTACTGAAGCCCATGAGCCTAGAGCCCGTGTTCTGGAACAAGAGAGGCCACCGCAATGAGAAGCCTGTGCACCGAAATGAAGAGTAGTCCCTGCTCGCCACACTAGAGAAATACTGCACGCAGCTACAAAGACCCAACGCAGCCAAAAGTAAATAAATAAAATAAAAATTAATAAATTAATAAATAAATGCTATTGGGAAAATTAAGTAGCACTTTACCAATTTGTATAAAAATATAAATTGGGGCTTCCCTGGTGCCGCAGTGGTTGAGAGTCCACCTGCTGATGCAGGGGACACGGGTTCGTGCTCCAGCCTGGGAAGATCTCACATGCCGCGGAGCGGCTGGGCCCGTGAGCCATGTCCGCTGAGCCTACGCGTCCAGAGCCTGTGCTCCGCAACGGGAGAGGCCACAACAGTGAGAGGCCCGCGTACTGCAA
>NW_006794635.1:1385870-1418482 GCF_000442215.2 Lipotes vexillifer
ATATATATATATATATATATGTATATATATATATAAATTGCATTGCTCCTTACTCTTTACAGCAAAATTAATTACAGACTAAGTGTAAAAATAAATACTATCGAGGCATTAAAAGAAAATATGAAGTTTGTTTAACTGTTCTGTGGTGGAGAAAGACTTTTAAGTATGCCACAAAATACAGAAAACTTAAAAAGAAGATGATAAACATGACCACATATCATAAAAAATGTTCTGCCTAGGAAAAAAAGTGCAAAGTCAAAGGTCAAATAACAACCTGAGAAAAATATTTGCAACATATATTATAGACAAAAGCTACATTTGTTAGCATATAAAATGTTTCTACAAATCAATAAGAAAAAACCAAGAGCCTCAAAGAAAAACAGGGGAGGACATCATTCACAGTAAAGGAAACAAATGGCTTTCAAAGACCTGAAATGAGGCTCAGCATTATACATAATAGCCATTTGAATTTAAAGGTACAGTGGGATACCATTTTTCACCTATTATATGAACAATGACCCCAAAATATGGTAACATTGTGTTGTTTTCCTATATCAAAGGAAACAAACATGCTAAATTGCGATTGGTAGGCTGCAAATAGGTACAACCTCTAGAGCAAATATTTTGGCAATGTATATCAGAATCTCAAAACTCACATACCCAAAGATCCAGCCCAAGAGAAAGAAAACCAATAGGAGATAGATACAGAGTATAGATATATAGATATGGATATAGATATAGATATAAAGGTAGATTTATTATAGGAATTGGCTCACACAATCTTCAATCTGCAAGCTAGAGAACCAGGAAAGCAAATGGCGAGAAGGACCTTCAAGATGGCGGAGCAGTAAGATGTGGAGATCACCTTCCTCCCCACAAATACATCAAAAATACATCTACATGTGGAACAACTCCTACAGAACACCTACTGAATGCTGGCAGACCTCAGACTCCCCCAAAGCAAGAAACTCCCCACGTACCTGGTTAGGGCAAAAGGAACAAAGAAAAAACAGAGACAAAAGAATAGGGACAGGACCTGCACAAGTGGGAGGGAGCTGTGAAGGAGGAAAAGTTTCCACACACTGGGAAGCCCCTTCACTGGAGACGGTGAGTGGGCAGGGGGGAAGCTTCAGAGCCACGGAGGAGAGCACAGCAACGGGGGTGTGGAGGGCAAAGCGGAGAGATTCCCACACAGAGGATCGGTGCCGACCGGCACTCACCAGCCCGAGAGGTTTGTCTGCTCACCCACTGGGGCGGGCGGGGGTTGGGAGCTGAGGCTCAAGCTTCAGAGGTCAGATCCCAGGGAGAGGACTGGGGTTGGCTGGATGAACAGAGCCTGAAGGGAGCAAGTGCACCACAGCTAGCTGGGAAGGAGGCCAAGAAAATGTCTGGAACTGCCTGAGAGTCAAGAGACAATTGTTTTGGGGTGCGTGAGGAGAGGAGATTCAGAGCACTGCCTAAATGACATTCAGAGATGGGTGAGAGCCACAGCTATCAGCGCGGACACCACAGACGGGTATGAAACGCTGATGCTGCTGCTGTAGGCACCAAGAAGCCTGTGTGCAGGCACAGGTCACTTTCCACACCTCCCCTCCTGGGAGCCTGTGCAGCCTTGCCGCTGCCACAGTCCCGTGATCCAGGGACAACTTCCCTGGGAGAACACACAGCCTCAGGCTGTTGCAACTTCATGCTGGCCTCTGCCACCGAAGGCTCTCCCCGCATTCCTTACCCCTCCCTCCCCCTGCCCTGAGTGAGCCAGAGCCCCCTAATCAGCCCCTGCTTTAATGCCCTCCTGTCTGGGTGGGGAACGATGCCCTCAGGTGACCTACACGCAGTGGTGGAGCCAAAACCAAAGCTGAAACGCAGGAGCTGTGAGAACAAAGAAGAGAAAGGGAACTTTATCCATGCAGCCTCAGGAGCAGTGAATTAAATCTCCACAAGCAACTTGATGTACCCTGCATCTGTGGAATACCTGAATAGAAAACGAATCATCCGAAAATTGAGGCAGTGGAATTTGGGAGCAACTGTACACTTGGGGTCTGCTTTCTGCAGCTGACTAGTTTCTGATTTATATGTTTATCGTAGGTTAGTTTTTAGTGCTTGTTATCATTGGTGGATTTGTTTATTGGTTTGGTTTCTCTCTTCTTTTATTATTCCTTTTTAATTTTTAATTTTTATAATTTTTTAAAATTTTTTATTTTACTAATATATATATATATTTAGTTTCATAAATTTATTTTATCTTTCTTTCTTTTTTTTCTCACTTTTCTTCTCAGCCATGTGGCTGACAAGGTGTTGGTGCTCCAGCCAGGAGTCAGGTCTCAGCCTCGGAGGTGGGAGTGCCAAGTTCAGGACACTGGACCACCAGAGAACTCCTGGCCACATGTAATATCAATCAGTGAGACCTCTCCCAGAAATCTCTCTCTCAATGCTAGGACACAGGGACATGCAACGACCAGCAAGCTCCAGTGATGGACATCCCATGCCAAACAACTAGCAAGACAGGTAGACAGCCCCACCCATTAGCAGAGAGGCTGCCTAAAATCATACAAAGTATACAGACGCGCCAAAACACACCACCGGACTCACTTCTGCACACCAGAAGACAAGATCCAGCCTCATCCACCAAAAGAGAGGCACCAGTACCCTCCACCAGGAAGCCTACACAACCCAATGAACCAACCTTACCAACTGGGGGGAGACACCAGAAACAATGGGAACGTCAAACATGCAGCCTGCGAAAAGGAGACCCCCAAAACAGTAACTTAAGCAAAATGAGAAGACAGAAATACACAGCAGATGAAGGAGCAAAGTAAAAACCCACCAGACCAAACAAATGAAGAGGAAATAAGCAGTCTACCTGAAAAAGAATTTAGAGTTATGATACTAAAGATGATCCAACATTTTGGAAATAGAATTGAGAAAATACAAAAAACGTTTAACAAGGACCTAGAAGAACTAAACATCAAACAAACAATGATGAAAAACACAATAAATGAAATTTAAAATTATCTAGAAGGAATCAATAGCAGAATAACTGAGGCAGAAGAACGGATAAGTGACCTGGAAGATAAAATAGTAGAAATAACTACAGCACAGAATAAAGAAAAAACAATGAAAACAATTGAGGACAGTCTCAGAGACCTCTGGGACAACATTAAATGCACCAAAATTTGAATTATAGGGGTCTCAGAAGAAGAAGAGAAAAAGAAGGGGATTGAGAAAATATGTGAAGATATTATAGGTGAACAGTTCCCTAATATGGGAAAGGAAATAATCAAGTCCAGGAAGAACAGAGGGTCCCATACAGGATAAATCCAAGGAGAAACACAACAAGACACATATTAATCAAACTACCAAAAATTAAATACAAAGAAAAAATAATAAAAGCAGGAAGGGAAAAGCAACAATATACAAGGGAATCCCCATAAGGATAACAGCTGATCTTCCAGCAGAAACTCTGCAAACCAGAATGGAGTGGCAGGATGTATTTAAAGTGATGAAAGGGAAAAACCTACAACCAAGATTACTCTACCCAGCAAGGACATCATTCAGCTTCAATGGAGAAATCAAAACCTTTACAGACAAGCAAAAGTTAAAAAAATTCAGCACCACCAAATCAGCTGTAAAACAAGTGCTAAAGGAACTTCTCTAGGCAGGAAGCACAAGAGAAGAAAAAGACCTACAATAACAAATGCAAAACAATTAAGAAAATGGTAATAAGAAAATGCATACAGATAACTACCTTAAATGTAAATGGATTAAATGCTCCAACCAAAAGACATAGACTGTCTGAATGGATAAACAAGACTCGTATATTTGCTGTCTACAAGAGACCCACTTCAGACCTAGGGACACATACAGACTGAAAGTGAAGGGATGGAAAAAGATATTCCATGCAAATGAAAATCAAAAGAAAGCTGCAGTAGCAATTCCCATATCACTCAAAACAGACTTTAAAATAAAGACAATTGCAAGAGACAAAGAAGGACACTACATAATGATCAAGGGATCAATCCAAGAAGAAGATATAACAATTGTAAATATTTATGCACCCAACATAGGAGCACCTCAATACATAAGGCAAATGCTAACAGCCATGAAAGGAGAAATCGACACTAACACAATAAGAGTAGGGGACCTTAACACCCCACTTCCACCAATAGACAGATCAACTGAAATCAAAATAAATTAGGAAACACAAGCTTTAAATGATACATTAAACAAAAGAGACTTAATTGACATTGATAGGACATTCCATGCAAAAACAACAGAATAGACCAGAGGGCAGACGGCAGAAGCAAGAACTACAAGCCTGCAGCCTGTGGATCAAAAACCACATTCACAGAAAGATAGACAAGATGAAAAGGCAAAGGGCTATGTACCAGATGAAGGAACAAGATAAAACCCTAGAAAAATAACGAAATGAAGTGGAGATAGGAAACATTCCAGAAAAAGAATTCAGAATAATGATAGTGAAGATGATCCAGGACCTCGGAAAAAGAATGGAGGCTAAGATCGAGATGATGCAAGTAATGTTTAACAAATATCTAGAAGAATTAAAGAAAAAACAAACAGAAATGAACAGTACAATAACTGAAATGAAAAGTACACTAGAAGGAATCAATAGCAGAATAACTGAGGCAGAAGAACGGATAAGTGACCTGGAAGGCAGAATGGTGGAATTCATTGCTGCAAAACAGAATAAAGAAAAAAGAATGAAAAGAAATGAAGACAGCCTAAGAGACCTCTGGGCAACAGTAAACACAACAACATTCACATTATAGGGGTCCCAGAAGGAGAAGAGAAAGAACCCGAGAAAATATCTGAAGAGATTAGAGTCAAAAACTTCCCTAACATGGGAAAGGAAATAGCCACCCAAGTTCAGGAAGTGCACAGAGTCCCAGGCAGGATAAACCAAAGGAAAAACACAGTGAGACACATCGTAATTAAATTGGCAAAAATTAAAGACAAAGAAAAATTATTGAAAGGACAAAGGGAAAAATGACAAATAACATACAAGGGAACTCTCATAAGGTTAAAAGCTGATTTCTCAGCAGAAATTCTACAAACCAGAAGGGAGTGGCACGATGTACTTAAAGTGATGAAAGGGAAGAACCTACAACCAAGATTACTCAACCCAGCAAGGATCTCATTCAGATTCGATGGAGAAATCAAAAGCAGACAAGCAAAAGCTAAGAGAATTCAGCACCAGCAAATCAGCTCTACAACAAATGCTAAAGGAACTTCTCTAAGTGGGAAACACAAGAGAAGAAAAGGACCTACAAAAACAACCCCAAAACAATTAAGAAAATGGTAAAAGGAACACACATAGCGATAATTACCTTAAACGTGAATGGATAAAATGCTCCAACCAAAAGACACAGGCTTGCTGAATGGATACAGAAACAAGACCCATACATATGCTATCTATAAGAGACCCACTTCAGAGCTAGGGACACATACAGACTGAAAGTGAGGGGATGGAAAAAGATATTCCATGCAAATGGAAATCAAAAGAAAGCTGGAGTAGCAATACTCATATCAGATAAAATAGACTTTAAAATGAAGAATGTTACAAGAGACAAGGAAGGATACTACATAATGATCAACGGATCAATCCAAGAAGAAGATATAACAATTATAAATATATATACACCCAACATAGGAGCACATCAATGCATAAGGCAACTGCTAACAGCTGCAAAGAGGAAATCAACAGTAACACAATAATAGTGGGGGACTTTTAACACCTCACTTACAACAATGGACAGAGCATCCAAACAGAAAATTAATACAGAAACAGAAGCTTTAAATGACACGATAGACCAGATACATTTAACTGATATTTATAGGACATTCCATCCAAAAACAGCAGATTACACTTTCTTCTTAACTGCACATGGAACATTCTCCAGGATAGATCACATCTTGGGTCACAAATCAAGCCTCAGTAAATTTAAGAAAATTGAAATCCTATCAAGCATCTTTTCTGACCACAATGCTATGAGATTAAAATCAATTACAGGGAAAAAAACGTAAATAACACATAAACATGGAGGCTAAACAATACGTTCCTGTATAACCAAGAGATCACTGAAGAACTCAAAGAGGAAATCAAAAAATACCTAGAGACAAACGACAATGAAAACATGACGATCCAAAACCTACAGGATGCAGCAAAAGCAGTTCTAAGAGGGAAGGCTATAGCTATACAAGCCTGCCTCAAGAAATAAGAGAAATCTAAAATAAACAATTTAACCTTACACCTAAAGGAGCTGGAGAAAGAAGAACAAACTTAGCAGAAGGAAAGAAAGCATAAAGATCAGAGCAGAAATAAATGAAATAGAAACAAAGAAAAGAATAGCAAACATCAATAAAACTAAAAGCTGGTTCTTTGAGAAGATAAACAAAATGGATAAACCTTTAGCCAGACTCATCAAGAAAAAGAGGGAGAGGACTCAAATCAATAAAATTAGAAATGAAAAAGGAGAAGTTACAACAGACACTGCAGGAATACAAAGCATCCTAATAGACTACTACAAGCAACTCTATGCCAATAAAATGGACAACCTGGAAGAAATGGACAAATTCTTAGAAAGGTATGCCCTTCCAAGACTGAACCAGGAAGAAATAGAAAATATGAACAGACCAATCACAAACACTAAACTTGAAACTGTGATTAAAAATCTTCCAACAGACAACAGTCCAGGACTGAATGGCTTCACAGGTGAATTCTATAAGACATTTAGAGAAGAGCTAACACCCATCCTTCTCAAACTCTTCCAAAAAACTGCAGAGGAAGGAACACTCCCAAACTCATTCTATGAGGCCACCATCACCCTGATACCAAACCAGACAAAGATACTACAAAAAAAGAAAATTACAGACCAATATCACTGATGAATATAGATGCAAAAATCCTCAACAAAATACTAGCAAACAGAATCCAACAACACATTAAAACGATCATACACCATGATCAAGTGGGATTTATCCCAGGGATGCAATGATTCTTCAATATACACAAATCAATCAATGTGATAAACCATATTAACAAAGTGAAGAATAGAAAACCATATGATCATCTCAATAGATGCAGAAAAAGCTTTTGATAAAATTCAACACAAATTTATGATAAAAACTCCCCAGAAGATGGGCATAGAGGAAACCTACCTCAACATAATAAAGGCCATGTATGACAAACCCACAGCAAACATCATTCTCAATGGTGAAAAACTGAAAGCATTTCATCTAAGATCAGGAACAAGATAAGGATGTCCACTCTCACCACTATTATTCAACATAGTTTTGGAAGTCCTAGCCATGGCAATCAGAGAAGAAAAAGAAATAAAAGGAATACAAATTGAAAAAGAAGAAGTACAACTGTCACTGTTTGCAGATGACATGATACTATACATAGAGAATCCTAAAGATGTCACCAGAAAACTACTAGAGCTAATCAATGAATGTGGTAAAGTTGCAGGATACAAAATTAATGCACAGAAATATCTTGCATTCCTATACACTAATGATGAAAAATCTGAAAGAGAAATTAAGAAAACACTCCCGTTTACCACTGCAACAAAAAGAATGAAATGCCTAGGAATAAGCCTACCTAGGGAGACAAAAGACCTGTATGCAGAAAACTATAAGACACTGATGAAAGCAATAAAAGAGGATACAAACAGGTGGAGAGATATACCAGCTTCTTGGATTGCAAGAACCAACATTGTGAAAATGACTCTACTACCCAAAGCAATCTACAGATACAATGCAATCCCTATCAGACTACCACTGGCATTTTTCACAGAACTAGAACAATAAATTTCACAATTTGTATGGAAACACAAAAGACCCCGAATAGCCAAAGCAATCTTGAGAACGAAAAACAGAGCTGGAGGAATCATGCTCCATGACTTCAGGCTATACTACAAAACTACAGTAATCAAGACAATATGGTACTGGCACAAAAACAGAACTATAGGTCAAGGGAACAGGATAGAAAGCCCAAAGATAAACCCACACACATATGGTCCCCTTATCTTTGATAAAGGAGGCAAGAATATACTATGGAGTAAAGAAAGCTTCTTCAGTAAGTGAAAACAGGACAGCTACATGTAAAAGAATGAAATTAGAACACTCCCTAACACTGTATACAAAAATAAACTCAAAATGGATTAAAGACCTAAATATAAGGCCAGACACTATACAACTCTTAGAGGAAAACATAGGCAGAACACTCTATGACATAAACCACAGCAAGATCCTTTTGGACCCACGTCCTAGAGAAACGGAAATAAAAATAAACAAATGGGACCTAATGAAACTTCAAAGCTTTTGCACAGCAAAGGAAACCATAAACAAGACGAAAACACAACTCTCAGAATGGGAGGAAATATTTGCAAACGAAGCAAGTGACAAAGGATTAATCTCCAAAATATACAAGTAGCTCATGCAGCTGAATATCAAAAAAATAAACAACCCAATCCAAAAATGGGGAGAAGATCTAAATAAACATTCTCCAAAGAAGATATACAGATTGCCAACAAACACATGTAAGGATACTCAACATCACTAATCATTAGAGAAATGCAAATCAAAACTACAATGAGGTGGGCTTCCCTGGTGGCACAAGTGCTTGAGAGTCCGCCTGCCGATGCAGGGGACACGAGTTCGTGCCCTGGTCCGGGAAGATCCCACATGCAGCAGAGCAGCTGGGCCCGTGAGCCATGGCCTCTGAGCACGTGCATGCGGAGCCTGTGCTCGGCAACGGGAGAGGCCACACAGTGAGAGGCCTGCGTACCGCAAAAAAAAAAAAAAATACAATGAGGTATCACCTTACACCGGTCAGAATGGCCATCATCAAAAGCTCTACAAACAATAAATGCTGGAGAGGGTGTGGAGAAAAGGGAACTGTCTTGCACTGTTGGTGAGAATGTAAATTGATACAGCCACTATGGAGAATAGTATGGAGGTTCCTTAAAAAACTAAAAATAGAACTACCATATGACCCAGCAATCCCACTACTGGGCATATACCCTGAGAAAACCGTAATTTAAAGTGAGTCATGTACCACAATGTTCATTGCAGCTCTATTTACAATAGCCAGGACATGGAAGAGCCCAATTGTCCATCGACAGATGAACGGATAAAGAAGATGTGGCACATATATACAATGGAATATTACTCAGCCATAAAAAGAAATGGAGTTATTTGTGGTGAGGTGGATGGACCTAGAGTCTGTCATACAGAGATAAAGAAGTGTGGCACATATATACAATGGAATATTACTCAGCCATAAAAAGAAATGGAGTTATTTGTGGTGAGGTGGATGGACCTAGAGTCTGTCATACAGAGTGAAGTGAGTCCGAAAGAGAAAAACAAATACCGTATGCTAATACATATATATGGAATGTAAAAAAAATATGGCTCTGAAGAACCTGGGGGCAGGACAGGAATAAAGATGCAGACATAGAGAATGGACTTATGGACACAGGGAGGGGGAAGGGTAAGGTAGGACGAAGTGAGGGAGTGGCATGGACATATATACACATTATACACATATATACACATTATACACAAATGTATAATAGATAGCTGGGAAGCAGCTGCATAGCACAGGGAGATCAGCTCTGTGCTTTGTGACCACCTAGAGGCGTGGGATAGGGAAGGTGGGAGTGAGACGCAAGAGGGAGGGGATATGGGAATATTTGTGTACCTATAGCTGATTCACTTTGTTATACAGCAGAAACTAACACAACATTGTAAAGCAATTATACTCCAATAAAGATGTAAAAAAAAAAAAAAAAAACGGGCTTCTCGGGTGGCGCAGTAGTTAAGAACCCCCCTGCCAATGCAGGGTACATGGGTTCGAGTCCCGGTTCAGGAAGATCCCACGTGCTGCGGAGCAACTAAGCCCATGCACCACAAATACTGAAGCCCACGCACCTAGAGCCCATGCTCCACAGCAAGAGAAGCCACCAGCAATGAGAAGCCTGGGCACAGCAACCAAGAGTAGCCACCATTGGCCACAACTAGAGAAAGCCCACGCGCAGGAACGAAGACCCAACACAGCCAATAAATAAATAAATAAATAAATTTATTAAAGAAAAAAAAAGCAAATGGCATAATCCAGTCCAAGTTCAAAAGCCTGAGGACCATGGGGCTGTGAGTATAAGTCCTGGCGTCCAAGGCCTGACAACCAGGAGCTCCGATGTCCAAGTGCTAGAGATGATTGACATCCCAGCTCAAAAAGAAGAGAGGGAATCCACCCTTTCTTCACCTTCTTGTTCCATCTGGGCCCCCAATGGATTGAATGATGCCCACACACATTGGTGAGGGTTGATCCTTCACTCGTCCCTGAATCAAATGCTAATCTCTTCCAGAAACACCCTCACAGACACACCCAGAAATAATGTTTTACCAGTTATCTGGCCATCCCTTAGAACAGTCAAGTCGATATATAACATTAACCAGCACACCTACCTTTACAAGGTCATGAGAGTCCCATCATATACACAGGCACCAACTTAGCAATGAAGAAGAGAGAAAGGAAATAACCCTGGAAGGCTGATAATTTATCTAAAAAAGACTGTTTTAAACAAAAAAGAAAAATTTAACCAGAAAAATACTAAGTTAACTTTAATTAAGAAGTTTAAGTTATAGTTTCCATACTCGTATGATAGAGGCTTAAAAGCAATAAAGATAAATAAAGAACCTTCACGGTTTTTGGTATACATAAGTGTCTGTTAAATGTTAACCTCAAAGCCTAGGTAATACATGAAAAAGGTATGAACTAAAAAAGATGGCAGTAAGGATGGACAGAAGAATATTCAAGAATCCAGTTGGGGGCTTCCTTGGTGGCGCAGTGGTTGAGAGTCCGCCTGCCAATGCAGGGGACACGGGTTCGTGCCCCGGTCCGGGAAGATCCCACATGCCGCAGAGCAGCTGGGCCCGTGAGCCATGGCCGCTGAGCCTGCGCGTCCGGAGCCTGTGCTCCACAACGGGAGAGGCCACAACAGTGAGAGGCCTGCGTACAGCAAAAAAAAAAAGAATCCAATTGGATGTAGACAGTATAGAAAAAAGAAATCTATGTTTCAAGGTTTCATGTTTGAATGCTTTACTTGACAGTGGTACTATTCACTGATATGTGCCCTGGACTCTTTCTGAGCTCACCATTGAATGGTGGAGCTAATAACTATGAATCTTCTAACGATGTGATAGGAAGCAAGTAGGAAAGGCAAATAGCCTCCCTTTCCCCACCAAACTTACCATCCCTTTCAGGGGTGAATCCTGGTCTCATGAGGATGTTACTTCCTCCAGAAAATGCTGACCTAAGCTGGACTCTGTAGCTCATCTGTGAAAAATCTGGGATAAGGTTTCAATAATGACTTGGGTATAACAAGAAATAAACTAGAAAACCTAAACCTATAAGAGATGAGTCGCTTTCCAGAGACTGCAGAACCCAGTGCATTCTGGGTCCTATAGTGGGTACCAACTTGGTGATCCTTCTCACTCTCTGCTAAAAAAATTAAAAGTTCGGGAATTCCCTGGTAGTCCAGTGGTTAGGACTCAGCCCTGTCACTGCAGGGGCCCGGGTTCAATCCCTGGTCAGGTACTAAGATCCCACAAGCCACGCAGTGCAGCCAAAAAATCAGTAAATAAAATAAATTTAAAAAAGCAAAATATAGGGGCTTTGCTGGTGGCACAGTTGTTAAGAATCTGCCTGCCAATGTGGGGAACACAGGTTTGAGCCCTGGTCGAGGGAAGATCCCACATGCCGCGGAGCAGCTAAGCCGGTGCGCCACAACTACTGAGCCTGTACTCTAGAGCCCTCAAGCCACAACTACTGAGCCCACGTGCCACAACTACTGAAGCCCACGAGCCTAGAGCCCATGCTCCACAACAAGAGAAGCCACCACAATGAGAAGCCCGTGCACCACAACAAAGGGTAGCCCCCGCTCACCGCAACTAGAGAAAGCGCACGCACAGCAACGAAGACCCAACACAGCCAAAAATAAATAAACTGCAAAATGTCATTTAAAAAATTAAATTAAATTAAATTAATGAAGTTCATGCTTAAATATCTACTCTTTTTGAAATCTCAAAATCCCTCTCCTATCTGCTGCAGGTTTGCCATCCATGTACTGACTTCCACTAAGAACATACTACTTGCCTTTAAAACAATAATGAGAGGGACTTCCTGGTGGTCCAGCAGTTAAAACTCCGCACTTCCACTGGAGGGGCCGTGGGTTCAATCTCTGGTCGGGGAACTAAGACCCCATTGCCACACAGTGCAGCCAAAAAGTAGGGGAAAAAAAAAAAAAAAAACAATAATGAGGGATTTTACCCCACTGGGATGTATCTCACTTCATGGTCTTAGCCAACAAATTATGTCAAAATATATCACAATCCACCTTACATCTCTACAAGACATAGATGCACACAATACTGAAGAACAGGAATAGTTTCCTTGCAGTTTGCTGATTCAAAGCAGAGAACAGGGAAGATAACTTTGTCAGGCATGTTAAGAATGGCAAGACACAAAGACCTGAGATCATAAATTAGGTAAGAAACAAACCAAGTCCATGAAGGAAAACTGTATCTAATTTGGAAATGGAACAAGATGTTTACTAAGAGTGTCAAGTTGAATGTGCTATCCAGGTTTCTTGTTTAAGATCAAGTAAACTGGAGTCCTTACACACTGAACAAGAGGAACAGGAGTAGGTATGTGTGGTGGTGCACCTCTGAATCTTGCTTCCACATCTTCCCAGAAGCCCAGCTGTGGTCTTAGAACAGATGGAGAACTTCACAGTGAAGTTATATGAGGTTGATCTATGCCCCCTTCATCTTCTCTGCCTCCACACAAGCATTACAGTTTGATAGCCCCACAGACTTTGAGTGCCTGAAATTACAGACAATACTTCATTCAAGTTGATTCCATGAACAGAAACGAATTCCACCACGTTTGCATTAGACAGCAATCATCTTGACTGCGTCATGTCATTTGACATAAATTTTCTAGTATAGCGGTCTATCATTTAACCAAAAGATAATTTAGGTTAAGTTGCCCCCTAGAGGCAGCTGGAAAAACACTAAAACTGTCTAGAAATAAGAGAAAGTCCAAATAAAATGTTAGTAAACAGAAAATGCAGAAATGGATAATAGAATCCTTACATTTTACATATTTCCTGTTTCCAGAACAAAGAATGGAGAGAAGATCTCTAATCATCTGTTTTACATAAATATTTACCCCAGTTGCTGAGATACAATTTTTTTTAAATCCTGTCCCCCCAAAAAATGATCTTCTGGTAAACTGGTATCACTCAGTAATTCAATGACAAATGAGATGGCAGAACATAAAGAAAGACAACAGACAATCAGAATAGTTGGTTTTCCCAGAAATAAATATCGATTTCTAAATGCACATTTGCTTTAACAAGCTGCATACTGGTGTGACTTTTTGATATTGTTACAGTTTTTTTTTTTGTTTTTTTTTCTTTTGCGGTTCGCGGGCCTCTCACTGTTGTGGCCTCTCCCGTTGCGGAGCACAGGCTCCGGGTGCGCAGGCTCAGCAGCCATGGCTCATGGGCCCAGCCGCTCCGCGGCATGTGGGATCTTCCCGGACCAGGGCACGAACCCATGTCCCCTGCATCGGCAGGCGGACTCTCAACCACTGCGTCACCTGGGAAGCCCAAAAAAACAAATTTTTTTTAAAAAAAGGATTTGATAGCTGGCAAAAGCTTCCAGGCCTCACATTTTATCTGAGGCTGTGTTTAGTAGCCTAATTGTGAATTGTTTAAGTGGTACCTGGAAAGCCCATTGCAACTAGAGTTTTATTTTTAATTTTCTGCCATTATCCCTGCAAACTCCCTATTCAGAAACTGCTACTCTGATTTCACAAAGGGTTTTAGGTAGTTTTCACTCATGCCAGATGTCAACTGCAGTTTAGCCAGGCACCCTGCTCCATATCTTCTCATATCCGACCCAGGCTAATGGAGAAGTCTCCATTTCAAACACTGTCCATCACTGTGGTGAAGAGAAAAAAGTTCTGGAGGGTCCCACAACTGGCTGTTTAATGCCTTCATCTCAAAGTGATACGTATCATTTCTGATTACAACTAACTTGTCACATGGCCCTGCCCAACCACAAGAGAATCAGGAAAAGCAATCCTAACCAGGGGGAAAAATGGAAATATTTATGAAACAGTGTTTATGACTCTCAGAGATGTATCATCAGTTTTTTGCTATTACAAACAACGTTGCAAAGAATAACCTTGTATAACTATCATTTTACAAGTATATCTGTAAAATTCCAGAAATGGAATTGTTGGACCAAAGGTTTTACCCATTTGTAATTTTGATAGATATTATCAAAGTTGCTTTAAATAGCAATCTCTACAATCCGTTTAAAATTGGACTTGTAGAATTTCAAATTATGCCTGCAATTTTTTTATATTTTATTTTATTTTTTAACATTTTTATTGGAGTATAATTGCTTTACAATGGTGTGTTAGTTTCTGTTTTATAACAAAGTGAATCAGTTATGCATATACATATATCCCCATATCTCTTCCCTCTTGCATCTCCCTCCCTCCCACCCTCCCTGTCCCACCCCTCTAGGTGGTCACAAATCACTGAGCTGATCTCCCTGTACTATGCGACTGCTTCCCACTAGCTATCTATTTTACATTTGGTAGTGTATATATGTCCATATATACACTACCACTCTCTCACTTTGTCCCAGCTTCCCCTTCCCCTTCCCCGTGTCCTCAAGTCCATTCTCTAGTAGGTCTGTGTCTTTATTCCCGTCTTGCCCCTAGGTTCTTCATGACCAATTTTTTTTTAATATTCCATATATATGTGTTAGCATATGGTATTTGTTTTTCTCTTTCTAACTTACTTCACTCTGTATGACAGACTCTAGGTCCATCCACCTCACTACAAATAACTCAATTTATGCATGAAATTTTTAGAATACCTCAGCTGAGTAAATCTCAATGGATTTATGAGATGTACACACACAAATAGCTGTATTATGTGGCCATTTATGTTAAATGTCACCGGAGTACTGGAAATGACACTCTGAGTTAGAGTTGTCCCAAGCAGGGGGGATTACATCCAGTTAAAATGATTCATCAAGGTTTCAAAAAGGAAGCAGGTTTTAAATGGGGCCTTATGGATAAATCATTCTCTACCTTTTCTCCTCTGATAGTCCTTTCCTCAAATCCCTGTAGCTATTATGAACAAGCACTAGAGCCAGGGTGCCTGAGTTTAAATCCCAGCCCCACCACTGACTAGATTTACCTTTGGCAAAGTACTTAAACTCTTTGTTGTCACTACATACTCCCATAAAATCCTCCAGTGCTTTCTTTGGCAATCTTAAATCTTTGTTTTCTATGCCATCTTGTAACGGTAATCAATTATATAAATGACAGCAGCCAATCGCTGGCTTAACTACCTGCAGTGCAAGCAATAGTGACTTCATGGCCACCTCCCTCCTTGCTTGTGAATGGAAGAGGAATTATTTCACAGGCTTGAACTGACTAATGAATAAATGGCTAGGAGTCATTTTGAGTGAAGGACTTCCAGTTCTGTAGAAACTATAAAACTGACTTTCCATCCCTTCCAAAATAAAATATTTAAATTGTAAAGTTCAGAAGCTCAGCCTCTGAAAGCCATATATATGTATGGCTTTCAAGAACTGTCAATAACTGTTGAGCTATCAATAACTTTACAGCTGATATCAAAAAAGATGGCTGCATAGGGTAAAACGCTGAAGGTCTGTTAAAGTCTACAAGCTGATACATGTAATATCACTCAGGTAATTTGTTTTCTTCAAGTTAAGAACAATAAATGTCCTTTCATTTAAATGACTGATAGTTGGGTTTGCTACATCCTTCATTTTATATATACATAAATATATGTGTGTATGTACATATATATAATATATATGCCTTTTTAAAATATACATCTTTGTATGTTATGTTTTTCTCCAGCTTTACTGAAGTATGATTGACAAATAAAAATGTGTATCTTACATTGTAGAATGAGATGTTTTGATATACATATACATTGTGAAGTGATTACCACAATAAAGCTAATTAACATATCCATCACCTCACATAATTACCCTTCCTTTTGTGATGAGAACAATTGATATTTACTCTCTTAGCAAATTTCAGGTATGTAATATATTAAGTATAGTCACCATACTATAACATTAGGTCTCCAGAACTTATTCATCTTATTAATAATTTAAAGTTTGTACCCTTTCACCAATATCTCCCCTTTTCCCCCACCGCCCAGGCCCTGGCAACCACCATTCTATTCTCTGTTATTATAAGTTCAACTTTTTTTTAGATTCCACATATAAGTGAAATTATACAGTATTTGTCTTTCTGTGTCTGGTTTGCTTCACTTAGCATAATGTCCTCCGGTTTCATCCACGTTGTTGCAAATGGCAGAATTTCCTTCTTTTTTTAGGCTGAATAATATTTCATTGTAGTACATATATACCACATTTTCTTTATGCATTCGTCCATCAATGAACACTTAAGTTGTTTCTATATCTTGGCTATTGTGAATAATGCTGCAATGAACAAGGGAGTGAAGATATCTCTTTGAGATAGTGATTTTATTTTCTTTGGATATATACCCAGAAGTGGGAGATCTGGATCATATGGTAGATCTGTTTTTAATTTTTCTGAGGAACATCTATTCTGTTTTCCATACTGGCTGTATATATATATATTTTTTTTTTTTTTTTTTTTTTTTATATTGGAGTTTTGTTGATTAACAATGTTGTGTTTCAGGTGTACTTTTGCGGTACGCGGGCCTCTCACTGTTGCGGCCTCTCCCGTTGCAGAGCACAGGCTCCAGACACGCAGGCTCAGCGGCCATGGCTCTCAGGCCTAGCCACTCCGCGGCATGTGGGATCTTCCCAGACCGGGGCACGAACCCGTGGTCCCCTGCATCGGCAGGCGGACTCTCAACCACTGTGCCACCAGGGAAGCCCCCTATATGTTTCTTAATATGCTTCTCTTTTTGAGATTCTAAAAAAAAAAATTTGTTTAAATAATTTAGTTTTTTTACTGACATATAGAAATATCTATCAAATTTCATAGATATGGAGCACATAAAATTACCCTTAAGCTTAGATTGATATGTAGAAATAATCACTTTAGTTTGGCATTATAATATCTGGGCTCATAAATAATATCAATGCTCCAACTTCAGGTAATTTGGGATTTTTTACCCCCAATAAACATTATTACTCTTTTTTAGACTTCCTTTCTATTTATTTCTATGCTTGTATCAGTCATAAAACAGAAAACACATCACTAATTTAAACAGGGAAAATTTAATATACAGAATTGTACACTGATATGTATTAGTTATCTGTTGCTATGTAACAAATTATCCCAAAATTTAGCATCCTGAAACAATAGACATTTATTATTATCTTAGTTGGTTCAGGCTGCTATAACAAAATATCACAGGCTAAGTAGCTTATAAACAGCAGAAATTTATTTCTCACAATTCTGGAGACTGGAAGTCCTAGATCAGGGTGCCAGCATGGATGGGTGAGGGCCCAATCTTCTGGGTCACAGACTTCTCTTTGTGCCCTCACAGAATGGAAACCTAGGGATCTCCTTGGAGCCTCTTTTAAAAGAGCACTAATCCCATTCATGAAGGCTTGGCCCTCATAACCTAATTTCCTAATACCATCACCTTGGACATTTGGATTTTAACATAGGAATTGGGGGGGGATACATTCACACCATAGTAATTATCTCACAGTTTCTGTGGGTCAGGAATCTGGGAGTGGCTCAGATGGGTGGTTCTGGTTCAGAATCTTTCATGAGGTTTGTTATTTTTGGTAAACTCATTTGAGGAAAAACAAACCCACAGAGTCTACAGAGGAGACAATGGTCAATGGTTGCTGCCTAGTTCCAGCTTCTCAAGCTCAAGTTCCACATATCTGACCTCCCTGCCATAATCAGCCCTGGAAGAAGTGAAGTTAATCCCGTCCTCACCCCCATCACTGTGTCCTCAGGGAGCAGCCCCATCCAAGTGTTATGTCTTCCCCAGGACCCTCACTATTCTAATGAGCAAATGTTTGGCCACAAAAGAAAGTAAGAATTCTGTGAAAGGGAAGATATCAGCTGAAATAAATAGTATTTTTTCACTCCTGAAGTGACTACCATAAAGCAAGATAAGACTAAGAGCAATGTGGAGGATTTACTGCATGGGTGGTCAATTATAATGGCCTTCTAGCAAGATCCCTATTGATTTACTGTTTAGGTTGAAAAAAAATTAATTATTTAAATAGAAGGTCAAAATCAACAAGACAGTTTTGCACTGCCTGTGAAGAATGCTGGGAGTCTCGGGTTTCCCTGGTGGCGCAGTGGTTGAGAGTCCACCTGCCGATGCAGGGGACACAGGTTCGTGCCCGGGTCCGGTAAGATCCCACATGCCGCGGAGTGGCTGGGCCCATGAGCCATGGCCGCTGAGCCTGCGCGTCCGGAGCCTGTGCTCCGCAACGGGAGAGGCCACAACAGTGAGAGGCGCGCGTACCGCAAAAAAAAAAAAAAAATGCTAGGAGTCTCAATGAATGTCTAAAGAAAACAGGAAAAATTCTCATATAGGATTTTCAGGCAAAAAGGATCTAATTTTTAAAGCCAGAACCAATTTGCATCGCATTCGGGCAGGACTGAAGAGAAGGCCACATTGGTGAAATCACAAGCTAAACCCACGGAAGAGGGTGAATTATACTTGGAAAGTAATTTCTGTTGACAAAAGTAGTCTTTCTGAAAGATAAAAAATGCTCTCAAGGAAAGACTTTATGAAAGAAGAAAAAGCCATGCCAGAGAGAGTCATTCACAAGTTTCACTCTTTCGTCTGGCACCAACGTTACAGATGATTTAGAATAAAATTTTTTCTGATATTATATGAAAGTTCAGCCCTCATATGGAAGACAAAAAACTATTTTTGAAGATTGGTTTAGTCACCATTTTGTGCCAGTTGTTGAAGATTACTTTAGCAAAAACAAGCACCGTTAATCCTCAGCGGTGTTCTGGCCATCAAGCATCCTTGAAGATATGCATTCTATATCAGAATGGTGTTTATATGCATCTATCCATTCATTCACTCATTCTTTCAGTGACAAAAAAATTGTTGAGAACCTCCTATGTGCTATAAAAGGATTGGAGGATACATTAGTGAACAAGACATTGCCTCCGATCCCAATGCATGTGCAACAACCTATTGGAGGAAATAGACAAGCAACAAGCTAATTACAATGCAGTGTGATTATACTGGGCTAGGAGAGTGATCATCAACCCTACTAAGCCCAACATCCCTTTCTATAATATTTTGTAATGCTCCCTTTACTATACTGAAAAAAAATTTGTAAGATAGTATAACTAATCTGCACACATATTTTTTAAAACATTAATATATGCCTGAAATACAATTAATATAAAGAAGAAATAAGAGGGAAATACTTTGTAATAAAATTAGATGTATTTAAATATACAGATGTTTAGGCAAGACCACACTAGAAGATATTATGAATAAGGTGGGTGTCTGCATATTTCTATCCATGCTTAATGCTATGGACTGAATTGTGTTCACCCCCAAATTCATATGTTGAATCTCTAACACCAAAGTGACTGCACAGTATTGCAGTAAGGAAGCAATTAAGATTAAATGAGGTCCGTAGAGATTGGTTCAAGATGGCGGAATAGAAGGATGTGCTCTCACTCCCTCTTGAGAGAGCACCAGAATCACAAGTAACTGCTGAACAGTCAGCAAGAGGAAGACACTGGAACTCACCAGAAAAGATACCCCACAACCAAAAACAAAGGAGAAGCCACAATGAAGATGGCAGGAGGGGCACAACCACAATAAAATCAAATCCCATAACTGCTGGGTGGGTGACTCAAAAACTGTAGAACACATACCACAGAAGTCCACCCACTGGAGTGAAGGTTCTGAGCCCCACGTCAGGCTTCCCAACCTGGGGGTCTGGCAACGGTAGGAGGAATTCCTAGAGAATCAGACTTTGAAGGCTAGTGGGACTTGATTGCAGGACTTTGACAGGACTGGGGGGAAAAGAGACTCCACTCTTGGGGGGCACACGCAAAGCAGTGTGCACATCAGGACCCAGGGGAAGGAGCAGTGACCCCATAGGAGACTGAACCAGACATACCTGCTAGTGTTGGAGGGTTTCCTGCAGAGGCAGGGGGTGGCTGTGGTTCACCATGAGGACAAGGACACTGGCAGCGGAAGTTCTGGGAAGTACTCCTTGGCGTGAGCCCTCCCAGAGTCTGCAATTAGACCCATCAAAGAGCCCAGGGTCCAGTGCTGGGTCGCCTCAGGCCAAACAACCAACAGGGAGGGAACCCAGCCCCAGCCCTTAGCAGACAAGCGGATTAAAGTTTTACTGAGTTCTGCCCACCAGAGTAACAGCCAGCTCTAACCACCACCAGTCCCTCCCATCAGGAAACTTGTACAAGCCTCTTAGATAGCCTCATCCACCAGAGGGCAGACAGAAGCAAGAAGAACTACAATCCTGCAGCCTGTGGAACAAAAACCACATTCACAGAAAGATAGACAAGATGAAAAGGCAAAGGGCTATGTACCAGATGAAGGAACAAGATAAAACCCTAGAAAAACGAAACAACAAAATGAAGTGGAGATAGGAAACATTCCAGAAAAAGAATTCAGAATAATGACAGTGAAGATGATCCAGGACTTTGGAAAAAGAATGGAGGCAAAGATCGAGAAGATGCAAGAAATGTTTAACAAATATCTAGAAGAATTAAAGAAAAAACAAACAGAGATGAACAATACAATAACTGAAATGAAAAATACACTAGAAGGAATCAATAGTAGAATAACTTAGGCATAAGAAGGGATAAGTGACCTGGAAGACAGAATGGTGGAATTCACAGCTAGGGAACAGAATAAAGAAAAAAGAATGAAAAGAAATGAAGACTGCCTAAGAGACCTCTGGGACAACATTAAATGCAACAACATTCACATTACAGGGGTCCCAGAAGGGGAAGAGAGAGAGAAAGGACCTGAGAAAATATTTGAAGACATTATAGTTGAAAACTTCCTTAACATGGGACAGGAAATAGCCACCCAAGTCCAGGAAGTGCACAGAGTCCCAGGCAGGATAAACCCAAGGAGAAACACACCGAGACACATAGCAATCAAATTCACAAAACTTAATGACAAAGAAAAATTATTAAAAGGAGCAAGGGAAAATGACAAATAACATACAAGTAAACTCCCATGAGGTTAACAGCTGATCTATAGCTGAAACCCTACAAGCCAGAAAGGAGTGGCAGGACATATTTAAAGTGATGAAAGTGAAGAACGTACAACCAAGGTTACTCTACCCAGCAAGGATCTCATTCAGATTCGATGGAGAAATCAAAAGCAGACAAGCAAAAGCTAAGATAATTCAGCACCAGCAAACCAGCTCTCCAACAAATGCTGAAGGAACTTCTCTAAGTGGGAAACACAAGAGAAGAAAAGGACCTACAAAAACAAACCCAAAACAATTAAGAAAATGGTAATAGGAACATACATACCAATAATTACCTTATATGTGAATGGATTAAATACTCCAACCAAAAGACACAGGCTTGCTGAATGGATACAAAAACAAGACCCAAAGCAGCCGCGTGGCACAGGGACACTGGCTCGGTTCTCTGTGGCTGCCTGGAGGGGTGGGATAGGGAGGGTGGGAGGGAGGGAGACAAAGAGGGAAGAGATATGGGAACATATGTATATGTATAACTGATTCACTCTGTTATAAAGCAGAAACTAACACACCATTGTAAAGCAATTATACCCCAATAAAGATGTTAAAAAAAAAAAAAAAAAAAACCCAGCAAACTACCATTTGTTATGTCTAACATTAGACCTCAGAAAGAAAAGATGTTTGGCTGGATTTTGAAGACTTTGTATTCAAAAAATGACACAAAGTATCTCACTAATGTGAAGACCCATATATATGCTGTCTACAAGAGACCCACTTCAGACCTAGGGACACATACAGACTGAAAGTGAGGGGATGGAAAAATATATTCCATGCAAATGGAAATCAAAAGAAAGCTGGAGTAGCAATACTCATATCAGATAAAATAGACTTTAAAATGAAGAATGTTACAAGAGACAAGAAAGGATACTACATAATGATCAAGGAAGCAATCCAAGAAAAAGATATAACAATTATAAATATATATGCACCCAACACAGGAGCACCTCAATACATAAGGCAACTGCTAACAGCTCTAAAAGAGGAAATCGACAGTAACACAATAATAGTGAGGAACTATAACACCTCACTGACACCAATGGAAAGATCATCCAAACAGAAAATTAATAAGGAAACAAAAGCTTTAAATGACACAATACACAAGGTAGATTTAATTGATATTTATAGGACATTCCATCCAGAAACACTAGATTACACTTTCTTCTCCAGTGCACATGGAACATTCTCCAGGACAGATCACATCTTGGGTCACGAATCAACCCTCAGTAAGTTTAAGAAAATTGAAATCATATCAAGCATCTGTTCTGACCACAATGCTATGAAATTAGAAATAAATTACAGGGAAAAAAAAACGTAAAAAACACAAAAACACGGAGGCTAAACAATACGTTATTAATAACCAAGAGATCACTGAAGAAATCAAAGAGGAAATCAAAAAATACCTAGAGACAAATGACAATGAAAACATGACGATCCAAAACCTGTGGGATGCAGCAAAAGCATTTCTAAGAGGGAACGTTATAGCTATACAAGCCTACCTCAAGAAACAAGAAAAATCTCAAATAAACAATCTAACCTTACACCTAAAGGAACTAGAGAAAGAAGAACAAACAAAACCCAAAGTTAGCAGAAGGAAAGAAATCATAAAGATCAGAGCAGAAATAAATGAAATCGAAACAAAGAAAACAATACCAAAGATCAATAAAACTAAAAAGCTGGTTCTTTGAGAAGATAAACAAAATTGATAACCATTAGCCAGACACATCAAGAAAAAGAGGGAGAGGTCTCAAATCAATAAAATTGAAATGAAAAAGGAGAAGTTACAACAGACAACGCAGAAATACAAAGCATCCTAAGAGACTACTACAAGCAACTCTATGCCAATAACATGGACAACCTAGAAGAAATGGACAAATTATTGGAAAGGTATAACCTTCCAAAGCTGAACCAGGAAGAAATAGAAAATGTGAACAGACCAATCACAAGTAATGAAATTGAAACTGTGATTAAAAATCTTCCAACAGACAACAGTCCAGGACCAGATGGCTTCACAGGTAAATTCTATAAGACATTTAGAGAAGAGCTAACACCCATCCTTCTCAAACTCTTCCAAAAAACTGCAGAGGAAGGAACACTCCCAAACTCATTCTATGAGGCCACCATCACCATGATACCAAAACCAGACAAAGATAATACAAAAGAAGAAAATTACAGACCAATATCACTTATGAATATGGATGCAAAAATCCTCAACAAAATACTAGCAAACAGAATCCAACAACACATTAAAACGATCATACACCATGATCAAGTGGGATTTATCTGAGGGATGCAAGGATTCTTCAATATACGCAAATCAATGAATGTGATACACCATATTAACAGACTGAAGAATAAAAAACCATATGATCATCTCAATAGATGCAGAAAAAGTTTTTGACAAAATTCAACACCCATTTATGATAAAAACTCTCCAGAAAATGGGCATAGAGGGAACCTACCTCACCATAATGAAGGCCATATACGACAAACCCACAGCTAACATCATTCTCAATGGTGAAAAACTGAAAGCATTTCCTCTAAGATCAGGAACAAGAAAAGGATGTCCACTCTCACCACTATTATTCAACATAGTTTTGGAAGTCCTAGCAATGGCAATCAGAGAAGGAAAAGAAATAAAAGGACTACAAATTGGAAAAGAAGAAGTAAAACTGTCACTGTTTGCAGATGACATGACACTATACATAGAGAATCCTAAAGATGCCACCAGAAAACTACTAGAGCTAATCAATGAATTTGGTAAAGTAGCAGGATACAAAATTAATGCACAGAAATCTCTTGCATTCCTATACACTAATGATGAATAATCTGAAAGAGAAATTAAGGAAACACTCCCATTTACCACTGCAACAAAAAGAATAAAATACCTAGGAATAAACCTACCTAGAGAGACAAAAGACCTGTATGAGAAAACTATAAGACACTGATGAAAGAAATTAAAGATAATACCAACAGATGGAGAGGTATACCATGTTCTTGGATTGAAAGAATCAATATTGTGAAAATGCCTATAATACCCAAAGCAATCTGCAGATTCAATGCAATCCTTATCAAATTACCAATGGCATTTTTTATGGAACTAGAACAAAAAATCTTAATATTTGTATGGAGACACAAAAGACCCCAAATAGCCAAAGCAGTCTTGAGGGAAAGAAACAGAACTGGAGGAATCAGAGTCCCTGACTTCAGACTATAGTACAAAGCTACAGTAATCAAGACAATATGGTACTGGCACAAAAACAGAAACATAGATCAATGGAACAACATAGAAAACCCAGGGATAAACCCACGCACCTATGGTCAACTAATCTATGACAAAGGAGGCAAGAATATACAATGGGGAAAAGAGAGTCTCTTCAATACGTGGTGCTCAGAGAAGTGGACAGCTACATGTAAAAGAATGAAATTAGAACACTCCCTAAGACCATACACAAAAATAAACTCAAAATGGATTTGAGACCTAAATGCAAGACTGGACGCTATAAAACTCTTAGAGGAAAACATAGGAAGAACACTCTTTGACATAAATCACAGCAAGATCTTTTTTGATCCACGTCCTAGAGAAATGGAAATAAAAACAAAAATAAACAAATGGGACTGAATGAAACTTCAAAGCTTTTGCACAGCAAAGGAAACCATAAACAAGACAAAAAGACAACCCTCAGAATGGGAAAAAATACTTGCTAATGAATCAACGGGCAAAGGATTAATCTCCAAAATATATAAACAGCTCATGCAGCTCAATATTAAAAAAACAAACAATCTAATCAGAAAATGGGCAGAAGGCCTAAATAGACATTTCTCCAAAAAAGACATACAGATGGCCAAGAAGCACATGAAAAGCTGCTCAACATCACTAATTATTAGAGAAATGCAAATCAAAACTAAAATGAGGTATCACCTCACACCAGTTAGAATGGGCATCATCAGAAAATCTACAAACAATAAAAGAGGGTATGGAAAAAAGGGAACCCTCTTGCACTGTTGGTGGGAATGTAAATTGATACAACCAGTATGGAGGTGTTTTAGCAAACTAAAAATAGAATTACCATATGACCCAGCAATCCCACTACTGGGCATATACCCAGAGAAAAACATAATTCAAAAAGACACATGCACCCCAGTGTTCATTGCTGCGCTATTTACAGTAGCCAGGTCATGGAATCAACTTAAATGCCCATCAGCAGACAAATGGATAAAAAAGATGTGGGACATATATACAATGGAATATTACTCAGCCATAAAAAGGAAGGAAATTGGGTCATTTGTAGAGACATGGATGCATCTAGAAACTGTCATACAGAGTGATGTAAGCCAGAAAGAGAAAAACAAATATTGTATATTAACGCATATATGTGGAACCTAGAAAAATGGTACAGATGATCCGGTTTGCAGGACAGAAATAGAGACACAGATGCAGCGAACAAACGTATGGACACCAAGGGGGGAAAGCGGCGGGAGGGTGGGGTGGTGGTATGATGAATTGGGAGATTGGGATGGACTTGTATACACTGATGTGTATAAAATGGATGACTAATAAGAACCTGCTATATAAAAAAATTTTTAAATTAAAGAATTTTTAAAAACAGTTGAATGCAAAAAAAAACAAAAAAGAAGGTAGCCATCTGCCAGCCAGGAAGTTCTCACCAGAAACCAAATCTTGGACTTTTCAGCCTCCAGAGCTGTGGGAAATAAATAAACCCAGTCTGTGGTATTTCGTTATGGTATTCTGAACTGACTAATACACTTAGAATCACCGCGAAGGAGACAGCTACATGTGCAGACTGATCCAGTATGCTGTACTGGCCTCAAAAACCACAAACGTCATTGCAGTCAGTAATATGATTTTCTGAAATGGTTTCCTTTTCCCTGAGGAAAGTTCCAAACAAAAAACAGCAGTATCTTCACTAGATTTACTTAGTAATTGCATTCTTAGAAAATACAGAGTATTTCAATGATGCAAAAACTACATTGAGTTTATATGTAAAATGAGTTTTATTCTAGACAAGGTATGATACACATTTCTAACTCTGCAAATGTTTGGCAGGACATTCAAAAGCCCTACAAATGCAGGACAATTCTTCATTGTGTGAGATTGTCCCTTATGCCAACATACCAATCTCCCTCACAAAAAATTCCAGTAACATGTCATTGTGAAACAACAACAGAAAATCTCCATTAATTTCAAACTGTCCCCCAGGAGGCAATACTGTCCCCACTGAGAACCACCATTCCAGGGTTTAGAAAGAGGGGAATCCAACACAGCCGTAGGGCTGTAGGAAAGACTAATGCAGAAAGTCACACCAGTTAATTGAGCCAGTAGGAACTGAAGGTGACTGCACAGGGCCAGTGGTGAGAAGTGTTGAAGATGAAAGAGGGCATAGCATATTCAAGACGCTGCAGACATAACAGTATAGCCGGGACATTAAGTCACATTAATATTTACTCTGTCAAACAGATTCACAGGGACTTCCCTGGTGGTGCAGTGGTTGGGACTCCATGGTCCCAATGTAGAGGGCCTGCGTTCGGTCCTTGGTCAAGGAAGTAGATCCCACATGCATGCCACAACTAGAATTCACATGCCACAACTAAGGAGCCCATGTGCCATAACTAAGGAGCCCTCAAGCCACAACTAAAGGAGCCCACCTGCCACAACTAAGTAGACCTCAAGCCACAACTAACAGAGCCCACCTGCCACAACTAAGTAGCCCTCAAGCCACAACTAAAGGAGCCCACCTGCCACAACTAAGTAGACCTCAAGCCACAACTAAAGGAGCCCACCTGCCACAACTAAGACCTGGCACAACCAAACAAATATAAATAAATAAATTTTTTTTTTTAAATAAAGACTCACAGACATAGAGAACAGATTTGTGGTTGCCAACAGGGAGGGGGAGTGTGCAAAGGATGGATTGGGAGTTTGGGGTTAACAGATGTAAACTATTATATATAGAATGGATAGACAACAAGGTCCTACTGTATAGCACAGGGAACTATAAACCATAATGGAAAAGAATATAAAAAAGAATATATATATATATATATATATATATATATATATGTAAGTCATTTTGGTGTAGAGCAGAAATTAACACAACATTCTAAATCAACTATACTTCAATAAAAAATATTTACTCTGCTGCTAAAAACATGAAGAAAAAGAATTAAGCCTAAAAAATCCTGTTGAAATGGTACTTAAAGAATAGGTTTCTGCCTGCCTTCCGAAAGTTTATAGACACTACTATTAAGCAAGTATTATACAATTCTCAACTTAAATTTTCATCAGAGGACATCAACCAGAAACTGAGCTTTCAGCTTTAGAAATTGAGTTTCTCATTAAAGAGCAGAGAGTGGCAAATCAAAGGTAATATTAGCATCTTTCTTCCTATCTCAGTTAACATTAGATTAAACACCTCTCTCACCTCTGGGGTAAGGGTTCTCGGCCCTTCTCATCAAAGCTGCTTTCTGAGCATCAGACTGTAACAAGAGGGCACAAGCTGGCAAATTTGTTGCATCTGACCCACCGGCAGGTTTGTATTCCCCACAGTGTTACCTACTAAGTGTATTTTTAAAGTTTTAATTAGTTACCAGCACACAAAAATCTGGATTTTCAGCTTCTCTGGGGCTAACAGAAGAACTGGCCATAGCAGGTCTGCATGGCCCCATGTCAACAGCAGCTAGAGCTGAGGAAGGGCTGGCCAGGGCAGGTGTGCTCTAGTTTTCTATTCCGTCACTCCTTCTGATATCCAACACCTAGGTCTGGTTTCAGTTATCATTTGTCATTGGACTATGTAGTGTTTTCCTTATGCCTGGCGTAGTGGGTTGAATGACAACCCCAAGAAAGAAATTTCCACGTCCTAATTCCCAGAACCTGTGAATTATCCTCTTTGGAAAAAGGGCCTTTACAGATGTCATTTAAGTTAAGGATCTCAAGATAAAGAGACATACTGGATTATCCAGGCGGGCCCTAAATCCAATGTCTTTTTAAGAGAGAGAGACACAGGGGAGACAAGACAGAAGAGGAGAAAATACACACACAGAGGAGAAGGCAATGAATGTGAAGACAGAGGCAGAGATTGGAAAGATGTGGCCACAAACCAATGAAGCCAAGGAACACTGAGAGCCACCAAAAGCTGGAAGAGGCGAGGAAGGATTCTCCTCTAGAGCCTTCAGAGGGACTGAAAGCCTGCTGACATCTTCATTTCAGACTTGTGGCCTCCAGATCTGTGAGAGAGTGCATTTCTGTTGTTTTAAGCCACTCAATTTGTGGTATTTTGTTATGGCAGCCCTAAGATGTTTCAGAGGTAATGGAAAATTCAGAGCTAATGGCAAAGAATGTGGCTTGCAAGCACATAATTAAAGTAAAAAATACAGCTAAAATCTCCAAAAGAATGATTTAGTAAGACAAAAGAAAAAAAAAAGGAAGAGATGAGACCCAAGCACTAACATAAGGAACACCCATTATTAAGAACGGTTAGGAAGAGAATGAGGATACAGCCAAGGATTTGGGAAGCAAGAGAACATGGTCATTTTTGTTGAGTGCTGACTCAGTACAAAATGAGGAGGAAAACACGGTGTAAATGAGTTCAAGTGTGTTAAAAGTGTTCAATATACACAAACCACTCATTCCAGAAATATCTACCCAAAGAAAAAAATGCTAGAAATGTCTGGAAATGGAAATAGCTTCACTGGATGAGCAGTGTGTTTGCTTTGGCTTCTTGTTTCTGTTTTGGGTTTTCCTTTTCTTTTTTAAAATTTAAGGAAGATATGATTGAAGGGAAAAGGGAAATTTTACTCTCTATTCTACATTTTGTTCTCAGAGTTTGAGACAAATATTGGAAAATTTAGGGCTAATCATTGAATTGTGATTATTAAAACAATGGATTTTATTAAATCTTTCAAATCATTGTGATATAGTTGATGCAATTGCTAATAGTAGTTAGCAGCAAAGTAAATATTACAAACTAAAATTGACTGTAAGTATCATTCAATCCAGCATTAGATATTATTTATTACATTACAAAAGATATTCAGAGGAAGTTAATGAGCTGCATAATTATTTACTTATTTATAATTAATGGGAGCTGCATAATTATTTACTTATTTATAATTAATGGGATACTCACATAGTATAAAGAAATATGATGTCCTGTGTTCCTCAAGACAGAAAATACTATGGGAGGATTTGGAAAGGAATAGTCACCTCTACCTAGTACTGCAGTTATACAAGTACATGAATTTCTGAATCATAATTTAGTAATTACACAGATTAAATTTAACTTAGATAGCAATACATAATGTATATTTGATATCAATAATAATAGCTAACATCTATTAAGTGTTCACTGTGTGTTAGGCCTTACACAAATTAATTCATTTAATTCCTCATGATAATCCTGATAGGTGGGTACAATTATCATTCCCATTTTACAGATGAGGAAATTAAAGCACAAAGAGATAGAGTATACTACCTAAATCACACAGCTAGAGAGTGTTATGGTCTGCATTAAACCTATGCTCTGGCTCCATAGTCTACTGGCAACCAAAAAGATCTAAAATGCAAATCTTAAATGAAAATATAATAATTTTCATTTATTCAAATAGAACAGCTGTGTATTGATCCAGGCACTAGAATTTTAATATTAGCTTGTATAATTAACTGACTAGGTCATCAGAATTAACATATGCATCAAATTTAGGATACACTAAATAAAATCGCAGTTGATTTAATGTATTTATGATTCATTATTCTTTTTTCAAAATGTTGACAACTCACCTGACTTTTATCTGAAAAGAAGCCAAGAAGAGTTTCAAAGGAATAGAACCTCCTTTATAACACGGTTTATTAAGATATGTTTACATAGACTACATCTCTTAATGTCTAGCAATGACATACTGTCAGAAGTTACTATATATCCATTGCTGACAACAGACATATCAGTGCATAAGTCCAGCCAAATACACACACACACACACACACACACACACACACACACACACACACGAATACAGATCTATGCTCTTGCGCAGTTAGCATAGCATAGTATTTCTCATGGAAAAAAATACAGTGTGCATGGAAATGCTTCTGCTGTATTTGATGGGATTTATTTTTTTTAATATTTATTTACTTATTTATTTACCTTTGGCTGCATTGGGTCTTCATTGCTGGGTGCGCCGGCTTTCTCTAGTTGCGGTGATCAGGGGCTACACTTCGTTGTGGTGCGCGGGCTTCTTATTGTGGTGGCTTCATGGGCTCTAGAACGCAGGCTCAGTAGTTGTGGCACACGGGCTTAGTTGCTCCGTGGCATGTGCGATCTTCCCAGATGAGGGCTCTAACCCGTGTTCCCTGCATTGGCAGGCGGATTTGCAACCACTGCACCACCAGGGAAGCCCCTGATGGGATTTAAATTCTGCCAAGTGACAGGCGTTCACAGTTCAAGAGACTCATGGTTTCAGCTAAGGGCAGAATTTGGCTCCATGTATTTTAAGTAGCATCCTGAGGGAGTATTGTCCTTGTAAATGTACAGTATGAGAGCAATTCTAAGTTCATAATTGGATCTGGCATGTAGTGATCCACTATCATCCTCTGAAAGCAGGCATCTGCTACTTAATTTTTAAGGGCCATGACAAAACTGATTACAAAATCGTGAACATTAATACAATAGCTTTTATCAAACATTCAAATAATTGCAATCACTAAAATTAATGCGACAGTTAATAGCAATTAGCAGTGAAATAAATACTCAAACAGAAAACCTGAAGGAAACATCAGTTTGTCGCAACAATGAGTTGCCAGGTCCTGTGGGTTCTGCCCTCGTTACCTCTGTCACACTCTTGTTCCCTCTCCATTCCCTCTGCCACCTCTTCACTCAGAGTCCAGGGCCTCTAGAAGAGTGCCTCATAACTTCTGCCACAACACACAGCCTACACCTTTCCTTGTTGCGATCCATTTATAGCACAATCCCCAGAAAACTTCCAGAACCACACTGCTTCAATTATATCAGTCTCCTACACAAAACTCTTACAGGACCCCATTGCTGGCAGAATGAATGCCACATTCTCCTGTATATCATACATGCACTCTGTGGACTGGCCCTAATAGAAATCCCAACCTCGTTTTCCACATTTGCTCTTCCCTGATCCTTTCAGCAAAACAACTTCCCCTTCTCCACATGAGCGCTAAGCTTTCCATCTCTAGAGCTTTGCGTATAACACCCCACTACTTAGAATGTCTTTTCCTCTTCATCTCTAACATTCCCCCTCTGTATAAATCCAACTCAGATTTAACCTCCTCCTTGCAGACTTCCTTGATCTCACTATATACTACTAATCTCTGCCTCTGAACATTCAGTTTTACATCTACCTTCTCTGTGAAAGTTTGCTGTTGTCTATCTTGTATTCTAGTTATAGTGGGCCCTCCCTATCAGAGGGTTCGGTGTCCAGGGATTCAAACAGTTGCAGATGCACAGTTGGTTGAATCCGGGGACATGGAACATGCCAATGTGGAGGGCCCACTGAACAAGAAAAACTGGGGAAGTCTGAGTAAGATCAGTGGGTTGTATCAATGCCAATACCCTGGCTGTGATATTACACTGTAGTTTTGCAAGAAGTTACACTGAGGAAAACTTGGCGAAAAGGTACAAAGGATCTCTCCCTCTACTATATATTTCAACTATATGTTCAATATGAATCAACAATTATCTCAAAATAAAACATTAAATTAAAAAACCAACACCCAGGGTAGATCCCAGAGAGTAAGAATGGGATTAGTGTTTTCAGTTTCTCCACATAGCAAAGGCTTGAACCTGCTCTCGCCACCTCGCACCTGTGATGTAGTGGAACCTCAGAGAGAGATCATTCTGTGAGGTGCCTGAAAGGAATGGGCACCAGGAGATGTGGCCTTGGACACCTGTGCATGAATCACTTGCGACGCAGAGATTTACTCGGTCTGCCTGGTTTGAGGAGCCGTCTACTTCAGATTAAAAGCTGATGTGAGGGTAAACAGTATACAGGAATTCCCTACCCCATCTCTGCAGCAGTAGTGGGTTGAATAGTATCCCCCCAAGAAATCATGTCCACCAAGAACCTCAGCATATGACCTTATTTGGAAAACAAGTCCCTCACCTTGTTCAGATTCTATTCAAGTGGTAGAATGAAACACTTTGTAAATGAGAAGAAAGGAACAATCCTGTACCATTTGAAAGGAGTACTGTGTGAATTGCACATTTTGCAATACTTTATCTCTCTTTCCC
>NW_006794635.1:1418604-1436256 GCF_000442215.2 Lipotes vexillifer
CCCTCCTTCCTTCTCTCCCTATCTCTCTGCCAGAAATTTTGTTATTGCCATAAATTAATAATAAATTTATTTAATCTTTAAAATATGCAGAAGGAAATGAATACACTTCCAGAATTAGCCTTACCCTGTTCATAACCCAGGTTCTCTATTTTTCATTTGCAAATCATTTCTATTTAAAGAATGTTCCCAATAAAGAAATACGTCACTTACTCCCTTGTGGTGATCCTGAACTCCTTAAAAGCAGGGAGGGGGCTTCCCTGGTGGCACAGTGGTTGAGAGTCCGCCTGCTGATGCAGGGGACACGGGTTCGTGCCCCGGTCCAGGAAGATCCCACATGCCGCAGAGCGGCTGGGCCCGTGAGCCATGGCCACTGGGCCTGCGCGTCCGGAGCCTGTGCTCCGTAACGGGAGGGACCACAACAGTGAGAGGCCCGCATACAGCAAAAAAAAAAAAAAAAAAAAGGTCTGTGAACCTCTGAAACTGTGTGAATTTTTGAATGAATGTGCACTTTTCCTGCAAGAAGTTCTGTAACTTTCATCATATTCTCAAAGATTTTAAACCAAGACACTCAAGCAGTTTGGAAGCACATACTACGAGCTTAATTTATGTTTGCTGAACAAACTACTTAATTTATTTATATATTCTGTCATTGTCCTCCAGCCAAAGAACCACTGGAAACACAGGTGTAGTTGAACAAGTTGGGTTTATTCCTTGGTGCAGAGAGGAAGAATATACACCATGAGGAATCATAAGTCGTCTCAGTAAGACAGTAATAGAAAAAACCAATTACAGGATTTGGAATTTGACTCAGTGACTTGGGAGAGAGTCTATGATTAAGTCTCTCCATCAATCTTATCTGTGGGAAAGAGAACAGCATAAGGATAAAGCTGTAATTAGTAAAGAAGTAGCAGTCACTCATTTTGGCTATGATAGGGGTGTTTCATGGATATTCTGTGGGTGGCAGAATGGCCTTGTTTATGTCTGTGCTTAGACAAAATTATGAAGTAGCGTTGCTCTGTCTCATTTTATCATGGTCTCAGAGTAATCTGGTCTGAGGTTGTGTTCTGTGAGATAATTTATGTCTCATAGGAGAGTAATACAGCCTAGCTGTGAGTGCCAGACCAGCTTCTGAATGTCAGGGGCTGTTCTGTTTTCCTTTCTCATTTCCTAATAATGTAAAGACTTCTACAATGTAAAGTAACTCAGTAAGGCGTTGGTAAAGCTTAAGAATTTACTGGGCTAACATTACTGCTGGAATCTAAAATAGTGAATTATATCTATGATAAAATATACATCAGATTTTATATATACATAATGAATTTACATCCACACAATCAGGCATTTTAATCAGTATTTCTTCTTATACATTTCACAAATAGTTTCCTTTGGAAGGTCCATCAAGAAGTGGTTTTATTGAGGCTTCCCTGGTGGCGCAGTGGTTGAGAGTCCGCCTGCCAATGCAGGGGACACGGGTTCATGCCCCGGTCCGGGAAGATCCCACATGCTGCGGAGCGGCTGGGCCTGTGAGCCATGGCCGCTGAGCCTGCATGTCCAGAGCCTGTGCTCTGCAACGTGAGAGGCCCATGTACCACAAAAAAAATAATAATAATAAGTGGTTTTATTAACCACTACATAAAGTTTTACTATGTAAAGCTAGACATTTTATGGGTGTAAAATTAAAAAAAAAAATGTAAGGCCAAAATAGGCATCTAATTACACATATCTTTTTTTTTTTTTTTTTTTTTTTTTTTTTTTTTGCAGTACGTGGGCCTCTCACTGTTGTGGCCTCTCCCCTTGTGGAGCACAGGCTCCGGATGCGCAGGCTCAGCGGCCATGGCTCATGGGCCCAGCCGCTCTGCAGCATGTGGGATCTTCCCGGACCAGGGCACGAACCCGCATCCCCTGCATCGGCAGGCGGACTCTCAACCACTGCGCCACCAGGGAAGCCCTACACATATCTTTTAAAAGCCCTTTTTTCAAACTAATAAACAAGAGTATATTGGAAAGTCCATGAATTTATATGTTTATATTTTCATTTTGTGATAATCTAAAGAAAAACAATGGTATTAAAAGTTTGGATGACTATCTCATCACTAAGTACTACCAGGTGATATCTGTCCTCTTGTGTATCTCTGAAAGTAGAATCTTTTTTGTTGCAAGTGAAACCAGATGACATCGCAGGGCACTGTGATGCTGAACCATTACTAGTTGAACCAGAAGAAAATGGTTTGGAGAATTGAGTTCATCACATAGCATACAGGCACACAGATACAGGTACAAGAAACTCCAAAGAACCTGCATCTGGCTCAGGGAACAGCAGATTGTAGGCACTTCACAAAATCTGAAGAGGAGGGAGGAAGGAAGGAGACATTTACTAGAATGTGAACAGAGATGGTGTTGGGTGATAGGACTAATTAGAGACTGCTATTTTAATTACTTTTTCTTTTTAACAGAACTTAAATTTCCTTTAATAATCATGTAAAATAAAATTATATAGTGAAAAATGTCCATACTGTTCAATATAATGCTACTGATGTGTTATTTTTATAATACTTGAGGCGCCTGATACTTTATAAAATGCTGTGAGACTTCTAGTTTCCAGTCTGACATGTAAAGAGCTTGGAAATTGTAATTCCCATCCTCACATCTAAAAAAAAACAACTGAACAAAGCGAAAATCAACAACTCTGCTTAGATCCACCAGAGAACTGAGACCATAGGGCAAACCACTGCCCTGAAAACTGGAGAAACTGAAGAATACAGAGAATCACAGAGAATCACCTGGAAGGACCACTTAAAGGACAATTCACTAATTTCTGGATACTGAGTTTGGTCTAACTTAAGAGATAAAAACTCCAGGGTGCCCAGCTTCAGGAGAAACCTCACATTTTTTGAGTTTTACCTTCAGGAGCCCTTCCACATTCTCAGGGTGAAGATCAGAGAAAAAACCCCCTTGTGCTTGTGGCAGCGGAAGGGAAAAATTAACCATTTTGAAATAAGCCCAGAGCATTTCTTTTTCCTCAGCAACTGCCTGTCCCCAAAGAAAACTAACATATGTCAATTGCTTTCCTAAATGCCAGCAATGAAAAATTAGAATTTGAAATTAAAAACACATCATTTACATTAGCACTCAAAAAAAGAAATACATTAGTATAAACCTCACAAAATATGTACAAGATCTACAGGAGGAAAAATACAAACTCCGATGAATGAAATCAAAGAATATCTAAATAAACGGAGAGATAGTTCATGTTCATGGATAGGTGGTGTTAAGATCTCAGTTCTTCCCATTTTGACCTATAGATTCAATGCAATCCCAATCAAAATGCTAGCTAGTTATTTTGTGCATACTGACAAACTGATTCTAAAGTTTATATGCAAAGACAAAAGACTCAAAATAACCAACAAAATAGTGAAGAAGAAGAACAAAGTTGGAGGACTGACACTACCTAACTTTAAAGACTTACTATAAAGCTGCAGTAATTAACACAATATGGTATTGGTGAAAAACAGACAAATCGATCAATGAAACAGAATAGGAAGCACAAAAATAGACCCACATAAATATAGACAGCTAATCTTTGACAAAGAAGCAAAAGCAATTCAATGGATAAATGATAGTTGTATTAGTTTGCTAGGACTGCCATTACAACATATCACAGACTGGATAGCTTAAACAACAGAAATTTATTTTTCACAGTTCTGGAGGCTAGAAGTCCAAGATCATGGCGTCAGCAGGTCTGGTTTCTTTTGAGGCTTCTCTCCTTGGCTTGCAGATGGCAACTTTCTCACTGTGTCTTCATATGGTCATCTCTTGGTCTGTATATGTGTCTGGTGTTTGTAGTCCCTTTTTATATCAGTCACATTGGATAAGAGCCCACTCTAACAACTCATTTTAACTTAATTACTTCTTTGAAAGCCCTATCTCTAAACACAGTCACATTCTAAAGCACTGAGCTAAGGCTTCAACATATGAATTTGGGGGGCTAGGGGGGACACAATTCAGCCCATAACAATAGTCTTTTTGATAAATAATGCTGTAACAACTGGACATCTACATGCAAAAAGAAAAAAAATTAACCTAGACAGACACTACACCTTTTGCAAAAATTAATTCAAAATGGATTATAGACCTAAATATAAAACATAAAACTATAAACCTCCTAAAAGACAACATCAGAAAAAATTTAGGTGACCTTAGATTCTGCAGTGAGTTTATAGATACAACACCGAAAGCAGAGCCCATGAAAGAAACAAATGATAAGCTGAACTTAATTAAAGTGTAAAACTTCTGTTCTGTGAAAGACACTGTTAAGAGAATGAAAAGACAAGCCAAAGACTGAGAGAAGGTCTTTGTAAAACCCATATCTGATAAAGTACTTATTTCTGAATATATAAAGAACTCTTAAAACTCAACAATAAGAAAACACACAACCCAATTTAAGAGAAGGCAAAAGATCTGGACTGGGCTTCCATGGTGGTGCACTGGTTCAGAATCCGCCTGCCAATGCAGGGGACACGGGTTCGAGCCCTGGTCCAGGAAGATCCCACATGCTGTGGAGTAACTAAGCCCACGCGCCACAACGGCTAAGCCTGTGCTCTAGAGCCCATGAGCCACAATTACTGAAGCCTGTGCACCTATAGCCCGTGCTCCGCAACAAGAGAAACCACTGCAATGAGAAGCCCACGCACTGCAACAAAGAGTAGCCCCCGCTCACCACAACTAGAGAAAGCCCACGCGCAGCAATGAAGACCCAATGGAGCCAAAAATAAATCATTTTTTGTAAAACAAGGCAATAAAAAAAGAAAAGATCTGGACTGATACCTCACCAACAAAGACATATGGATAGCAAGTAAACATAGAAAAAGACAATCAATATCACATATCATTAGGAAACTGCAAATTGAAACAATGAGCCACCACTACGCACCTATTACACAGACAACATCAAATGCTGACAGGAATGTAAAGCAACAGGAATTCTCATTCATTGTTGGTGGGATGCAATATGGCACACCAATTTTGGAAGACAGTTTGATAGTTTCCCACAAAGCTTAACATAGTGTTACCATTCAATCCAGCAACTGTACTCCTGGATACTTATGCAAATGAGTTCAAGATGTATATCCACACAAAAACTTGCACACGAATATTTATACAAGCTTTATTCATAATTTCCAAAAACTGGAAGCAACTAAGATGTCTTTCAATAGGTCAATGGATAAACTGTGGTACATCCATACAATGAATATTGTGGGGCAATAAAAAGATATGTCCTATCAAGACACAAAAAGACATGCAGAACACTTAAACACATATTGCTAAGTAAAGAAGTCAGTCTGAAAAGGCAACATATTGTATGATTTCAACTATATGGTGTTCTGGAAAAGGCAACACTATAGAGACAGTAAAGAGATCAGTGGTTGCCAGGGATTTGAGGGGAGAGATGAATAGGTGGTGTACACGAGATCTTTAGGACAATGAAACTATTCTGTATGATACTTTAATGGTGGATACATGATATTATGCATTTGTCAAAAACTCTAGAACTTTACAACACTGCTATGGACTCAACTGTGTTCTCCCAAACCCTAATCCCCAGTGTGTTTTTGGACATAGGGCCTATAAGGAGGTAATTAAGGTTAAATGACGTCATAAGAATGGGGCCCTGCTACGATAGGATTAGTGTCCTTATGAGAAGAAACACAGAAAGCTCTCTCTCTCTCTCTCCTCAAGCACAAAGGAAAGGTCATGTGGGCACACAGAGAGAAGCCAGCCATCTACAAGCCAGGAAGAGCTCTCACCAGAAAGAGAACCCTACTGGACCTTGATCTTGGACTTCCAGCCCACAGAACTGTGAGCAAATAAATTTTAGTGTTTTAGCCAACCAGTCTATGGTATTTTGTTACAGAAGGCTGAGCAGACTAATACAAACACAGAATGAACCCTAATTTATATCAATATTGGTTCGTTAATTGTGATAAACTTACGCTCACTAACAGAGATGTTAATAATAGTGAAAACTCAGTTGGAGAGGCAATGTGGATATGGATATATGGGAACACTACTTTCTGCTCAATTTTCCTATAAACCCAACATCTGCTGTTTAAAAATTAAAAAAAAAAAAGAAGTCTCTCAATTTGAGAAAAACACTTTGACAGAGAACTTTTGTGATTTTTACTATATAGTATGTGTTTCATAAATGTTAGGATCTGACCGTGCTCTATAGCTATAAATATATCACCAGAGATTGATAGCTGTGTATGTTCATCAAAAGTTTTCATCTTTTGGGACTTCCCTGGTGGTACAGTGGTTAAGAATCTGCCTTCCAACGCAGGGGATGCGGGTTCAATCCCTGGTCAGGGAACTAAGATCCCACAGGCTGCAGGGCAACTAAGCCTGCATGCTGCAACCACAGAGCCCCTGTGCTCTGGAGCCTGCGCACCACAACTAGAGAGAAGCGCGAGCGCCACAATGAAGAGCCCGTGCACTGCAACGCAAGATCCCGTGTGCCACAACTAACACCTGACGCAGCCAAAAATAAAAATAAATAATTTTTTTTTTTTTTAAGTTTTCATCCTTTTGGGAATTCCCTGGCAGTCCACTGGTTAGGACTTGGCATTTTCACTTCCCAGGGCCCAGGTTCGATCCCTGGTCAGGCAACTAAGATCCGCAAGCCACATGGCACAGCCAAGGAAGTTTTCATCTTTTTGGTCTTTAATGAAAATGTAGTTTTGCTGACAAGGAGGAAACTGCTAAAATATTTGTTTTAAAATATTAGGCTTTTGGGACTTCCCTGGTAGTGCAGTGGTTAATAATCCGCCTGCCAATGCAGGGGACACGGGTTTGATCCCTGGTCCAGGAAGATCCCACATGCTACGGAGCAACTAAGCCCATGCACCACAACTACTGAGCCTGCACTCTAGAGCCCGCGAGCCACAACTACTGAGCCTGCGTGCCACAACTACTGAAGCCCACAAGCCTAGAGCCCATGCTCCGCAACAAGAGAAGCCACCTCAGTGAGGAGCCCACGCACCGCAATGAAGAGTAGCCCCCGCTCGCCGCAACTAGAAAAAGCCCACGCACAGCAACAAAGACCCAACGCAGCCAAAAATAAAATATAAATATGGTGGGAGGGAGGGAGACGCAAGACGGAAGACATATGGGGACATATGTATATGTATAACTGATTCACTTTGTTATAAAGCAGAGACTAACACACCATTGTAAAGCAATTATACTCCAATAAAGATATTAAATAAATAAATAGGCTTAAAAATTTTTAAAGATAATAATAAAGCTTTCAGCCTGCACACAAAAAATAAAAATAAAATAAAATATAAATAAATTTCTTTTTAAAAATTTTTCTTTAAAAAAAAAATTAGGGTTCAATCTGAAACAGAACCACAGCCCCTGCACCTTCTACCTCATAAAGAATTATCCAGTCCAAACCCTACGGGTTTCTCAACCTCCAAAATTAACATTTTTCACCAGATTATTCTGTGTGTGTGTTGGGGTCGGGGGCGGGGGGCGCACACAAGGGCCACAGGGTGCTGACCTGCATGTAATAGGATGTTTAGCCATGTACCTGAACTCTGTCAACTAGATGCCAGTAGCAACCCTCATGCCTGCCTCCCTACCTCTCCCACTTCCTCACTTCTGTCACGATAAGACATCTCCAAAGATCACCAAGTTTCCCATGGGGGTCAAAACTGCCCTCAGTTGGGAATTCACTGGCATCCAGCAGTTAGAACTCCACGCTACCACTGCAGGGGGGCATGGACTTGATCTCTGGTCGGAGAACTAAACTAAGATCCCGCAAGCTGTGCGTGACCAAAAAAAAAATTACCCTCAACTGAGAACAACTTGTATGAAGGGATTTGATACAGGGATTGTGTAAGCTGTGTCACCGTAAGGTTGGGGTCTCCAACTCTGATGAAGGAGCTTGAAGTCCCCAGGGTAGTCAGGAAGGGAAGATGGACATAGAGTAGGGATGAACAAGAAGGAACTGGAACTCACCAGCCTGAGCTGGATTCCCACAAAGAGGGACTGACACCCAGGTTTGTCCTCGCTGCCTCTGGTGTTGGTGACAGGGGTATCCTACAGAAGCTGGGGCTCTTGGTTGCAGAACTAAACACACACCTTGCCCAAGAGTCAGAGAAACTGAAAGAAGACCTGGGGGAAGGTGGAGCAGTTGCAGTTTCAACAATGTGAACCAGCAGATAAGCAGCAATGTCTGTGAGCTACCAAATGGTTACTGCTTCACTTCCACCATACCAGTCTTGAGCAAGAATATCTCCTGTGGCTTACCCTAACCGGAAATACCTAGGGAAACAGTTCAGCCTCATCACCGCATTACAAAACCATTGCAAATACTCTCTTTTTAATGTAGTAAAACGAAAGTGTTCAAAACTGGCCAAGTAAGCTCATCATAGATTTTATTTTTTATTTTCAAATGAACTTCAAAGAAAAATATAGAAATACGCTGGTGAATCTGCAGGGACCTTCAATTAATTATACATTTTCCCCCAAATATTAACTCCAGTCAGTTTATAATCATATTCTACCTCAGATGTTACCTGCTCTGTGGCCATATATAAATCAGTCTTCTAAAATCATTTGAAAACTTGATGTAACACCTGTGGAATATTTATAATTTATAGCTACAGAGGCCAGATGTTAATGATAAGGAGAACTAATAACAAAATATAATCTAAATGAACCTCTAATCTGCTCCCAACCTCCCCCTTCTCTGCTAAGTATCTAATTTTATCTCTTCAAGACAGGGTAATCTTAAATGGCCTGTATTTACATAATGCATTTGCTATAGATGTTTTCATTCCCAACTAATTAGTTTAGAATCCATCTGCTAGAGTCTGAAGGTGTCCTTGCTGGGGCTGGTTATATAGACCCTTCCCTATAAATGATCACGTTGATTAGGAAAGATGAAGTGCATCCTCTCTCTAATATAGAAAATCTAGATAATTTAGAATGTTTTGTCACAATAGCCTATTTATAACATTAAAAAATAAGACAAAACCCCTGCAAATAACAGCACAATCTCTCCTGCTTCCCCTTTGTTAGGTTTCCAAGAAAATGAGGTGGGGGGCCTTAACTTGGAAACAACTTAGAAGATATTATCATACTGGTTCAACAAAGTCTTTGTGAAGATATCCCTTTCTGCATCAGGGTTGGACTGGGCACTGCCTGACTCCAACTGGCTGGACACCCATGGAGTAAATCATACCTCCTCTAAGATCCTATGAGCCAAACATTTCTGCTCCTATGCTATACCAGAGCCTTAAAAGGGTCTTGGCCACCAGAGGGTGTGTGTTCTGAGATCAGCAACATATTTTAAAGTTATACAGATACTCTATCAAGGAGATCATATCATTTATCTATCTCCCAGTGAGACTGCAAACTTCCATATAAAAGTATAAAAAGAATTTCGAATTTACATGTTTCATCTCCTTAACTGCAGGAAGTCATTTCTCCTCAAGAATTTTCAGGAAGAATCAGGGGTGTTTTCACTAGCCAGTGGGTCTGCCGTTATTTATAGCTAGCCACTACAAATAGTCAGGCCAAAACCCCACAGCTTCAAGCCTCAAAAATCTCTCAGAGGCATCACTCTGAGATGGAACTCTTCTCCTAACACATGTGCCCCAAACTGGGTAATCAGTCAGTTGTCAGGCTCCCAAGAGATGGCACTGACGCTTGTGCAACATGTAGAGACTCTTCTTTCTGTATTATACTCAGAGAAAGTGTCCCACAATAAACTTGCTTGAGTCCTAAAGTCAGCAATTTGTTACAATTATTAACACATACACTTTCTCCTGGGATGCACAAACCAAGGTTTGACCTCTACATTGTTGCTGGAACCTCTTCAAGATGGAGTGCTGTTCCTGAGCATGACCTAACCTGCCAGATATCCTCCTGTCTTCCAATGAATTTTTTCTCAGGGTTTTGGTCATGCTCTCAATAGTCTAAGACTTCCATTGAGGTCCTCACCCTCGATTTGCCCAAAATGTCTGTCTGAACCCTTATTGAATGGTGGGGTTTCCATCTTTTCCCCCAGAAAGAACTCAGCTTACGTAAATAGTTCAAAGGTGAGGAGGTGTGTCTCCTAATTCCACCCAACAGAGTCTGTTTAAAACCCAGATAATACAACTTGCTACCCTTCTTTTTATTTCTAACACTTTTCTCCAACAGGCGTCAATAACAGAGATGTATAAACAATCTAGGTTATTGTTAAGGAATTATTTTAGACATAAATATGGAATCTCCTGGTGGTATGGTCATTTTAACAATATTAATTCTACCAACCCACAAACATGGTATATCTTTCCATCTGTTTGTGTCATCTTCAATTTCTTTCATCAGTATCTTATAGGTTTCTGAATACAGGTCTTTTACCTGCTTAGGTAGGTTTATTCCTAGGTATTTTATACTTTTTGATGTGACGGTAAATGGGATTGTTTCCTTAATTTCTCTTTCTGATAGTTTTTTAGTGTATAGAAATGGAACAGATTTCTATGTATTAATTTTGTATCCTGCAACTTTAGAAAATTCACTGATGAGCTCTAGTAGCTTTCTGGTGGCGTCTTTAGAATTTTCTATGTATAGTATTATGTCATTTGCAAGCAGTGACAATTTTACTTCATCCTTTCCAATTTTGATTCCTTTTATTTCTTTTACTTGCCTAATTGCTATGGCTAGGATTTCCAATACTATGTTGAATAAAAGTGGCGAGAGTGGGTATCCTTGTCTTGTTCCTGATCTTAGAGGAAATGCTTTCAGCTTTCACCACTGAGTATAACGCTAGCTGTGGGTTTGTCATATATGGCCTTTATGTTGAAATATGTTCCCTCTATGCCCACTTTCTGGAGAGTTTTCTTTTTTTTTTTTTTTTTTTTTTGCAGTACGCGGGCCTCTCACTGTTGTGGCCTCTCCCGTCACGGAGCACAGGCTCCGGACGCGCAGGCTCAGCAGCCATCACTCACGGTCCCAGCCGCTCCGTGGCATGTGGGATCTTCCAGGACCAGGGCACGAACCCGTGTCCCCTGCATCGGCAGGCGGACTCTCAACCACTGCACCACCAGGGAAGCCCTCTGGAGAGTTTTTATCATAAATCGATGTTGAATTCTGTCAAAAGCTTTTTCTGCATCTACTGAGATGATCATATAGTTTTTATTCTTCAATTTGTTAATGTGGTGTATCACATTGATTGCTTTGTGAATACTGAAAAATCCTTGCATCCCTGGGATAAATTCCACTTGATCATGTTGTAGGATCCTTTTAGTGTATTGTTGCATTCAGTTTGCTAGTATTTTGTTGGGGATTTTTGCACCTACGTTCATCAGTGATATTGGTATGTAACTTTTGGGGGGGGCATGTAATTTTTTGTGTGTGATACCTTTGTCTGATTTTGGTATCTTGGTGGGTGATGCTGGCCTCATAGAATGAATTCAAAAGTGCTCCTTCATCCACAATGTTTTGCAGGAGTTTCAAAAGGATAGGTGTTAACTCTAAATGTTTGGTAGAATTCACCTGTGAACCATCTAGTTCTGGACTTTGTTTATTGGGAGTTTTTTAATTACTGATTCAATTTCATTACTTGTAATTGGTCTGTTCATATTTTCTATTTCTTCCTGGTTTAGTCTTGGGAGATTGTACCTTTCTAAGAATTTGTCCATTTCTTCTAGGTTGTGTAGAAGACAACATACAGTTGTCGGTAGTAGTCTCATATAATCCTTTGTATTTCTGTGGTTTTGATTGTAACTGCTTTTTTATCTCTGATTTTATTGATTTGGGTCCTCTCCCTTTTTTTATTGAAGAGTCTGGCTAAAGGTTTATCAAATTTGTTTATCTTTTCAAAGAACCAGCTTTTAGTTTCATTGATATTCTTTTTTTTTTTTAGTCTCCATTTCTTTCTGCTCTGATCTTTATGATTTCTTTCCTTCTACTAAATTTGGGTTTTGTTTGTTCTTCTTTCTCTAGTTCTTTTAGGTGAAAGGTTATGTTCTATAATTGAGATTTTTCTTGTTTCCTGAGGTAAGCTTGTTATCAGTGTAAACTTCCCTTTTAGAACTACTTTTACTACATCCCATAGGTTTTAGATTGTCCTGTTCTTTTATTTGTCTCTAGACATTTTTTTATTTCCTCTTTGATTTCTTCAATCATCCATTGGTTGTTTAGTAACATATTTTTTAACCTTCACGTGTTTTTTGCAGTTTTTTTCTTGTAGTTTATTTCTGGTCTCATAGCATCGTGGTCAGAAAAGATGTTTGATATGATTTCGATTTTCTTAAATTTACCAACGCTTGTTTTGTTCGTCTGTGATCTATCCTAGAGAATTTTCCATGTGCATTTGAACGGGATGTGTATTTGGCTGCTTTTGGATAGTGCTCTATATCAATTAAGTCCATTTGGTCTAATGTGTCATTTAAGGCTAGTGTTTCCTTATTGATTTTTTGTCTGAATAATCTGTCCATTGATGTAAGTGAGGTGCTAAAGTTCCCCACTATTTTTGTGTTACTACTGATTTCTCCTTTTATGTACATTAATATTATCCATATATATTTAGGGTCTCCTATGTTGGGTGCATAAATATTTACAATTGTTATCTCTTCTTCTTGGATTGATCCCTTGATCATTATGTAGTGTACTTCTTTGTCTCTTGCCTTTATTTTAAAGTCTATTTTGTTTGATATAAGTATTACTACTCTGGCTTTCTTTTGATTTCCATTTGGATGGAATACCTTTTTCCATCCCCTCACTTTCATTCTGTGTGTGTCTTTAGATCTGAAGTGAGTCTCTTATAGGCAACATATATATAGGTCTTCTTTTTGCATCCATTCAGTCACTCTATATCTTTTTATTGGAACATTTGTTCCATTTACACGTAAGGTAATTACTGATATATATGTTCTTATTGCCATTTTGTTAATTGTTTGGGGGTCGTTTTAGTGTTCCCTTTTTTTTTCTTTTCCTTTGTTGTCTTCTCTTGTGATTTGATGATTATCTTTAGTGTTAAGTTTGGATTCCTTTTTCTTTTTGTGTGTATTTCTTTTTTTTTAAACATCTTTATTGGAGTATAATTGCTTTACAACAGTGTGTTAGTTTCTGCTTTATAACAAGGTGAATAAGCTATACATATACATATGTCCCCATATCTCCTCCCTCCCACCCTCCCTACCCCACCCCTCTAGGTGGTCACAAAGCACTGAGCTGATCTCCCTGTTCTATGTGGCTGCTTCCCACTAGCTATCTATTTTACATTTGGTAGTATATATAAGTCCATGCCATTCTCTCACTTCATCCCAGCTTACCCTTCCCCCTCCCCGTGTCCTCAAGTCCATTCTCTATGTCTGCATCTTTATTCCTGTCCTGCCCCTAGGTTCTTCATAACCATTTTCTTTTTAGATTACATATATATATGTGTTAGCATACGGTATTTGGTTTTCTCTTTGTGATTTACTTCACTCTGTATGACAGACTGTAGGTCCATCCACCTCACTACAAATAACTCAATTTCATTTCTTTTTATGGCTGAGTAATAGTCCATTGTCTATATGTACCACACCTTCTTTACCCATTCATCTGTCAATGGACACTTAGGTTGCTTCCATGTCCTGGCTATTGTAAATAGAGCTGCAATGAACATCGTGGTACATGACTCTTTATGAATTATGGTTTTCTCAGGGTATATGCCCAGTAGTGGGATTGCTGGGTCATATGGTAGTTCTATTTTTAGTTTTTTAAGGAACCTCCATACTGTTCTCCATAGTGGCTGTATCAATTTACATTCCCACCAACAGTCCATTTTGTCCACACCCTCCCCAGAATTTACTGTTTGTAGATTTTTTGATGATAGCCATTCTGACCGTTGTGAGGTGATACCTCATTGTGGTTTTGATTTGCATTTCTCTAAAGATTAGTGATGTTGAGCATCCTTTCATGTGTTTGTTGGCAATCTGCACATCTTTGGAGAAATGTCTGTTTAGATCTTCTGCCCATTTTTGGATTGGGTTGTTTGTTTTTTTGATATTGAGCTGCATGAGCTGCTTGTATATTTTGGAGATTAATCCTTTGTCAGTTGCTTCATTTGCAAATATTTTCTCCCATTTTTGTGTGTATTTCTATGATAGAGTTTTGGTTTGTTGTTGCCATGAGGTTTTTATAGATATAGATATAGAAGATATGATATATATGATATGATATATGATTGATATATGATTGATATATGAAGATATGATATATGATTGTTTTAAGCTGCTGATCTCCAAATTTCTAATGCATTTTTAAAACCCTGCATTTGTACTCTCCTCCCTTCATGATTACTGTTTGTTTGGTTTTTTAAATTAATTAATTTATTTATTTATCTTTGTCTGGGTTGGATCCTTATTGCTACACATGGGCATTCTCTAGTTGCAGCGAGCAGGGGCTACTCTTCGTTGTGGTGCGTGGGCTTCTCATTGCAGTGGTTTCTCTTATTGCAGAGCATGGGCTCTAGGTGCACAGGTTTCAATATTGTGGCACGCGGGCTCAGTAGTTGTGGCTCGCAGGCTCTAGAGTGCAGGCTCAGTAGTTGTGGTGCACAGGCCTTGTTGCTCCGTGGCATGTGGGATCTTCCCAGACCAGGGCTCGAACCCATGTCCCCTGCATTGGCAGGCAGATTCTTAACCACTGTGCCACCAGGGAAGTCCCATGATTACTGTTTTTGATGTTGTATTTTACATCTGTTTCAGGTATCTATGAACAGCTTATTGTGGATATGATTTTACTTCTTTTGCCTTTTAACCTCCTTACTAGCTTCATGTGTAGATGATTTACTGCCTTTACTGTATGTTTGCCTTTACCAGTGAACTTTTTCATTTCATAATTTTTTTTAATTGAAGTATAGTTGATTTACAATGTTGTGTTAGTTTTATTTCACAATTTTCTTGTTTCTAGTTATGGCCTTTTCTTTTTGCCTAGAGAAGTTCCTTTAACCTTTGTTGTAAAGCTGGTTTGGTGGTGCTGAATTCTTTTAGCTTTTGCTTGTCTGTAAAGCTTTTGATCTCTTTTTCAAATGTGAATGAGAGCCTTGCTGGGTAGAGTATCTTTGGTTGTAGTATTTTCTCTTTCATCACTTTAAATATATCATGCCACTCCCTTCTGGCCTGCAGGGTTTCTGCTGAAAAATCAGCTGAAGCCTTATGGGAGTTTCCTTGTATTTTTATTTGTTGCTTTTCCTTTGGCTTTTCCTTTGTTGCTTTTCCTTTGCTGCTTTTCTCTCTTTATCTTTGATTTTGTCATATTAATTACAGTGTTCCACTTTGGGTTCACCCTGTATGGGACTCTCTGTGTTTCCTGGATTAGGCTGTTTCCCTTCCCAGCTTAGGGAATTTTTCAGTTTAGTTACATTTCCCACTTACCTTGGAGAAGTAGCCTTCTGTAGGAGACATCCTATGCATACTAGCAGCTCACTCCCCTCTCATCACCCAAGCTATAAGCTCTAGGGGCTCCTGTTATGAGGGCTGCATGGATCCTCTGTTGTGGCAGGCTGAGTATGTGGGTGATGTGGTAGGCTTGGTTGGCCCCAGTCCAGTTGGTTGCAAGGCTCTGCCTTGTGCTGAAGCTGCTGGTTACTAGTTTTGGGGGCTGGGTCATGAGGCAGGTGACTGCAGAACCCCCGGGGGCCTTGGGGATAGTGCTGGCTTACTGGTGAGCACAGTCAGGTCCAAAAGACTCCAGGGCTGTTGCCCACCCACTAGTGGGTGAAGCCAGGTCCTGGGGTTAGTACCAGACTACTGGCAGGCAGAGTTGGGTCCTGGAGTCTGGCTGTAGGGCTCAGGGATCCCAGAGCTGGTTTCACATTGCTGGGGGGGTGGTTCCTGACACAGTTGGGTACAGGGTCCGAGGTGTCCCAAAGGTTGTGTTGGCCTGCTAATGAGCAGGGCCAGGTCAGCTGTAGGCAGGCTGGGTCCACAGGCTGCAGGATCGTAGGTCTCTTGCATCTTGTGTCTGCCCCCTGGTGGTTGAGGCTGCTCTAGATGCTAGTGCAGCCTTCCTGGAGGACAGGACCAGTGCCTGCTCACCGGTGGGTGGAGCAGCCTCATGGCCCTCTCATGGGCAGGGCCATGTCTAGAGGTATGTCTAGAGGCAGCTATAAGCTCAGGAAGCCTTTAAGCAGGCTGTTTGCTGATGAGTGGAGCTGTCTACCCAGACAGTTAGTTGTTTGGCCTAAGGCATCCCAGCACTGGAGCCTACAGGTCTTGGCACTAATGAGCTGGAGGGAGGATCCCACAATGGCGTCCACGCAAACCAGTACCCCATGTGGTAGAACGAGCTTCCAAGTATGACTGACACCAGTGTCCCCAGGGCGAGCCACAGCCACCCCCACCCTCCACCTCTCCAGGAGGCTCTCCAAGACCAAAAGGTAGGTCTGGCCCAGGCTCCTATCAAATTACTGCTTTTGCCCTGGGTCCCAGTGTATGTGAGATTTCGCATGCTCCATTTAAGTGTGAAGTCTCTACTTCCCCCAGTCCTTTGGGACTCCCAAAATTAAGCCCCACTGACCTTCAAAGACACATGCCCTGGGGGCTTGTCTTCGCAGTTTAGGACCCCCAGGCTGGGGAGCCTGATGAGGGGCTAACAGCTTTCACTCCTATGAGAGAACCTCTGCAATATAACTATTGTCCACTGTGTGGATTGCCCACCCAGGAATATGGGGCTTGATTACATCACAAGTCTGCCCCTCCTACTTGTCATACTGTGATTCCTTCTTTATGTCTTTAATTGTAGAAGATCTTCTCTGGTAGGTTCCAGTCTTTTTCACCGATGGTTGTTCTGCAGATAGTTGGGATTTTGGTGTGCTCATGAGAGGAAGTGAGCTGAAGTCTTTCTACTGTGTCATCTTAGCCAAACTCCCTCAATACATTCTTTAAAATACAGTAAACTTGTTGCCCAAAAAACAAAAACACAACAAAAAGTAGATGTTTAATGATGTTGATTTCTTGTGTGATGATTGGAAACCTCATTTCAATAATTTAATAATCAATAAAATGATAATTATATTTCAAAATAATGAAGATCTTGGAAAGACTCATTAAAAAATGAAATATTTTTAGCATAGCAAGTATGCATATTTTTATATTCTATGTGTGAACATCATTTTATGATATTAACATATCAAGAATCTCTGTATTTGCATAAACAGAATCACCAATCCCAGTTCTGCCAGATAATAAACAATTTACTGAATTTAAAATTCCAATTTGTAGGACTAACTTTTATTTCCGTGATAATTGCTCTCAAATCAATGACTGAAACATCACTGCTTTAAAGAATGGGGCATGAGTGCCCTCTTGTGATAGAATAAGCATTTAAATGAATTTGTAAATATCTTTCAGTTGCATATGAAGTAATTTGAACTGAGTCATTTCACAAACACAAAATGCCCTCTATTGCTAGACCCACTTGTACCAGTGCTTTTAAGTGTGGAAATAACAAATACCTGAAGAACTTGATTAATGTTAATAGACAATATGAATAAGTCACGTAAAAATGCTATTCCTTCAAGTATTCTGGTAGCTCCAATAAAAGTCAAATATGACAGAGGCTCTTTCAACTGATCATCACTTAACTGTCTCACAAATGCTCTCCATTCCT
>NW_006794635.1:1436266-1464833 GCF_000442215.2 Lipotes vexillifer
AGCAGCTAGACGTGCTCCCAGAACATGAGGAAGTCTCAGGACCATGCAGGTAGGCTCCTGTATGCTTCAGCTCTCTAGCACCCAATGGGTGGAGTGTCTACTTTCCAAGGGTCAGTTGTTTGATCCTAAACCTACTTATATCAATTGTATTTGTACTCAAAATTATGTAAATAAATTAAATAATATGGAAAATAATGATATATTAAAAGAAAACGTGTTTTTAGGTAAAACAAAACTAAGTTGGATGCTTTGAAATGACTTCAGAAAATGTAATCAGGGAAAAACTTTCTGAGATTGTACATGGGTAAGAAAACTAAAAAAATCAAGAATAGAAGTCATAAAAATCTAAAAGAATTATAAATACAGTAGCATCAAAACATCAGCAGGCTATGTAAAAAAATAATTTTTAATAAAAGCCTTAGCCTAAAATCAAAAGGCTGGTAAAAATACTCCTTTCCATATTTTATACTAAAATAGTTTAGGTACATATGATCTTTCTGAATGATTCTCTACTTTAATTGACTCTTCTGATTCAATGAGTCTGCAGGGTACTTTTTCCCCCATCTGCTCACACTTTATATATATTTAGTTAAAAACTTGTATGGAATGTGAATCTGGCCAGATTCTAAAATGAATTTGGGTCTGTGTGACCTGAAATACAGGAAATCTGTCTCTGGTTAAAAATTAAACCATAATTTGGGACTTCTCTGGTGGCGCATTGGTTAAGAATCCAACTGCCAATGCAGGGGACATAGGTTCGAGCCCTGATACAGGAAGATCCCACATGCCACAGAGCAACTTAGCCTGTGCACGCCAGCTACTGAGGCTGAACTCTAAAGCCCGTGAGCCACCTTTTTTGACCCACCTCCTAGAGAAATGGCAATAAAAAGGAAAATAAACAAATGGGACCTAATGAAACTTGAAAGCTCTTGCACAGCAAAGGAAACCATAAACAAGATGAAAGGACAACCTCAGAATGGGTGAAAATACTTGCAAATGAAGCAACTGACAAAGGATTAATCTCCAAAATTTACAAGCAGTTCATGCAGCTCAATATCAAAAAAACAAACAACCCAATCCAAAAATGGGCAGAAGACCTAAATAACACATTTCTCCAAAGAAAATGTACAGATTGCCAACAAACACATGAAAGGATGCTCAATATCACTAATCTTTAGAGAAATGCAAATCAAAACCACAATGAGGTATCACCTCACAACGGTCAGAATGGCCATCATCAAAAAATCTACAAAAAATAAATGCTCAAGAGGGTGTGGAGAAAAGGGAACCCTCTTGCACCATTGGTGGGAATGTAAACTGATACAGCCACTATGGAGAACAGCACAGAGGTTCCTTAAAAAACTAAAAATAGGGCTTCCCTGGTGGCACAGTGGTTGAGAGTCCACCTGCTGATGCAGGGGACACGGGTTCGTGCCCCGGTCCGGGAAGATCCCACATGCCGCAGAGCGGCTGTGCCCGTGAGCCATGGCCGCTGAGCCTGCGCGTCTGGAGCCTGTTGCTCTGCAACGGGAGAGGCCACAACAGAGAGAGGCCCGCGTACCGCAAAAAAAAAACAACTAAAAATAGAACTACCATATGACCCAGCAATCCCACTACTGGGCATATACCCTCAGAAAACCATAATTCAAAAAGAGTTATGTACCACAATGTTCATTGCAGCTCTATTTACAATAGCCAGGACATGGAAGCAACCTAAGTCCATTGACAGATGAATGGATAAAGAAGGTGTGGCACATATATACAATGGACTATTACTCAGCAATAAAAAGAAACGAAACTGAGTTATTTTTAGTGAGGTGGATGGACCTAGAGTCTGTCATACAGAGTGAAGTAATTCAGGAAGAGAAAAACAAATATCATACGCTAACACATACATATATGGAATCTAAAAAAAAAAAAAAATGGTTATGAAGAACCTAAGGGCAGGACAGGAATAAAGACGCAGATGTAGAGAATGGACTTGAGGACACAGGGAGGGGGAAGGGTAAGCTGGGATGAAGTGAGAGAGTGGCATGGACTTATATATACTACCAAATGTAAAATAGATAGCTAGTAGGAAGCAGCCGCATAGCACAGGGAGATCAGCTCAGTGCTTTGTGACCACCTAGAGGGGTGGGGTAGGGAGGGTGGGAGGGAGACACAACAGGGAGGAGATATGGGGATATAAGTATATGTATAGCTTATTCACTTTGTTATAAAGCAGAAACTAACACACCATTGTAAAGCAATTATACTCCAATAAAGATGTTAAAAAAATTTTAAATTAAAAAAGAAAAGACTTGAAAAATAATAAAGCCTGTGGGCCACAACTACTGAGTCTGTGTGTCACAACTACTGAAGCCCATGCACCTAGAGCCCGTACTCCGCAACAAGAGAAGCCACCGCAATGAGAAGCCTGTGCACCACAACAAAGAGTAACCTGTTCTCACCGCAACTAGAGAAAGCCTGCACGTAGCAACAAAGACCCAAAGCAGCCAAAAATAATTAATTAACTAAAAACAAATCAAACCATAACATTTGGCAGTGACATCTGGGAATATTTGTGCAAACTTTTGACCCCTAAAATTACACTGCTTTTACGTTGCTAACATCAATGTTTTGTATAAAAAGTTTATGTACATGACAATTGTCTGGAATCTTCACCAAAGTAGAGCATTCCACACTCATTTTAAATAAAATTAAATGACATTATCTAAGTCGGAGCATAGTTTTTCATGGCATGTAGTGACATGACCAACTACAGCAACAGATCAGAGGGCTTCCACCTCATTTTTAAATAATTTTTTAATTACCCAGGAAATTGTGAATATAACTAGCTCAAATCAATGTAAATGGCCAATGTTTTTCTGAATTACACTTACTTTAAAAATTTTAAGCGCCTACTATGCATTCCTTCTGTTTTTTCCTTGAACTTATACAGCAATCTCAGAAACTGTCACACTGATCGGCAGATTTTGATATATAATTGTCTTATTTTGGATTCCATGATAGAATGTAATTGTGAAAGTACCAGAATACATGTATTCACACATCATGTACTCAATAATTACTTAGCATTTACTATGTGCCAGGTTCTGTTCTTAGCCAAATGGAGAATAAAACATAAAAATTCCTGGCCTTGTAGAGCTTACATTTGGTAGGGAAGAATATAAAAACCAATAAACACAAAACTTAGTGTGTTAGGAGACGATATGTGCTTTAGAAAAAAACAGAGGAGAGAGAGACAGGTGGGGAGTGTTGGGCCAGGGCTGCAATTCTAAATAGGCTGGCCTAGAAATGCAAACAGAAACCACAATGGGAGATCACCTCACACCTGTCAGAATGGCTATCATCAAAAAGAACACAAATAACACCGCTATATTTAAAACAGATAACCAACAAGGATCTACTGAAGGGCACAGGGAATTCTGCTCAATATTCTGTAATAACCTAAATGGGAAAAGAATTTGAAAAAGAATAGATGTATGTATATGTATGACTGAATCACTTTGCTGTACACCTGAAACTAACACAACACTGTAAATCAACTATAGTCCCAGACAATGATGTAAATTCCCAGTTCAAGGGCAGGAAAAGATGATATGAGATGTCTCAGCTCAAACAGTGAGGCAGGAAAAAAGGAACAAAATCCTCCTTCCTCTGCCTTTTGTTGTATTTAGACCCTCAATGGATTGGGTAATGCTCACCCACATTAACGAGGACAACCGACTTTACTGAGTCTACCAATTCAAATACTAATTTCAGCTGGAAAAAGAAATTTTGACATATGTCATAACATGGATGACACTTGAGGACATTATACTAAGTTAAATAAGCCAGTCACAAAAGGACAAATATTGTATAATTCCACTTATATGAGGTAGCTAGAGTAGTCAAATTCACAGAGAAAGAAAGTAGATTGCTAGTTGCCAGGGCCCAGGGGGAGTGGGAACAGGGAGTTATTGTTTAATGAGTATGAAGTTTCAATTTTGCAAGGTGAAAAAGAGCTCTGGAGATGGATGGTGATGATAGTTACTCAACAGTACGAATGTATTTCATGCCACTTGACCATACCCTTAAAAATGGTTAAGATGGTAAATTTTACATTATGGATATTTTACCACAATAAAAAGGTTTTAACAAAGGAAAAAAAAAAACAAAACTATAGTCCAATATGAAATAAAATTTAATAAAATAAAAAAAATTTTTTAAAGAGTAAATCCTGAGTTCTCATCACAAAATAAAATGATTCTTTTTCCTATTTCTTTAATTTTGTATCTATATGAGATGGATGTTCACTAAACTTGTGATAATCACTTCATAATATATGTGAGTCAAATCTTTATGCTGTACACCTTACACTTATACAGTGCTGTATGTCAATTATGTCTCAATAAAACTGGAAGAAAAAAAGAATACATAACAAATGTTGGCGAGGATGTGGAGAAAAGGGAACTTTGTACACTGCTGTTGGAAATGTAAGTTGGTACCTCTACTATGAAAAACAGTATGGAGGTTCCTCAAAAAACAAAAAATAGAACTACCATACGATCCAGCAGTTCCACTCCTGGGTGTATATCTGAAGAAAACAAGTACACTAATTTGAAAAGATGCATGAACCCCAATGTTCATAGCAGTACTATTTATAATAGCAAAGATATGGAAGCAACCTAAGTGTTCATTAACAGATAAATGGATAAAGAAGGTGTGAGATATACATATATTTGTATACACACACACACACACACACACACACACACACACACACACTGGAATACTACTCAGCCATAAAAAAAGAACGAAATTTTGTCATTTGCAACAACATGTGTTGATCTGGAGAGTATTATGCTTAGTGAAATAAATCAGAGAAAGAAACACTATGTTTCACTTATATGTGGAAACTAAAAAATACAACAAACTAGTGAATATAACAAAAGAATCCGACTCACATATATAGAGAACAAACTTGTGGTTACAGTGGGGAGAGGGGATGAGGGAGTGGCAAGGTAGGGGTAGGGGATTAAAGACACCAACTACTATGTATAAAATAAATAAGCTACAAGGATATATCGTACAGCACAGGGAATATTCCCAATACTGTAAAATAATTATAAATGTAGTATAATCTTTAAAAATTGTGAATCACCATGTTTATACCTGAAACATATATTATAAATCAACTATACCTCAATTTTTTTAAAGTTTTTAATAAGATATAGTTGAAATTTTGATAGTATATAATGAGTCTAAGAAATCCTATTTCTTTTCAGAAATAAATTATTTATTAATCGTAACAATTACTTTACTTTTAGCAAATTATACTTTCTAGTTTTAAATATTGAAAATCTTAGATTGCCAATTAGGAATAATTTACCATGATCAATTTTTTTCTCTCCCTATTTTGGAATTTAATTTTAAAGTTTTAAAATTCAATAAATAAATAAATAAGTAGGCTGGCCTGGGAAAACCACACTGGGAACGTGAAGTTTAGGTCAGGACCAGTAGGAGGTGAGGGAATGAGCCAGGAAGAAACTGGAGGAAGAGCAAACCATGCCAGGAGGGGCACAGCCTTGACAAGGCCTAGTCATAAAGCAGTTTCACTTATAAGCAGAGTAACAATATAATCTATGTCCAAAGCAGGAAATATGTATTAGGCAGCCTGCGACATGAGTTCCAGCAGCAATAAAACTACAGGTATCTGAAATGTAGTAATGCTCTCTTCTACATTTCTTTTTATTAAAAAAATATATACCTATCTACTACCCAAAAATTAGGAAAACAATGTGTTTTTTCATGAAGTATGACAGCATGATGGTGAAAAGTGCCCTGGATTCCATACATGAAACTCCAGCTGCAATTTCTGCTCAGCCCAAGGCACTCTACTAGTGGTAACAACAAGCTACCTAACGAACATGAAAATGGAGAAATACAGGAGTCCAAGTTAAGATATTTGTCCATTTTCCTCTAAGACAGGTTTTTAAAGAAATGAGAACCTACAGTTTTGTCAAGTTCAGATTCATTTAGTGAAAAAATGAATAATCCTTGAACCTCATTCCCTGGAGTTCTGCCTGGGAAGTTTTCTGTCCAGGATAATAATCCTTTGCATAGGTACATGTTTACCAAGGCACAGATGTTAAAGTCACAACTTTAGAAAAATGGAGAAAACACATGACAAACTCTTTAAAAATATAGTAAGTTCTTGTCAAGAGAGCAGGAACCAGCCAGACCTTTGAGAAACACTGTTGTAGGTGTGGGAAGGCAGTTCAACCACTGTTTTGTTACATAACATCAGATAAACTGCCTTTTCTGCATCTATTTTCCCATTTTTAAAATATGGAAATAATAATATATGCTTTACCCACTGCACAATATTAATGTTAGATAACATATGTTAAAAGGCTTTGGCTAATATAAAGTACTATACATTGTCAACATCATTAATCATTTATTGATTATCTACTATAATTAAAGCAATATGATATATGTTTATTGGAGACTGAGAGCCAGGATACCAAAAATAAAAAGAAAGCAAAACCTGGATAACATCTGCCCTACGCATGGAATACAATTAGAATTGTATGAAAAATTTATGTGCTTTATAGAAATGCATGCAAATACTCACACTCTCTTAAATAAAACCAAGCACTTAGTAAAGATTACAACTGGAATAAATTATTAGACAGTGCTGAGGTTTTGGAGATTATCTAATGATGATGCAAAAGTTTGCCAGGAATAGTCACTGAAAGGAATTGAGAGTTTTGTGATAGAAGGTGAGTTAGTACATAATGGGAGAAACAAAGAATAATGGGAAAAAAATAAGAAAAATTACTTTACAGTTTCACTAGAGATAGAACCAAAACAAGAAATGAAATAATGAGGATTTTGTCATTCGAAGGGGAGAAATTTGGTCTTGGCCACATTTACTTTAGCTTGACAGAGTGGCTGCAGGACTATAATCAGGGTCCCAGGTTGTGCTAGATCATTGAATTGGAAGAGCAAGCTCAGATCTAGGTTGTAAAAGTGTTAATCTAATAAAAATTTCTCCTGCTGTACCTGGGTAAAAAAAATGGAGTGAGATTAAAATAATTGTTTTAGCTCTAACTTCCTAACAATGAATAATAAGGTCAGTAGGTAAAGTATTACAGAGACTTCTCTTTCCTTCCATCCATTTTATAAACACCCAGCCTCTGCTCTTCTCTTGGGGCTAGAAGAATTTGGTTAGACATAGCTCCCCACTGTCCCTTCTGCCCACCTTCCTTCTGGACTCCATCCCAACTGGCCATGCTCCTTCCTTCCAGATGTCTGTTTTAGCTTTTGGCCCATAATTTCTTTTGGACTGCACATATTATCCCTTGCTTTTCAAAATCAGCTGCCAGCTGTAAAAGAAAAATTGTTCCAAACCTGGTGTGGGGCAGAACTTTTTACTTGATGTAACATCCAGCCTCTTTCTGGGAAGAAATGAGCATTCCTGATAAAATGCTTAAGCAATTTTCACATAAACTTTAATAGAATTAAGATATGTTCTAGGAAAGTCAAGTTGGGTAACAGCTGATATGAATCCAACCAGGAAGTTATTGGTGATGAACACAGTTTCTATAGAGACATAAAGCAGAAACCAAATTACACCGGGTTGAGGAATAAAGGAGAAGTAAAGAATTGTAGACTGAATGTAGGTGACTGTTTCAAGAAGCTTGGCTGGGAAAAGCAAGGGAAAATGAGGTGGCAGCTTGTTTTGAAGGACAATGGACATGATTATGTTTATGTGTGGAAGGAAGGGAGGAAAAGAAAACTAGGAAAGGAAACTAGATGTTGGCTTTTTGTTCCTGAATAAAAATTTTTGCCTCTTGTTACAAATAAGATAATGTGCTCTGAGTTGGTTTCACTTATTTAGAATAGGTAAGCACTAGGAATCTAGAGCTGGAGTAAAGCTTATTTTTAGTACTTGGCATTAGAGAGGCAGCGCAATATAGGGTAGGGTCTCCTCAGTTCGTCTGCCCACTAAACTCACATGAGGATCTTAATAAAAGTAAAGATTCCAGGGATCTGTGCCAGATCCACTGAACAAGAATATCTAAGAAGAAAGGCCTGGAAATCTGCAGTTTTAACAAGTATCTTATGAGCAAGCAAGGCTGAAAGAAAAATGGTGTAAAGCACACACTGGAAATCAGAAAATACCTGGGCTCAAATCCTTCTTCATCACTATTTGGGCTTGTATGAATTATTCTACCTCCCTCAGTGGTTGTGTCATGGACAAAATGAAGTAATACACGTAAAGTGCCTGGTACACACAAATGTTCAACCTATATTTGGTACCTTTATTCTTAAAAATAAGACTTGTTTTAGGAAATTCCACTCCCCAAACCCAGCTGACTGCCAGTGAAAAGTCTAGTAACCTCTAGTGAACCCGATTTTGTTAAAATAAATCTAGTCTGAGGATTACATAATCATTCTCTTTTCCTATCAAATGGTCCTAATGGGAGTGAATCTTTGAATCAGCCTGCAAGGGACCTTTTGCCCTTGCAGCAAGACTGTAACAAAACATCGACATTCCTCCTAACTAAATTTTTTAATAAGATCACAACAATTTGAGTCTGCTGAATTTTTCCAACCCCTGGACTGTGTTTACTTCCTGGCACTAATGTTTTTACTTTAGCACCATTCCATATATTCTGATACTACCATAAAATGGTCTCCCACAGCTAACCCAGCTGGAAAGACAGAACTGTACAGGCTTTTATTAGAGGAGAGGCGTGAATTTGAGGAGGGCTACACCGTCCTCTCAGGGATAGGAACTCAAGACTAGGAACTTTGACTCACAAGGATGTTACAGCAAAGCAATAGTCATAAAATATCCAGTAGTCCAGATGCTGGAAACTGGTATAAACCAGAGAGAGAGAATTGTAGATAGGATCTTTCTAAAAAGCTAGAATATTGGTATCAAACAGACATCAGGAATTGAGTAAAGCCCTAAACAGAGAACAAAGTGTAGGATACAAAAGTTGGAATAAAAGATTAGAGCTGAGCAAGTAGAGTTAATTGGATCAATGAATATCTTTGGCCTGAGGCCACCTTGTTGAATTTAAAGGAGACTCACCCCAGGGAGTAATGCTGGGCCGGATAGGATAAAGAAGCTTAAAGCTGGAGAGTGTTTTTGAATATCAGTAATTGACCTGGATTTGGGCTTTGATTTTCTTGCTTCTCCTTTTGTTTATTTATGTAGTTGAAATATCTGCATTCTTTTATTTTCACTTAATAAGGAGGGATTAATTTGGTCACTTTACCAGACTCAGCTTCACTTTGAACAGGCTTTGATCTAATGGGCTCAGCTTTGGATTAAAGTTACAGCAGCGGGATGAGGCATATTGCAGCAGCAATCAGGGACCAAAATGGCAGCGTGGCAGAGGAGCAAAGCTAAAAAAGCAGAAGGACAGTAAATGTGAAGCATCTTGGGAAAGGAGATGGAAACAAAGGCCTAAAAAGACTAGGTTACTCCAGTGTAGCCATCCTAGAAAGCAGAGAGGGAAGCTAGTGAGTTAGGTGAGGGAGATGGTGGGTCAGTGAGATGCGGCAGAAGAAAGATCCAAACAGGTACCCAAAGAGGTCTCCAATAACCCAAGTACTGGAATCACTGAAAAAAAAAAAATACTTTGAACAAGGACTCCTTCCCTCTGCCCAGAATGCTTTTCTCTGAGATATCCACAGGACTTACTACTCTCTTATTCAGACTTGATCAAAACGTGTCCTTCACAGCAAAGTCTTCTCTGTTCATCCTATCTAAAATGCCAACACCTTCACACACACACACACACACACACACACACACACACACACACACACACACCTCCTCCAGCTGTCTTGTTTTTTCTGGGTTTTTGGCATTACTACGGATATACGTTTACTTCTTAAAGTTTCAGTTCACTAGGAAGATATAACAATTCTGTATTAGCATGCACTTAATAACATGGCCTCAAATATATAAAGCAAAATTTACAGAAGTATAAGTAGAAATGGATAACTCAAAAATTATTTTATTAACTGATAGAACAAGCAGATGAAAATTCATTAAGAGCAAGATTTTAACAATGCATTACAAATTTGATCTAATGATTTTATCTAGATGACTACACCCAGCATCTGTAGAACATATTCTTCTCCAGTGCCCATGGAACACTCACCAAGGTCAAACATACACTGGGCCACAAGCAAATCTCAACAAACTTCAAAGGATAGCAATCATATAAAGTATGTTTTCTGACCATAATGCAATATCAAAAATATATCTAAGAAGTCCCTGTATCCAGAAATAGAGACATAGGGCTTCCCTGGTGGCACAGTGGTTGGGAGTCCGCCTGCCGATGCAGGGGACACGGGTTCGCGCCCGGTCTGGGAGGATCCCGCATGCCGCGGAGCGGCTGGGCCCGTGAGCCATGGCCACTGAGCCTGAGCCATGGCCGCTGAGCCTGCGCGTCCGGAGCCTGTGCTCCGCAGCGGGAGAGGCCACAACAGTGAGAGGCCCGCATACCGCAAAAAAAAAAAAAAAAAGAAAAAAAGAAATAGAGACATAGATGTAGAGAACAAACATATGGACACCAAGGGGGGAAAGTGGTGGGGAGTGGGGTGGTGGTGGGATGAACTGGGAGATTGGGATTGACATGTATACACTAATATGTATAAAGTAGATAACTAATAAGAACCTGCTGTATAAAATAAATAAATAAAATAAAATTTAAAAATTCAAAAAAAAAGGAATTCCCTGTATGTATAGAAACTAAAAACACACTTCTAAATAACCTGTGAGATCTGTTGTAATTATTTGTTCTTTCTGTTCTTTCTCGTTTATCTCACCAGAGGTCTGTCTATACTCTTCAAAAAATCAACCTTGACTTTTGTTTGTTTTTATGGAAGTATAGTTGACTTACAATATTAAATATCCATATAAAATATTAGGTATATTCCCTGTGCTGTACATTACATCCTTGTATCTTATTTATTTTATACCTAGTAGTTTATACCTCTTAAACCCTTCACCAATCTTTCCCCTCTTTCTGACCCTCTCCCCACTGATAACCACTAGCTTGTTCTCTGTATCTGTGACTCTGTTTCTGTTTTATTATAGTGACTTTTAAGTTCCACATATAAGTGATAACATACAGTATTTGTCTTTCTCTGTCTGACTTATTTAACTAAGCATAATACCTTCCAGAACCATCCATGTTGTTGCAAATGGCAAAATTTCATTATTTGTATGACTGAGTAATAAATATACCATTGTGGTATATACACCACATCTTCCTGATCCGTTCATCTGTAGATGGTTACTTAGGTTGCTTCCAGATCTTGGCTATCTTAAATAATGTCACTACGAACACTGGGGTGCATGTATCTTTTGGAATTACCATTTTTGTCTTTCCTGGAAAAATAAGAAGTGGAATTGCTGGGTTAATTAACTGCTGACAGTTTTTTGTTTTCTTGGCCACGCCACATGGAACTTCCCCAACCAGGAATTGGACCCAGGCCACAGCAGTGAGAGCCTGGAATCCTAACCACTAGGTCACAGGGAACTCCCTGGTAGTTCTATTTTTAATTTTTTGAGGAAACTCCATACTGTTTTCCACAGTGATTGCACCAGTTTACATCCCCACCAACAGTGTACTAGGGTACCCTTTTCTCCATATCCATGCCAACATTTGTTACTTGTAGACTTTTTGATGATAGCTATTCTGATAGGTGTGAGGTGATATCTCATTGTGGCTTTGATTTGCATTTCTCTGATGATTAGTGATGTTGAGCATCTTTTTATGTGCCTGTAAGTATGTATTTTTGGGAAAAATACCTAGTCAGGTCCTCTGCCCAATTTTTAATTGATTTTTTTAAAATATATTGAGTTGTATGAGTTCTTTATATATTTTGTGTATTAATCCCTTATCAGACTTATCATTTGCAAATATCTTCTCCCATTCAGTAGGTTGCCTTTCCATTTTGTTGATGGTTTCCTTCACTGTGCATAAGCCTTTAAGTTTGATTAGGTCACATTGTTTATTTTTGCTCACGTCTCTTGCCTGAAGAAACAGATCCAAAAAAATATTGCTAAGACCTATGTCAAAGAGTGTATAGCCTGTGTTCCTTCTAGATAGTTTATGGTTTCAGGGCTTACATTTAGGTCTTTTGAGTTTATTTTTGTATACGGTATGAGAAAATATTATAATTTTATTCTTTTACATGTAGCTGTTCAGTTTTCCCAACACCAGTTATTGAAGAGACTGTATTTTTCCCCATTGTATATTCTTGTTTCCTTTGTGGTACCAATTGACTATATGTGCATGGGTTTATTTCTGGGCTCTCTATTCTGTTCATTTATCTATGTGTTTTTGTGCCAGTACCATAATGTTTTGTTTGTTTGTTTAATTATTTATGTATATAGATGCATCAGGTCTTAGTTGCATTTTAGTTGTGGCATGCGGGATCTTGTTGCCTGACCAGGGATCAAACCCAGGTCCCCTGCATTGGAACCTTGGATTCTTAGCCACTGGACCACCAGGGAAGGCCCCACCATGATGTTTTGATTACTGTAACTCTGTAGTATAGTCAGAAGTTAGTTCTCTTTTTGCCAAGATTGATCTGGCTATTAGGGGTCTTTTGTGATTCCATATAAATTTAGGGTTATTTTCTTCTAGTATTGTGAAAAATGTCATGGGTATCTTGATAAGGATTGCATTAAATCTGTAGATTGCTTTGGGTAGCAAGAACTGTTTAACAATATTAATTCTTCCTATCCATGAGCATAGAATCTCTTTCCATTTATTTGTACTGTCTTCAATTTCCTTCATCAATTTCACAGTTTTCAGAGTATATGTCTTTTACCTCCTTGTTAAACTTATTCCTAGGTATTTTATTCTTTTTGATATGATTGTAAATGAGATTGTTTTCTTGATTTCTCTTTTTGATAGTTCATTATGAGTGTACAGAAATGCAACAGATTTCTGAATATTAATCTTGTATCCTTCAAATTTACTGAATTCACTTGTTCTAATAGTTTTTTGGTGGCTTCTTTAGGTTTTTCTATATATATAGTATCATGCCTTCTGCAAATAGTGAGAGTTATATTTCTTCCCTTCTAATCTGGATGATTTTATTTCTTCTTCTTGACTGATTGCTGTGGTGAAGACTTCCAATACCATGTTAAATAGAAATGGCAAGAGTTGGCTTCCTTGTCATATTCCTGATCTTAGAGGAAAAACTTTCAGTTTTTCACCACTGAGTATGATGTTAGCCATGGGTTTGTCGTATACACCTTTATTATGTTGAGGTATGTTCCCTCTATACCCACTTGTTGTAAGAGTTTCTATCATGAATGGATGTTGAATTTTTTCAAATACTTTTCTTCCAGCCCTCCTGTAAGCCCTACTGATTTTCAAATCCACTAAGGGGGCTCGTCTTCACAGTGCTGGACCCCAGAGCTCCAGTGCCTAATATGGGGTTTGAACCCCTTGCTCCTTAGAGAGGATCCCTGAGCCTGTGATAATCCCCTCCTCTTCTGGGTCACCCACTAGAGGTGTGGGTCCTGACTACATCGCTTCTTCTCTCGTCCTACCAGACTCCATGTGGTTCTTCCTTTACAGCCATGGTTGTAGAAGAGCCATTCTGCTGGTTTTCATGTTGTTCTCAGAGAGAGTTGCTCTATATGTAGTTTCGATGTGTTTGGGTGGGGGAGGTGAGCTCAGGGCCTTCCTACTCTGCTATCTTGACCCTGGTCCCTGTCTTGTTTTTCTTCTTAGTTATTATCAGTGTGTAACACATCATATATTTTACTTATTTATTGCACTTAGTCTTACCCACTAAAATGTGAACATGACAGAGATCTTTGTCAGTTTGTTCTTTGTTGTATCCCCTACACCTAGAACAGCACTGGGCACATATTGTTAGTTAACACTCAATAAATGCTTCTTACAATAAATATTGAAGAGTTTGTTAGCAAATCATGAAGATAACTTGTTAAAAATAATTAGAAGTACCAGAACACAATTTATGCATCGTGTTGTGGGGAGGTGGGAGGGAAAGACAGTACTGAGAAAATAATTTAATAAAGAGTATCATGAACCTTAGAATAGAAAAGGGATCTTGGAAAAAATCTAGTTGGAAACTATCCTTGTTATGGACTGATTGTGCCCCACCCCCGAGAATTCATATTTAACCTCCAATGTGATGGTATTAGGAGGTGGGGCCTTTGGGAGGTACTTAAGTTTAGAGGTTATTAAGGTAGAGTGCACATGATGGGATCAGTGCCCCTATAAGAAAGGAAAGGACAACAGAGTTTCCTCTCTCTGTAATGTGAGGACACACAAAGAAGGCAGCCACCTACAAGCCAGGAAGAGAGCCCTCATCAGGAAGTGAATTCACCAGCTCCTTGATCTTGGACTTCCCAGCCTCTAGAACTGTGAGAATTAAATGTCTTTCGTTTAAGCTGCCCAGGCTGTGGTATTTTGTTCTAGCAGCCCAAGCTAACACAATCCTAATGAACTTCAATAGAATATTGGTTAAATAAATTATGGTATAGCCATATGACTGAATACTATGCAACTCTTAAATAAAGAATGAGGAAGCTATTTGATATTATAGAAAGATCTCAAGATACACCATATTAAAAGAAAAAATCAACATGAAAACAGTATAGGTGAGTACTGCTTTTTGTATAAAAAGGAGCAAAACCAAGAATATGTCTTTGTATATGCTTATATAAACATAAAGAAATGTTTGAGGATACATAAAAGGGAAGAAAGTAGGGTAGGAACTAGACAGGTGGTGGACAAGCATGAAGAAACACTTTGCACTTCACAATATTTTACATTTTTATTTTTGAACTATGTGAACAAATTGCCTTTTCAAACGAATAAGTTAAAAAATGTAAATCCCTGACCTCCCTCTGGAACTCAAGACTGCCTGCCCAACATCTCCCCTGAAGTGTCTAATAGGCTTCTCAAATAGGACATGTCCAAAATGGAAAATCTAATTTTCCTCCTCAAACCTGCTCCTCTCCCACTCTTCCCTAACGCAGTACAACACACCAACCACGCTCTTACTCAAGTTCCGAATCTGAGACCTACTCTTAATTTCTCTTTCTTCTACCCTAGTGAATTTGTGAACAAGTCCCATTGTTTCTGCCATCATGACAGAGCCCTAATATGCCCACTTCTTACTGCTTCTACCATTATTACTCCAGTCCCAGCCACTGTCACCTCTAACCTGGACCTCTGCAATAGCCTCGGAGGTGTTACTCAAAGTAAGACCCACAGACAAGAACTGCTTGTTTCTAGCCCACAACAACATAAGAACCTTGCACTAAAATGAAATACAACTACTTCGCTAAGCATAATATTTAGTTCAACTAACAATTTTTTTCATAGCAAGACTTTCTTGATAAAAGAAGGGATGCGTTGATTTGTACTCTGGAGGAAGCTCTGTATTTCTTTGCAGAGCAGCCCTTCACTGTTGCTGCTGTCACTGCTTCCACTCTTGCCCACTTAAACATATACCCATTCTTTGTACAGTACCCCAAAATTGTTTTTAAAAATTAATCACGTGATGTTGCCCCCAGCTTAAAACCCTCCAGAGCCTTCCCACAGCAACTAGAATAAAGTCTAAGCCCCTTACCAAATTCTAAATGGACTTACCTGACCTGGCCCATCTCTCCTTCATTACACTCCAGTCAAGTTCTTTCCCATCTCTGGGCCTTTGGGCCTTCTGTCTGGAATTATCCACTCCTATATCTTCTTGTGGCTGATAGAGTGTCATTATTTAGGTCTTAGCTCAGATGAATGGTGATATGGTAAAGGTTATAAGTGACCTTATCCCCCCCCAGCTTTTTATTTATTTTTGCTTTTAGGAAATTTTGAATGAAATATATGACTCTTCCTGAAGTTGGACAGAATCTTATGCTATAGATTATTGTGTGTTATGAGCTGAATTGTGTCTCCCAAAAAATTGTACAGTGAAGGCTTAACCCCTAGTACCTCCAAATGTTAATGTACTTGAGATAGGATCTTTTAAGAGATAAATTAAAATGAGGGTAACAGGGTGGGCCCTAATCCAATATGCTTGGCCTTGGTCCTTATAAGAAGAGGAGATTAAGACACAGACACACAGAGGGGGAAGAACATGTGAAGACAACCAGCTACAAGCAAGGAGAGGCCTCAGAAGAAACCAAGCCTGCCAGCACTTGATCTCAGATTTCTAGCCTCCAAAACTGTGAGAAAATAAATTTCTGTTGTTTAAACCACCTAGTCTGTGGTACTTTGTTATGACAACCATTGCAAACTAATACCTTGTGTATTAACTAACATCTCCCCTGACTTGCTTTGAGTACTGCATCCTAATTTTTCTTTCTTTCCCTCTGATATATTATTTATTTTATTTTTCTTTTCTCTGTGTGTTTATGTAGCCACCTCAAATCCTTTCTGGAATCTGTTGATCCCCTGAGGTATGTCTGATAAAAAAGTGGGATTAAGATTAATTTGCCAGTTCTTAATAAATCCTCCTGGTTGGTTGGACTCAACACATCTTCTTATTGCCTGACTGGATTCTGCATTCGTTTTATATTTTCTTTGTGTGGCATCAATTCTACAGCTATTTAATTGACAGGCTAGGAGAAACAGATATGAACAGATATGAACAGGTAATTGCTATCCAATGACAAAGGGCAATCTTAGAGATATGTACCTGGCACTGTGGTAGCAGGAACCAAGGCATGTTCTACTCCATTTGAGTAGAAGACCACTAAACTGAATCTTGAAGGATAAGCAGGTATCCCAAGCAGAAGCAGTAGCATGTATTGTACAGAGGCATGAAGCACAGGTTGTATGAGATACATGAACTAGTTTAACCACAGTATAAAGTATACCTGGGGAAATGTGGAGAAGTGAGCCCGGCCAGATGAGCAAATACCCACAAGGCAGGGTTATATACTTCATACCAAGGAGTTTGAATTTTTCTGATAAGTAATTGGGAGTCACTGATGAGTTTTAAGAAGCAGAGAATCATGATTAGAGTTTCATTTTAGAGATTGCCTCTGGCAGCATCACAGAGGATGAATTCAAAGCAGAGAGATGAATAAAAAGGACTACAGAAAAAAAATTGAAGGGCAATTTGACAGCATCTGTCAGCACTAAAAATCTATATACTTTTTGACTCAGCAATTCCACTTCGAGGAATTTATCCTATGGGTCCACTTGCACACGTACAGAAGGTTATATACAAGGTTATTCATAGCACCTAAATGTTCAGTAGTCACACGTGAAATGAACTACAGCTATTTTAAAATGTTATGTATTGATATAGAATGATTTCCAAAAGTTATTAAACTACAAAAAATTAATTTGCAGAACAACATGCAGCATATTTCACCTCTTAAGTAAAAAAAAAAAGTATTTTATGCATTTAATATGTATGCAGTACATGAAAAAAACAACATATGCATAAAATATCCCAGGAAGGAAACACTAGAAACTGATAGCATTTAGTTGCTTCCAGAGAGGTGTACTGGGTGGATGAGATGAGTGGGAACAGACATTTCACTAGAGCTTTTGAGTCTGGCATCATGTGAGTGTATTACCAATTCCTAAATAAATAACTTCAGTGTTAATTTAAGGGAGGGAGGTGATCCTGGTCGATAGAGAGGGTCCCTGAATTAAGACAGTAGCAATCACAGGTGGAAAAAAAAAGGGGTAGATAAGAAAAAGTTAAGGAAACAGAAACAAAAGAATTTTATGACTCTATAGAGATGACACGTAAGAGAAGAGAGCTTATAATAGCCCCTGATTTCTGACCTGGGAAACTAAGTGATTATATTGGTGCCACTTACAAAGTTAATGAATGCAAAGAGAGTAACAAGTTTAAAGAAAAGAAAATGCATACAACTGGGGACATGTTATGTTTCAAGTGTTGTGGAGCCACATATTTATTGGCTACTAGGTAATTTATTTATCCAGTGAAGTGTGCTAAGTAACAAGAGCATATAAATGGTGGGGAAATGACCTGTCAGAGAGGTATTGGTCAAGAGATACAAATAGAAGATTTGGGGACTTCCCTGGCAGCGCAGTGGTTAAGAATCTAACTGCCCATGCAGGGGACGTGGGTTCGATCCCTGGTCTGGGAAGATCCCACATGCCATGGAGCAACTAAGCCCGTGCACCACAACTACTGAGCCTGCGCTCTGGAGACTGTAAGCCACAACTACTGAGACCACGTGCCACAACTACTGAAGCCCGTTCACCTGGAGCCCGTGCTCCGCAACAAGAGAAGCCACCGCAATGAGAAGCCCTTGCACCGCAACAAAGAGTAGCCCCCGCTCGCCACAACTAGAGAAAGCCCGCGCGCAGCAACAAAGACCCAACGCAGCCAAAAATAAATAAATAAATATAATAAAAATTTTTTAAGTTTATTAAAAAATAAAGAAGAACATAAGTGGTTGACATGAGTTCAATCATATGTTCTCTGCCCACCCCTACCCTGTCACCGCCCCACACCACCTAATTCATCTGTTGCGGTCCTAATCCCCAGTACCTCAGAATGTGACCATATTTGGAAATAGGGTCTTCAAAGAGGTAATTAAGTTAAAGTGAGGTCATTAGAGTGGGCCTGAATCCAATATGACTGGTGTTCTTGTAAGAAAAGGAAATTTAGGCAAAGACATGAACAAGGAGACGATGTGAAGACACAGGGGGAAGACAGCCAACTATAAGTCAAGAAGCCTGGCAGCCCTAACAAACCAATACAGTGATTGTAGGCAGTAGAAGCTGTAGGCACGGCTTTTAATTTTTTTAATACAAATCATAGAGGATTCTAGGAATATTGCAGCAGAAGCAGCATAGCTTTTGGATCTCCTCAAATTTCACCATAAAAACAAATACAGCAATTAGAGTAGTAATATAAACAGTGCACAGACAACATCTACAACAAAACTAGGTTAAAGGTAGCTTTACAAACCCCAAAATGTGAGTATGTGGCCATAAAAACCAACAGCTACAAGAGCTGCATGGTATCAGTAACAGATGAAAGTAAAGAGAAGCAAAAGACAGCTGATTGACCTGAGAAGCCAAAAAAAGCCAACAGGTGTTCACTGAAAAGTTCACAGGGTCAATTTAAGAATAACAGCTGAAACTAGGAAGGGTTTTGCACACTCTAACATCAGGGGTCCATATGAAGGTCTGAAAGGGATGGAGCAGTCTTGACAATATAATTTCTCAAAACTAACCAGCAAAAGGACCTCTCAAGTATAACCTAACAAAGTCTTCACTGGTGAATTCTACAACATTAAAAGAAGAATTAATACCAATCCTTCTCAAATTCTTCCAAAAAGTAGAATAAGAGAGAACACCTCCAAACCCATTTTATGAGGCCAGCATAACCCTGATACCAAAGCCAAACACGGACACTATAAGAAATATCAGGCCAATATCCCTGATAAGCTTGAGGGCAAAATATTTCAACAAACTATTAGCAAACCAAATTCAGGGCTATATTGAAAAGATCATATACCATGAACAAGTGGGATTTACTCCAGGGATGCAGGGATATTTCAAAATTCACAAATCAATCAATGTGATACGCCATGTTAACAAAATGAAGGATAAAAATAAGATGGTTATCTCAATAGATGCAGAAAAAGCATTTGACAAAACTCAGCATCTGTTCATGATAAAAAATTCTGTCAACAAACTGGGTATAGAGAGAACGCATGTCAACCTAACAAAGGTCATATGTGACACAGCTAACATCACACTCAACAGTGAAAAGCTGAAAGCTTCTCCTCTAGGATCAGAAACAGGAGAATGTCCACCCTCACCACTGCTATTTAGTACTGGAAGTCCTAGCCAGAGCAATTAGGCCAGAAAAAGAAATAAAAGGCATCCAAATCAGAAAGGAAGAAGTAAAATTGTATCTGTTGCAGATGACATGACATTATTTATACTCCGCCAAAAATCTGTTCAGATTAATACAACAATTCAGTAAAGTTACAGGGTATAAAATCAATATTCTAAAATCAGCTGCATTTCTATACACTAACAATGAACTATCAGAAAGAGAAATTAAGAAAACACTCTCACATACAATTGCATAAAAAAGAACAAAATATTTATGAATAAATTTAACCAAAGAGATAAAAGATCTGTACACTGAAAACTATAAGACATTGATGAAAGAAACAAAGAAATGGAAAGATATTCCATGCTCATGGATTGGAAGAATAAATATTGTTAAAATGACCATACTACCCAAGGAAATCTACAGATTCATTTCAATCCATATAAAAATTCCACTGGGATTTTTCACAGAAATAGAAAAAAAATCCTAAAATTTGTATGAAACCAGAAGACCCTGAATAGCCAAAGCTGGAGGCATCACACTTCCTGATTTCAAATATATTACCAAGCTATAGTAATCAAACAGTATGGTATTGGCATAAAACACATAGATCAATGGAACATGATGGAGAGTGCAGAAATGAACACACACATATAAGGTCAGCTAATTTTGACACATAATCAGAAGAGAAACACCCCACCCCATCCCAGCTTTGGTTGGTTTGGTAAATGTAACTATGATGTAGCTTGTGTGTTTTCTCTTGTTCTTTAATTATGTGAAACTTCAAGGCTGGTTTTCTTGTTTCCCTTTCTGGAAGATTTCTTATTTTAATGTGTAAGTAATTTGACCAAGTTATAATGCATTTTTCAGTTAAAAATCCCTTCCTTAAATGAAACTATAAGGTGGTCAAATACCTGAGGACCAAATTTTTTCTAGTTATAATAAATTTAATATTTTTAAATGTAAAAAAAGAGAGCCAAGAATATGCAATGAGGAAAAGAGAGTTTCTTCAATAATGATCTTGGGAAAACTGGACAGTCACATGCAAAAGAATGAAACTGGACCCCTCTCTTATACCGTACACAGAAATCAACTGAAAATGGATTAGAGACTTGAATGTACGACCTAAGACAGCAAACTCCTAAAAGAAAACATAGGGGGTAATCTCCTTGACATTGGTCTTGACGATGACTTTTTGGATTTGACACCAAAAGCAAAGACAACAAAAGCAAAAACAAACAAGTGGGACTACATCAAACCAAAAAGCTTCTGCACAGCACAGAAAACCATCAACAAAATAAAAAGGCAACTTATCGAATGGGAGAAAAATCTGCAAATCATATATCTGATAAGGGGTTAATATCCAAAATATACAAAAAACTCAAACAACTCAACAGCAAAAAAACCCAACAATCCATTTTACAAATGGGCAGAGGAAATAAATAGACATTTTTCCAAAGAAGACAAACAAATGGCCAACAGGTACATGAAAAGGTGCTCAACATCACTAACCATCAGGAAAATGCAAATCAAAACCACAATGAGATATTACTTCACATTTTCTAGAATGGCTATGGTCAAAAAGACAAGTTATAATAAGTGTTGGTGAGAATGCAGAGAAAAGGGAACCCTTGTGCTCTACTGGCAGGAATGTAAGTTGGTATAGCCACTATGGAAAACAGTATAGAGATTCCTGAAAAATTTAAAAACAGAGCTACCATAAGAACCAGGAATACTTACATACTTCTGGGTATATATCCAAAGGAAATGAAAACATGACCTCAAAGAGATATCTGCACTCCCACGTTCACTGCAGCATTATCCATAATAATTACGTAGCCAAGATATGGAAACAATCTACGTATCCATCAACAGACAAATGGATAAAGAAGATTTGGTATATATATACAGTGGAATATCATTCAGCTATTATAAAGAAGGAAATTCTGTCATTTGTGACAACATGGATGGACCTTGAGGGCATTATGTTAAGTGAAATAAGTCAAAGAAAGACACATACATTATGCTATTGCTTATATGTGGAATCTAAAAAAGCCAAACTGAGAGAAACAGAGAATAAAATGCTGGATACCAGGGGCTGGGGTTGTGGGAAAGGAAAGATGTTGATCAAATAGGACAAATTTCCAGTTAAAACGTGAATAAGTTCTGGGGTTCTAATATGAAGCATGGTGATTATAGTTAATAATACTATATCACATACTTGTAAGTTGCTAAGAGAGTAGATCCTAAATGTTCTCATCACAAAAAAATAAATGGTAATTATGTGACATAATGGAGGCATTAGCTAAAGGGTATGGTGGTAATTATTTTGCGATACATAAAATCAAATACATGTATCAAATCAATACCTTGTATACCTTAAACTTACACAATGTTATATGTCAATTATATCTTAATAATGCTGGGGGAAAAAAGAAATATGTGAATAAAATTACTAGATTTTGAAGAAAAGAGAGAAACGAGAATTTTTTGGCATTGAGACAAAGGACAAAATCACTTAAATGGGCAAGAAATTCAAATTGTCACTAGACTTTTCCGCAGTAATGCTTTATGCCAAAGGAAAATAGAGTAACATATTTAATGTACTCCATGAAAGAAAATATGACCAAGATTTATATACAGCCAAACTGATTTTCAAAATTAAATGCTGCAAGTAAACTGTTTTCAACATACAAGAACTCAAAGAATATTGTTCACATGAGCCTCTCCTGTCAAATCTACTAGGGAATGAGCTTCAGATAACATGATGACTAGAGAAATATTGACATAAGAACTATCGGTTAACATCAAATATTTATTTACATATAGAACTAAGATTAGATGAAGAATACAAGAGACTATGTAGTACATAACGGTTATATGCATTTGTAATGTTGTTACAGTACTACTGTGTCATACATCTATTTTTTTAAACGTAGGGACATGAGGAGAGCGTACACAAAATTAATTTTTTTCAGCAACCACATGAATGGTGGTAGTGTTGGTGTTGTTTTTCTAAGAATATTGCATGTATAATATGGAATAAAATAAACAAGTAATTATGTGACTATAATTATGTCATCCCCAATATTCTTGAGAATTAGGATTATTCCTCTTGTGAAAAGGAGACTTAGAGATCACAATTTTATAATCCCTAAAGTATTAATGGATTTAGGCATTGTTTCACTGTCTGCTTCCTGAAAGAGACAACCAGACGTTATATACCTATTGAATCTAGATTGAATGTACTGAAAATACAGAAGATCAAGGAACATGTTAAATATACTATGAAGATATAATCCACAAAATCAATGCTCTAAGAAACTACAGAGGTCAAATGACTCAATTTTTTCAACAAATAAAATATGTGGGAAAAGATACAGATAGACAGACTAAAAGAGACTTAAAAGAAAGAACTAAACAATGATGTTTATGGATGCACACATGGGTGATAAAAATTTTATTAAAAAGACAAAGAACTGGTTACATAAAATTAATGATGGTTGTTATATCTAGAGGGGTAGAAACGGGTTTGTGATTCAGATGAGGCACATATAAGGCATCTGGGGTAGCTGGCAAAATTCTATATCTTGACCTAAGTGGGAGTTATGAGGATGTTCAACTTTTAATAATTCATTAATGTATACATTGGTTTTATACAGTTTTCTGTCTATAATATGTTGGACACAGAAAGACTTAAAATAAGAAAAAGAAACACTCCTATACTGTTGGTGGGAATGTAAATCAGTGCAGACACTATGTAGAACACTATGGAAGTTCCTTAAAAAACTAAAGGTAGGGTTACCACATGATCCTGCAATCCCACACCTGGGTATATATACAGAGAAAACTCCAAATCGAAAAGATACATGCACCACAATGTTCACTGCAGCATTATTTACAATAGCCAAGACATGGAAGCAACCTAAGGGTCCATCAAGAAATGAATGGATAGGGCTTCCCTGGTGGCGCAGTGCTTGAGAGTCCGCCTGCCGATGCAGGAGACGCGGGGTCGTGCCCCGTTTCGGGAAGATCCCCCATGCCGCGGAGCGGCTGGGCCCGTGAGCCGTGGCCGCTGAGCCTGCGCGTCCGGAGCCTGTGCTCCGCAAATGGGAGAGGCCACAACAGGGAGAGGGCCGCATAACGCAAGAAAAAAAAAAAAAGAAATGAATGGATAGGGCTTCCCTGGTGGCGCAGTGCTTGAGAGTCCGCCTGCCGATGCAGGAGACGCGGGGTCGTGCCCCGTTTCGGGAAGATCCCCCATGCCGCGGAGCGGCTGGGCCCGTGAGCCGTGGCCGCTGAGCCTGCGCGTCCGGAGCCTGTGCTCCGCAAATGGGAGAGGCCACAACAGGGAGAGGGCCGCATAACGCAAGAAAAAAAAAAAAAGAAATGAATGGATAGGGCTTCCCTGGTGGCGCAGTGCTTGAGAGTCCGCCTGCCGATGCAGGAGACGCGGGGTCGTGCCCCGTTTCGGGAAGATCCCCCATGCCGCGGAGCGGCTGGGCCCGTGAGCCGTGGCCGCTGAGCCTGCGCGTCCGGAGCCTGTGCTCCGCAAATGGGAGAGGCCACAACAGGGAGAGGGCCGCATAACGCAAGAAAAAAAAAAAAAGAAATGAATGGATAGGGCTTCCCTGGTGGCGCAGTGCTTGAGAGTCCGCCTGCCGATGCAGGAGACGCGGGGTCGTGCCCCGTTTCGGGAAGATCCCCCATGCCGCGGAGCGGCTGGGCCCGTGAGCCGTGGCCGCTGAGCCTGCGCGTCCGGAGCCTGTGCTCCGCAAATGGGAGAGGCCACAACAGGGAGAGGGCCGCATAACGCAAGAAAAAAAAAAAAAGAAATGAATGGATAGGGCTTCCCTGGTGGCGCAGTGCTTGAGAGTCCGCCTGCCGATGCAGGAGACGCGGGGTCGTGCCCCGTTTCGGGAAGATCCCCCATGCCGCGGAGCGGCTGGGCCCGTGAGCCGTGGCCGCTGAGCCTGCGCGTCCGGAGCCTGTGCTCCGCAAATGGGAGAGGCCACAACAGTGAGAGGCCCGCATAACGCAAGAAAAAAAAAAAAAGAAATGAATGGATAAAGAAAACATGGTAGGGACTTCCCTGGTGGCGCAGAGGTTAAGACTCTGCGCTCCCAATGCAGGAGGCCCGGGTTCGATCCCTGGTCAGGGAATTAGATCCCACTTGCATGCCACAACTAAGAATTTGCATGCCACAACTGAGGAGCTGTCAAGCTGCAACTAAGTAGCCCACAAGCCACAACTAAGGAGCCCACCTGCTGCAACTAAGACCCGGCACAACCAAATATATAAATAAATATTTTTTAAAAAGAAAAAAAAACATGGTATATTTATACAATGGAATGCTACTCAGCCATAAAAAAGAATGAAATAATACCATTTGCAGCACCATGGAGGACCTAGAGATTATCATACTAAGTGAAGTAGGCCAGACAGAGAAAGACAAATATCATATGAACTTATTTACAAAACAGAAATAGACTCACAGACATGGAAAACAACTTATGGTTACCAAAGGGGATAGTGGTAGAAGGTAGGGAAGGGTGAGGAGATAAATTAGGAGTTCGGGATTAACATATACACACTACTATATATAAAATAGATAAACAAGGACCTACTATATAGCACAGGGAACTATACTCAATATCTTGTAATAACCTATAATAGAAAAGAACCTGAAAAAGTTATATATACATATAACTGAATCACTGTGCTGTACACCTGAAACTAACACAACATTGTAAATTAACTATACTTCAATTTACCATGTGGCATGGCCAAAAAAAAAAAAAGAAACAAAATAAGTCATATGTATTAGGGTTCTCCATAGAAACAGAACCAACAGCACATAGATCTAGACCTAGATCTAAATCTAGATCTATCTATATAATTGGATATCTATATAGAGAAAGAAAGACTTATTTTAAGACATTGGCAGGAATTACAGAGGCTGGCAAGTCCAAAATCTGCAAAGTAGGGCAGCAGACTGGAGACCCAGAGGAGTTGTAGTCCAAGCTTTACACAAAGTTCATCAATTTAAATGTTAATCTCAACCAAAACTCACTGTCACAGAAACACCCAGAATAATATATGACCAAATATCTGGGCACCATGTTCCACCCAAGTTGACGCATACAATGAACCATCATACCATATACCTGCTGAATGCCAGGCCAACCTCCATTTATCCATGTAAGAGAAGTTCAGCTGTGAATACTTGAGAATCTACTTTGGGGATCATTAAAGACATGTAAAACAGAGGAAAAGACGTGATTTCAAATATTTCTAAGCAAAAGATATATCTATCTATACTTAAGGTTCTAGGGCAAAATTTTAAAGGATGTAAAATTAAAAACTTTTTCAAATAGTGGGGAAATCTAAAGCTGGTTTTAAAAGAGTGTATCATAAGCAGTTACTTTGTGCGAGGTCATTCTGTCTTTTCTAAAACTGAAGAGAGAGGGCAGTGGAGCAGTCAAGGGATCACAGAGGAAAAAAACGGTGCGGAGCACAGGCTCCGGACGCGCAGGCTCAGCGGCCATGGCTCACGGGCCCAGCCGCTCCGCGGCATGTGGGATCCTCCCGGACCGGGGCACGAACCCGCGTCCCCTGCATCGGCAGTTGGACTCTCAACCACTGCGCCACCAGGGAAGCCCCTCCCACCTTACTCTTTTACCAAAAGCTAACTTGACCCTTTCTTCTCCTTCTCAGCACTGGGATTCTAAGAGTCAGAGGAAATGAAACTAACCCACTGTGCTTCACCAAGGTGGCCCCCAATGGATACTAACAAGGCCGTAGAAAGATTCTCTGCTGGGCATAACGAGCCAAAGTAGACTGAACTAAATTCAACAAGTTTGAGCCTTGAAACCTGGCAAAAAATTTGACTATTAAAAAATACAGTGGAATCTGCACTGGCATTATCCCATTTCTTCTTTCTAACTGAATAAGGATCAGTAGACTGGCTCTTAACGTATAAAATACTCTAAGAAATGTCTCCACATGGCTTCCCTGATTCCCAGATTTTAGATTTGCTCAAGCACATTTCCTAATTCTCATCAGAATGATACTTATCTGTTGAAGATCTTTAATTTTAATTTTATTTTTTTATTTATTTATTTGTGCTGTGTTGGGTCTTCGTTTCTGTGCGAGGGCTTTCTCTAGTTGTGGCAAGTGGGGGCCACTCTTCATCGCGATGCGCGGGCCTCTCACTATCGCGGCCTCTCCCGTTGCGGAGCACAGGCTCCAGACGCGCAGGCTCAGTAGTTGTGGCTCACGGGCCTAGCTGCTCCGTGGCATGTGGGATCTTCCCAGACCAGGGCTCGAACCCATGTACCCTGCATCGGCAGGCGGACTCTCAACCACTGCGCCACCAGGGAAGCCCTGTTGAAGATCTTTATCTTGTTAGTATTGTTTCCCTTTGTGTCTGTTAGGATTACCCTTAGTTGCATACGGGAAACCTCTAATTAAGAGCATCTTAAATAAAATAGAGCCTATTTCTCTCACAGGTAGAAACCCAGAGTTAAACAGTTCAGGGTTGGTACACAGTTGCTACCTGAAAGTTTTATCTCTCCAAAATTCGTATGTTGAAACCTAATGCACAATGTGGTAGTATTAGGAGATAGGGGCTTTGGAAGGTGATTAGGTCAGGAGGGCAGAGCCAACACAAATGGGATTAGTGCCCTTATAAAAGTGGTCCTAAAGAGCTCCCTTGCTCCTTCTGCCATGTGAGGACATGGTGGAAACATGCTGTCTGTGAACCAGGATGTAGGCTCTCTCCAGACACTGAATCTGTCGACACACTGTGCTTGGACTTTCCAGCCTCCAGAACAGTAAGAAATAAGTGTTTTGTTGTTTATAAGCCACCCAATCTCTGGTATTTTGTTGTAGCAGCCTAAATAGACTAAGAGTCCCACATTTCTATCTTTCTCCTGCATGATCCTGGTGTATGACTTGCACCTTCAAGGTTATCTCATGGCCCTAGATGTTTTCTGGAGGTCTAGTCACTGTGTCCACATTCCAAGCAGCAGAGAGAACGGCAAGAAAGCCTGAAGGATGAAAAGGTGAGCACTCTCCATTTTAAGGTGTCTTCCCCAAAATCCTGCCTAAAAATCTCCACTTAAATCTCATGGGCTAGAACTTAATCACGTAGCCACACTCAGATTCAAAGGAAGGTAGGGGGCTTCCCTGGTGGCGCAGTGGTTGCGAGTCCGCCTGCCAATGCAGGGGACACGGGTTCGTGCCCCGGTCCGGGAAGATCCCACATGCCGTGGAGCTGCTAGGCCCGTGAGCCATGGCCACTGAGCCTGCAAGTCCAGAGCCTGTGCTCCACCAAAAAAAAACAAAACGAAGGTAGGAAGGTATCTTGCCACCCCAAATAAATTCAGAGCTCTATTACTAAGGAAGAAGATGGAGGAAGGAGGAGAAAATAGATATTGGGAGAAAAATAACCGTCCTTACCATAACCTACCACAAGGATTCCCCACCTTCCAGGGTTTCCTCCCCACTCCCTTCTTTTAAACACATAGAAAAACTGAAAGGATAATGAATAACCTTATATGCACCAACTAGAGTCAATAATTGTTAAAAATATTATCATATGCGCATGTTGGGGGGAGAGAGAATATGGTAAAAATACATACATATATGTAAGTGTGTGCACACACAAATACACACATGTATGTATCTCACATACGTACTGCTGAAC
>NW_006794635.1:1464912-1473066 GCF_000442215.2 Lipotes vexillifer
TTTGCCGTGCATTATCCATAGAAACTAAGCAAATACATGAAATGCATGTGTGTGAATATTTGTCCAAACCATATGAAAGTAAGGTATAGACATCAGGAAGCTTTGCCTCTAAATATTTCAATATGTATATTCTAAGAATTAGGAGATTCTCCTCTATAAACAATAGCATTCACACATTTAAGAAAATTACAATACCCCAATACTACATAATATCCAGTCCAAATTCAAATTTCTCGGTTGTCCAAAAAATGTCTTTTAACTGATATTTTTCAATCAGAATTTATCAAGGTTCCCTCACTTTATTTGGTTGTTATGCCTTTAGTCTATTTTAACTCATGAGGGCTTTCTAATGGCCATGAAAGTATAAATTATAGCTGTTTGATGTCTATGTTCAGAGCATGCAGTGTGTACATAAGGTCTGTCCATAATGTCTGTCATGGTTAATGAATTTTGAATGTAATGAAACTCTTTCCAAATAAGTTGACTTCCGGGACTTCCCTGGTGGCACGGTGGTTAGGAATCCACCTGGCGATGCAGGGGACATGGGTTGGATCCCTGGTCCGGGAAGATCCCACATGCCTCGGAGTAACTATGCCCAAGAACCACAGCTACTGAGCCTGTGCTCTACAGCCGGGGAGCCACAACTGCTGAAGCCCACGTGCTGCAACTACTGAAGTCCGTGTGCCTAGAGCCCATGCTCCACAACGAGAGAAGCCACCACTGTCCACAACTAAAGAAAGACTGAGGGCAGCAACGAAGACCCAATGCAGCCAAAAACTAATTAATTAATTAATTTTTTTTTAAAGTTGATTTCCAGTGTGTCTTTCTTAAAAGGTTATCTTTTATTTTCTATTCTTATACATAAGTAACTCTCAGAAGTAAACTCTTTCTTTCCATTTCAAAACCCTCATTGTATAACCATTTCACAAAGTTGACAAGGTCTAATTACCTACACAATACGAGTTGGGAAAATTCTGTCTATGATCGGCTATTAAATAACATTTCTGAGCTAAAGTCTCCTGATCCATGGCCTTGCAATGCACTGGCATTGAAGGACAGTACATGCATTTCAGGTTCCTCCATACACCTGAAATAGACCAACCAGAATATCACAGGAAAGTACAGTGTGACAAGAGCAAAGTAAAAATGTACATCTAGGAAGCCACACACTATAGCCCATTTCCAACTCCACTTTAATTTTGTTTTTAAGAAATTACTGAACCACTCATGACATCTGATACTTAATAGCTGAAGTACTTACAAAATACAGTCAGTCATCACATTTGTTGTATGATAAAAATAACTGGCAACACTTTGTAGTGTGTTGGGAATTTAATAACATGAAGAACTTTGGCCACAATTTCATCCTCTTAAAATACCTTTAAGAAATCTACAATAGCTGTTTGTCATCTAGCTGTTTGTCTTTTAGAGAATTATGAAATTCTCTAAAACCAGAGTTTAAAAATAACACATGATTGTGTATTGTAAAGCTAAAGGGTGAAATGGTTGCAAACCTTACTCTGAGGATTTAGGATTCTAGGACTATGTCCCTTAAGACATTATAAAATGATAACTAACCAACAGCAAGTGTATAAAATTTACTGATAAGGTATGGAATTCAATTATTATATGCATTCCCAGCCAGTTTCTAGGCAATCATTTGCTTGCAGCCATTCTAAACAATGCTTAAGAATGATCCAAACATCTTATTTAATACTGCCTATAATTTGCTTGTGAGAAGCTGAAGTAAAAGGGGTAGTTAAGGTCAGGCTGGTATACAGAAATCAAAAGCTTAATTCACTTTGGCAAAGTTGACAAAATAAGCATATTCTTTATCACATATATGAGTACATGTGTACTTTTTAAAAAATTAATTAATTTTTATTTTTGGCTGTGTTGGGTCTTCGTTGCTGCATGCAGGCTTTTTTCTAGTTGCGGCGAGTTGGTGGCTCCTTTTCGTTGCAGTTGCACGGGCTTCTCATTGCGGTGGCTTCTCTTGTTGCGGAGCATGGGCTCTAGGCACGCAGGCTTCAGTAGTTGTGGCACGCGGCCTCAGTAGCTGTGGCTCATGGGTTCTAGAGCGCAGGCTCAGTAGTTGTGCATGGGCTTCGTTGCTCTGTGGCAAGTGGGAATCTTCCCAGACCAGGGATCGAACCCGTGTCCCTGCATTGGCAGGGGGGGGGGTAACCACTGCACCACAAGGGAAGTCCCTACATGTGTACTTTTTTTTTTTTTTTTAGATTCTTAACCACTGCTCCACCAGGGAAGCCCAAGTATTCTTATCATGTATAAAAATAACAGTAACTTCTTAATGTCATCAGATACTTAGTGTTTAAATTTCTATTTGTTCATAAATGTCCATTTTTTCCCCATTTGTTTGAATCAAGATCTGAATCAAGTTCGTTGAACTGCCTTTTTTTTTTTCAATTCCCTCTTTCTCATTCTCTTTCACTTCCCTCTCCCCAGGGTTACTACTACTCTTATTTCTAATACCATGTAGTCCTGATTTTTCCATTTTATGTTACAAGAATCACATAGACTTTTTTTTTTATCTGTACAAATCAAGCATTTTATTTAGTTATATAGCAAGGGAGCACTCCTTTTTCTCCACTTAAATATCATGCTTGAGATTTAAAATCATGTTTGGTAGTGTACTGCAGGATGCTAAATGAGACTTCACCCATATTGCTTTGGATTTCTTATCTTTTTAGGTTTTCCATCACCCATTAGAACGATTAGTTTAGCTTCCGTAACCTAAACTTGACACTTCCTGGATGTAGAAGTCATACAGTCCTTTGTCTAGCTTCCTTGTTAGCTCGTTATTTTATGAGATTCATCCATATTGTGCATGCCCTTTGACTTTTTTAAAACAGCTTATTGAGGTGTAATTCACCAACTTTACAAGTCACCTATTTAAAATGTACAAATGTGATGATTTTTATTGTATTCAGAGTTGTGCAGCCGTCTCCACAATCCATTTTAGAACATTTTCATCCTCCAAAAAAGAAACCCCATACTCATTGTCATCACCTTCCAAGTGCTTCCCTCCCTAGCCCCCACCCCAGGCAACCTCTAATCTATTTTCAGTCTCTATGGATTTGCTTACTTTGGACATTTCATATAAATGGAATTATACAGTATGTAGTCTTTTGTAACTGGCTTCTTCCACTTAGCATAATGCTTTCAAGGTTCCTCCAGGTTGTAGCACGTATCAGTACTTCTCTTTATTTTCGTGGATGAATAGTACCCCATTTTATGAATATATCACATTTTCTTTTTTTTTCTTTTTTCTTTTTTCTTTTTTTTTGTGATACGCAGGCCTCTCACTGCTGTGGCCTCTCCCGTTGTGGAGCCCAGGCTCCGGACGTGCAGGCCCAGCGGCCATGGCTCACAGGCCCAGTCGCTCCGCGGCATGTGGGATCTTCCTGGACCGGGGCACGAACCCGCATCCCCTGCATCGGCAGGTGGACTCCCAACCACTGCGCCACCAGGGAAGCCCCACATTTTCTTTATCCAGTCATCAGTTGATGGATATTTGGATTAATAGGCAAATGGTTAATACTTTTTGCCTATCATAAATAATACTGCTGTGAACATTCATGCACAGGTTTTTGTTTCGTTTTATGCTTTTATTTCTCTTGGCTCCTTTAACTTTTTAAGAATAGTTTTTCCTCTATTAGAAACTAATTAGAAAGTAGTTTAGACAATTAGTTTCCAGGACTTCCCTTGTGGTGCAGTGGTTAAGAATCCACCTGCCAACGCAGGGGACACGGGTTCAATCCCTGGTCTGGGATGATCCCACATGCTGCGGAGCAACTAAGCCCGTGCGCCACAACTACTGAAAAGCATGCACCTGGAGCCCATGCTCCACAACAAGAGAAGCCACTGCAATAAGAAGCCCGCGCACCACAAGGAAGAGTAGCCCCCAATCGCCACAACTAGAGAAAAGCCTGCACGCAGCAATGAAGACCCAACGCAGCCAAAAATAATAAATAAATTAAAGAAGCCCCATCATCTTTGAAGTAGGGCAGCGTATTTTTACACTAGCTCTTTCTCCTTGTTACTGTCATCTTTCAAACACTTGGGTCACATCCCCTCATTCACTGATGACTCTAGCATGTTTTGAGTCTTTATTCCCACTACTCATCAATTACAGTGTCAACATCCACGGTGATGACCCACCTGACACCTTAGACTCTCAGCTCCCCAACCTCCTTCCCCACAGTGATCATTTCATCCTTCCACCTCAACCACCCACCCCCACAGTAACACTGTTGACCCTGTCTGTACCGATTACAGTACCTCCAAAAGCTCAAATTCCAGAATGCTACTTTCTAATCCTCCCATTTCCTATCTTTTCTAGTGTTCCCACTGCAGCTTTTCTTCGGCTATAAGGAAACCTCCAGTCCATGGACACCATCACTTTCTCACTACAGATTATCCTCTTACCCAGTTTATATTTCGTTATTAATTGTTCAAATCATTTCCTTGCAAACAGCCTTAACTCTCTCAGTCAGTCCTTTCTTCCTTCATTATCTTGCCTGACAAAGCTTTAGCCCTAGTCATCCCAATTAATCCCACCTACTCCATGCTGGCATCCAAATGTCTGAATATTTCTAGAAATAGAAAGTTCACAGCTTTACTCGCAATAAATGTACGGCCATAAATTTCATGTGCACTCCACACTGCGAACCAATCCTATTTCACTTCCTGGTCTGCCTGCTTTTCTACTCTGCATACTGATAATTTCACACATCCTTTCTCTTTAAACCTCTTATACTTCCCAATTTTCCATTCTCAGTTGATGACCTTGCCTTGTAGTTGAGAAAATACAAACAATGACTTCCATTATCCATACCTGTGCTTCCTGCTGTCAAGCAAGTGACATCTGTTGCTCACCACCAGGGGCAGCAGTCCCAGGATGTCAACCTGCATGGTTTGCAGATGTCAGGGTCACCGAGAAAGACATAGTTCACACGGCCACTGGATGGAACAACACTTCACTCACAGAGAGAAGAGACGGAGCGAGATCAGCCTCAGTAATGAGTATCGGTCCCCCATGGCCAGCACATCTTATCCCACAGCCAATGCAGGGAGACGGTCTACACACACCTCTCCTGTGCTGCAGGTAACAGACCTCCTCCTCTCCCCACCAGGTTCAGATATAGCTGGGGTTAGCCAGGTGCCATATCATGCACACACTTTAAGCAGAACAAAGAATTACATATCAAACCCAGAACAGGGAAAGATATTCCCAAACGATTCCATGTGTCCCATGATATGCAGCCATGCAAGGGTCAACAGGCTATACATAACTGTCTTTCCCAATAGTCCAGCCCCCAACCTTTGCTCAACCACTGAAATAGCAGATAAAGCACATCAAATATGGTAGGAACACCCTCCGCTCCCAAATTTGGAGATGGAACTAGGTCCAGTGGGGCCCCTGAACAATTCGTATGGATGCAGTTTACTCGCAGAGGCTCCATGGTATTTTGGGACAGCAGTTCATCAGGGTCACAAGGAGAACCAGACCCAGGAGGGTGATCAGACATCCCTCAAGGATGGTCCCTAATCAAGAACCCCGTGGGCCTGGAGTAAGCTAACTAAAAAGTTTTCTGAGAAGAGTCTAGGGGGACTGCAGGTATACAGCCGATAATCATCCTGCCTGAGCATGGATCCTCTCCAGCTCAGTTTTTACCTTTCCTTAATTATTGATATATACACAAGTGTTGGCAATAATCAAATGCCATGATGTTCTGCCAGCAGATCAAGGCTATTTGGTTGTCCACTACCACAACCAGCTTAGCTAGTTCAGGGAGTCTTGTCTGTTTTGGAGTGTATGGAGAGTGTCTGAGTCATTTTGTACCAGCCGAGTTATCACAATGGGAATATGGGATTAGAGCCTTAACCTCTAATTTAGAGGGACCTCTCTCTGTCCAGTAGCACTAGTAGAAGTCTTCTGTAGGGATCTCATCAATTTTTGTTTTGTCTATCCAGGTTAAACAACTGAAGCCATATTGCTGTGGGTCAACCCTGTTCTCTCCTTCATTCCTCCTCTGTCTTCCCTTGAGTTCCCCTTTTGGCCTCTGGGCATGGCTTCCCATTGTTGGTTTTCTATCTGTTTAGCCCAAATTGTTGGAAACCACTGAAATCATTCTATTGTTTTGATCCCAAATGGGACATTTCAGTGGAGCTTTTCTATTTCTTGTCCCATAGTCATTTTAGGGGACAACTGTAGGGTTAATGGGGTCTTCCACTGGAGAGCTCCCTGTCACATGAAGGACTCCACTGCATCATCTACATCCCCAGGGTCAGGGTCATATAAGCAGCATCTATGGCTTTTACCTGAAATGCAGTTATGGCTTTATGAGTGGTTTTCCAGGGGCTCCTAGTCCTAGGGAAGTCCCTACCGTTGGGAATACCGCGCTCATACTCTTTGCCATCCAGATCAAGAGCAACATGGGCTTATCTTTTTCACTGCCCTGTTGATTGCCCTGTTCCATGTGGGCAAAAACACACTGCAGCCAGGGGTCAGTGATTAGCTTCCCTGGACTGCATCACTCAGTCTGAGATATTTAAGTCTGCAAGGCCCCCTAATCAATCACATGCACCATCCAAGTCACATGAGACCCCCCCCTGGCCTCTGCCCATATCTGTCTTTCAGTTTTCATATTTCATTCTGAGAGAAGGACCTCATTTCATCAGTTACATTTTCAGCAACACCATGAGTGGTGTTGTGTTGAGTGAAAACAAGCTTTACTTGGGGTTTTTAAACAACCCAAATCAGGAGGAGCTTCCTACACAGGGGCCTTTGACTCCCCTTGGATGTCATCTGCAACCCCTTGCATGTGGAAGTTAGGGGCTGGTGTAGGAGTGTGAAGCTGGCCAGAAGCTAGGCTAATTCTCCAAAAATTTTTAGCGCCCACCTCTTGCATTCTGCCCTTGTCCATCACACCAGTTTATCCTTGTTGACAAGGAGACTGTCAACATCTCATTTATCCCCAGTCAGCTAGAGGGAGGGCATCCCCCCAGGGAGCTAGCACCACCCTGGGATGGCTGCGCTGATGAACCTTGTGCCATGGTATACTTTGTTGGTGACCTTGCTCACTGCACCAAACTGTCAAGCAAGTGACACCTACTGCCTACCACCAGAAGCAGCAGTACCAAGCTGTGTTCTCACTGCAGAGTTTGCAGGTATCAGAGTTGCCAAGAAAGACACAATTCACACAGGCACTGGATGGAACAACACTTCACTCACGCAGAGAACAGACAGAGCAGGATCAGCCTCAGTAGTGAGTATGGCTCCCCCATGGCCAGTGCATCTTTCCCCACAGCCAATGTAGGAAGATGGTCTACACGTACCCCTCCTGTGCTGGTGAAGGACCCCCTTCTCTCCCCACCAGGAATAGATTATAGCAGAAGGGCTGGCCGTGTGTCATACAATGCACATGCTTAAAGCAGAACAAAGAAAGTACAAATCATGCCCAGCACAGGCTGTGAGGACTTATTTCCATGTAAGAAAACGTTCCAAACAGGCCCAAGGCATACTCTTATGCAGTTATGCAAGGGGCAACAGGGTATGCATGACTGCCTTTCCGTACACCTGCCTTATCTCTTGTTCTAACAATCAAAGAATACAAAGACCTCCATTTGTATTCTGCAAAGGATCTCCTCTTGCCTTCTCAAGGATTTCGCTCCTATAACTTTTGCCTCTTCTTCCAGCATCATAAATCTCCACCCTCTACTAAATCAATCCCGTGAACATATAAAGATGCTCTAGTATCTCTCATTTAAAAAGCAGTCCCTCACTCTTACAACCCTCTCCAGCTACAGACCCATTTTTGCCTTCTCACCTTACTTACTCCTCAGTCCTCTTCAACTGTGCTTCCGTCATCCCTATTCCACTTGTGACTGTGTTCACTGGTGATCCTCGTGTGGCCAAACCCCACAGTCATTTCTGTTATCTTACCTGACCTTTCAACATTCATGCTAATTGACCTAACTCTCCCTGAAACTCCCCACTTTCTTTCTGAGATATCGCACTCTCCACCTTTCCCCCCAAGGCGTTTCCTTTGTTGGCACTTCCTTCTCTGCATGTTTGCAGTGCTCCAAGGCTCTGTCCTGGGCTTTCTCCTCTTTATTTATACTCTTTCC
>NW_006794635.1:1473108-1495282 GCF_000442215.2 Lipotes vexillifer
CTTTCCCTGATGCTCTCACTCAGTGTCAGGCTTTAAATACCTTACTCATGCCAATGACGTTCAAGCCCTAACCTCTCCTCTGAACTTCAGGCTCATGTGTCAAACTGCCGCCTTGACTTTTCCAGATATATGTGATTGTCTTCCCCCGATGTAGCTCTTTAACTTTACAATTTCACGTGCTTAAGTTAAACTCTACTATTTCATGAAGTATTCACAAGATTTTCTTCAATTTACAGTTGTCTGTCCTGCAACGAAACCTAGAGTTTACTGACCAGTTCAGTTTTAGACACTGGAAAAATGAATATTAAAGAGATAAGATTCTTTAATTCTCATATTTTTAAATTTTTTTATTGAGGTATAATTGACATACAACATTGTATAATTTCAGCTGTACAACATAAAAATTCGATATTTGTACATATTGCAAAATGATCACCACAGTGACTCTAGCTAACATGTGTCACCATACATACTTACACAATTGCTTTCCTTGTGATGAGACTTTTCAAATTTACTCTCTTAGTAACTTTCAAATATGCAGTATGGTATTATTAACTATGGTCACCCTGCTGTATGTGACATCACCATTACTTATTTATAACTGGAAATTTGTATGTTTTGACCCCCTTCACCCTTTTCGCCGACCCTCTATCCCCCACCTCTGGCAACCACCAATCTGGTCTCCGTGTCTTTTTGACGTTGGATTTTTTTCTTCTCTTTTTTCTTTTTTTCTTTTTAGATTCCACATATAAGTGAGATCATACAGTATTAGTCTTTTTCTGTCTGACTTATTTCACTTAGCATAATGCCCTCAAGGTCCATTCAGGCTGTCACAAATTGTAAGATTTCATTCTTTTTGATGGCTGAATAATATTCCATCGTGTGTGTATGTATGTGTATATATATATATACCACATTTTCTTTATCTGTTCATCCACTGATGGACACTCAGGTTGCTTCCATATCTTAGTTATTGTAAATAATGTTGATATGAACATGGGAATGCACATATCTTTTGAGTTACTGTTTTCATTTTCTTCAGATAAACATCCAGAAGTGGAATTGTTGGATCATATGGTAGTTCTATTTTTAATTTTTTGAGGAACCACCACACTGTTTTCCATAGTGGCTGTACCTTCCCACCAATAGAGCACAAAGGTTCCCTTTTCTCCACATCTTACACTAGCATTTTTTATCTCTTGCCTTTTTGAGAACAGCCATTTTAACAGGTGTGAGGTGATATCTCACTGTGGTTTTGATTTGCATTTCCCTGATTAGTGATGTCGAGCATCTTTTCATGTATTGGGTTGGCCAAAAAGTCCCTTCAGTTTTTAAGTAACAATAAAAGACACATTTTTCATTTTCACCAAGAACTTTATTGAACAACGTATTCACCGTTTTGTTCCACTACCTTCTGCCGTTTTTCAGGCAACTTCATAATTCCATCTTCCCAAAACTTTTTATCTTTTCAAGCAAAGAACTGTTCCAGGTGCCTTTTACAGTCTTCCAGGTAATTGAAATTTTTTCCATTAAGAGAATTTTGTAAAGACTGAAATAAATGGAAATCCGAAGGTGCAATGTCTGGTGAATATGGCAGATGAATCAGAACTTCCCAAACTGTAACAGTTTTTGCCTGGTCATCAAAGAAACATGAAGTCTTGTGTTATCCTGATGGAAGATTATGCGTTTTCTGCTGACTAATTCCGGACGCTTTTCGTCAAGTGCTGCTTTCACTTGGTCTAATTGGGAACACTACTTGTTGGAATTAATCGTTTGGTTTTCCGGAAGGAGATCATAATAGAGGACTCCCTTCCAATCCCACCATACACACAACATCACCTTCTTTGGATGAAGACCAGCCTTTGGTGTGGTTGGTGGTGGTTCATTTCGCTTGCTCCACAATCTCTTCCGTTCCATATTGTTGTACAGTACCTACTTTTCATCACCCATCACAATTTGTTTTAAAAACGGGATGTTTTCCTTACGTGTAGTAGAGAATTACAGGCGGAAATATGGTCAAGAAGGTTTTTTTTGCTTAACTTACGTGGAACCCAAACATCAAGGTGATTAACATAACCAAGCTGGTGCAAATGAGTTTCAACACTTGATTTGGATATTTTGAGTATGTCGGCTATCTCCCGAGTGGTGTAACGTTGATTGTTCTCAATTAATGTCTCGATTTGATTGCTATCAACTTCAACTGGTCTACCAGACCATGGAGCATCGTCCAGCAAATCTCCAGCACAAAACTTCACAAATCACTTTTGACACATTCGATCAGTCACAGCACCTTCTCCATACACTGTACAAATCTTTCTTTGCGTTTCAGTTGCGTTTCTACCTTTCTTGAAACAATAGAGCGTAATATGCCAAAAATGTAGCTTTTCTTCCATCTTCAATATTAAAATGGCTACACAAAAATTCACTAATTTTGATAAGCTTTTTTAAATGCACGCTGATATGACAGCTGTCACAACACAATCTAATAAAATTGTTTCGAATGAAGTTAAAGATAACTAAGTGCTGCTAGAGCCATCTTACGGAAAAAACTGAACAAACTTTTTGGTCAACTCAATACCTGTTGGCCATCTGTAGGTCTTCTTTGGAAAAATCTGTCTATTCAAATCCTCTGTCCATTTTTCAATTGGATTTTTTGGGGTTTTTGCTACTGAGTTGTGTGAGTTCTTTATATTTTTTGGATATTATCCCTTATCAGATAATTCTTATTTCTGAAAGCTGACTTTTTTCCCACTTTGGAATAAGTTAATTATGTTTACATTACCTAACTTAGCATACATATGTCTCCCATGATTTAACCAAAAGCTGTAAATGTGAACTTTTTTCTCATACATTCATTATCAAACCAGCTCTTTATGTGTATTGACTATGTGTTCAAATGCTACCTACTACAGGATATCTGCACACACTACGGTACTGATATTAGGCAACTGCTGCTGGCCCTTTTTTCTTTTCTCCCCATACTCATTTGTGCACATAACTCCACTCATCATTTTCATTAGTTTGCTAAATGGTCCTTCTCTAGCCCCGACTCTTCTCTTGGGCTTCAGTTCTACATTTCTGATGGTCCACTGGACAAATGTAACCAAATGTTCCCCTCAAAATCTAACACAACCAAAACTGAATCTTCTTTTTCCTGCTCTCAAATCAGTCATTCCTGACTTGCCTCTTCCTGTCAGTGGAGCTGCCATTCTCTTGCCTGCCTAGGCTCCACTCCACTTCCCCCACAGACCATCACATCCTACCATCTCCTCCTTTAACACAGCCACAGCATGTTCTGGGGACAGAATTATGAATCTGGGGTCAGAAGGACTTGGCAAGTTAGTTAACCGAGATCTCTATGCCTCATTTTCCTCATCTTTAAAGTATACACCAGGATTGTTTTGAAGATTACATGATCCAATGCATACAAGAACCCAGTAGCACATAAGTTCTCACCATGCGTTGTTCTCTTCCCTGCCTTCCATCTCCATGGCCAAAATTATAGTGGTGTCCCTCACAATATCTCATCTAAATGACTGCACTAAATTTCTAAACACTGCTTTTTCTCTCCAAACTCTTCCTAAAACACTATTTGGTTCACACTATAATCTTACCTAAAAGTCTTTAATGAATGTCTAATTTTTAAAGCAGAGGTGTCTACACTACTATATATGAAATAGATAATTAATAAGGACCTACTGTATAGCACAGGGAACTCTTCTCAATACTCTGTAATGACCTATATGAAAATAGAATCTAAAAAAGAGTATATATGTATATGCATATATGTATATGTATAACTGAGTCACTTTGCTGTACACCTGAAACTAACACATTGTAAATTAACTATATTCCAGCAAAAATTAAAACAAAATTAAAAAAATAAAGCAGAGGTGTCTAAAATTGGGTGGTTACTTCTTACTAAAGTATAAACTCTTTCAGGAAGGGCAAGGACTTTTGTGTATTCACATTAACCTTCCCTGAAGCACAATGCATGCACCAGGGGCTCAGTGAACATTTCTTCCAAAAAAATGATTAAAATGATGATCTTATCTGAAAGTTTGCAACAGAATATGAGGAGTTGTTTTCAGTATGCTAAATTCTTCAAGGATACTTTTAATTTCAGTTCTGACCTTTATATGGTCTTTCTTAACTCACTTAAAAATATTTGGTAGCATTTCGCTTGTCTGCTTTAGGTGTGGGAGTAATAACTGTTGGCTTCATCCCTCAGTATGTTTTTCTGTTCCCTGAAGAGATAAAAGTCTTGAATGAATTATGTACTGACTTTACAGTCATCAGCCACATTCACTGGAGGGCAGTGTTGTCACTAATCAGGCTCTAAATTCATTTCATTTTGCATTGCATTTGTTTATGAGTTAAAAGGAATATGGGAGTCTTTTTTTTTAGACTGGAATATATATTAGATGTGCAGTACTGCACTTACCCTAATACAGCGGTTCTCAAACTTATATATGTATATGAACTACCCTAGACCTGGGTTGTCCAATACAACAGCCACTAGCCATGTGGCAATGAAGCACTTGAAATGTGGGCAGTCAATGTGTGCTGTGAGTGTAAAATATACAGTGGATTTTAAGGACTGAGTACATAACTTATGCTGATCATATATTGAAATGAAAATATTTTGGCTCTGCTGGGTTAAATAAAATGTACTGGAATTAATTTCATCTGATGCTATTTACTATTTTAAATTAAAAGTGGCTACTAGCATATTCAAAATTACATATATGACTCACATTTGTGGTTTATGTTATATTCCTTTTAGCACTGTCCCAGGTGCTTGTTTAAAATGCTTCCTGGGTCCCACTTTTGGATATTCTGCTTTAGTAGCTCCAGGTTAGGAACCAGAAATCTGATACTTTTTATCTCTCCAAGTAATTCAATTGATAAGTCAGAGTAGAGAATCATTGTTTTATACTGCTTTTGACCAGATGATTTTAAGGGTCTTCAGCACAGCAAACAGTGATTCAAAGAGAACAAAGGGAGTAACAGTTTTCGGTTTCAATTGTGTGACAATGGCCATCCCATAACAGTCATACATGTTTCTCAATTAGCAAAACACACTTCAAAATATAATCACAACACAACCATTTTATGGGAGTGGAAGGAAGCTGGGAACAATTAAGTAATATCTATCACAAATCTAAGTGCACATAACCGTTGCCTCACTTCTAGAAATCGATCTTGCAGATCTTCTCACAAGCTCACTATGTTATACCTATAATTCACTTCGGCACTACTTGAAATAGTGAAAAGCTGGAAAGTTATGAAATTATGACACATCCAACTGAATACTATGCAGGCTATAAACAAGAAGGTCATCTATATGTACTGATACAGAAAGGTGTCTATGATACTTACCGGGGGCAAAGCAAGTTGTGGAAAAGGACACAGATCCTATTTGCATGTGAAAAAATACGTACATATATGTGCATAGAAAGTGTCAAAAACTGTTAATATTGGTTACTGTTAGTAGCAGGGAGAAGATTCCCAGCGATATGAAAAGGAACTTTTACTTTGCTTTTTATATCCTTTTGTACTGTTTTAGTTTTCTTAATATGAGGAATATGCAAATTTACATTGTACATTACAAAATGGTTATTTTCAAATATACATAACGCCCAGCCAAGTAAACACTTCATCGCTTAGGTTCCTGTTATAGAAATTTGCTTTCCACTATTATCTTTTAATCTGGAGTTTGGTCTTCATTTTAGTTTTCTAAAAAGCCACCGCATATATTCATTCATTCGTTTATTCAACCAGTATTTACTGACCACCTGCGTTATGCCAGGCACTGTTCTAAGGCAGAAAAATAAAGAGCGGTGCACCGGCGGAGGACAATAAACAAACGCACACGTACATAATAACTAGTTGTTAAGTGCTATGAAGACCTGAATTTTCAAATGCCGAAATGTTCTAATGTCACGTGCTCCCGTGTGTGCATATACGTAAGTATATTTACCCGTACTTACTAATTAATGCAATCGTTGCTACTGAATTGAAGTGTCGTTTGGATAAAGCATTCTGGGAAATTTCTCAAATTAATCTTTCTCCTGCATGCATTATAATGAATTTAGTACAAAAAAATGTAAATAGCAAAGCCTTTCTTTTTTTTTGGTTGTGTGAATTTAGGAAAATTACTTAGCTACTTCAGGCCTCAGTGTTCTCCTCTACCAAGCGGAGGATTTACCTCTCGGGTCTCCAGTCTCGGGGTGAATTCTCTGGGCGGATCAGCGTTAACAGCAGCGCCCTGCGCCCGGCGGCGTGTGGGTGGGGCGGGTCCCGCGGAGCGCAGCTGGGCCGCGTGCTGCGCGGCGGGCCGGCTCTCCCGAGACGCGCGGCATTCTCGCTGTGGACCGGAGGAGAAACACGGTGCTTTCACAGACTTTTTTCACCCGAGCATTTCTGCCCGCCAATTTCTCTTTCCGGGCGTGCAGCGGTCGCCCGGCGTCAACTCCCGCAGGCGCCAGCCAACCAGCCAGCCGGACTTCTCGAGCAGGTCACCCAGTGAGGCCGCCCTACCCTCAAGTCCACTGCTACACTCAAGTCCACTGCCGGCCCCGAGCCGCCCCAGCCGTCGCGGGCAGACTTGGCTCAGGGTAGATGGTAGCCTCGCCTGCAAAGGCGGCTGTTCGTTTAAATTCTGGCGCCACTCCCGCGCCACGTAGAGCCAGACTCGAAGCGACGGACCACAGCGAGCCAGCGGGCGCGCGCCCTGGGCTGGGCGTGCGCGCCGCGGAAGCACGGCGCGCGCACCACGCCCCGGAACGAGTCCCCGAAAGAAAAGAGCCGCCTGGCGCGCTCTCGCTCCTCCTGTCAGGATCCGGCCACGCCCCCTTACTCTACAGCGTCCAATAGATGCGAGAGGGAGGGTCGGCCTCTTTCCGGCTCGGGAGAGACTATATAGGGAACTGCTGGAGACCCCGCTCGCTCTTTTACGTCAGGACTTGGGAGCTACCGACAGGTTCTAGGTAAGCGGGTGTTGCGGGCGGTTGTCCGAGCGAACCCGGGCGGCGCAGCTTAGGTTGGGGGCTGCAGTACGGTGAAACGATTTCAGAAATTGGAGCTTAGAGTGCGGTGATGAAAACTTGGACGTGGGGAACGCACCGCCTGGCCGCCACGTGTCCCGAGTCGTGGTGGCGGCCGGCTTAGAGCTTAGGCGTGCGGAAGCGGCCGCTGGTGGCCGCGGCGCTGCGCGCTGCCTGGTTGTTAAGCCCGGGCAGCCGCTGACTGAGCCTGGGAGGCGGCCGGCAGAAGACAACATTCCTGGGATTTGGGGGCGGGGGGTTACCCTTAACGTTAAGAGCTAGAGGCCTGTGATAGGGTGCCTTTCTCCCATAGCCAGATCAACAGTTATTTCAAAACGGGCAGCCCCGGACTCGGCGTGAGACTGAGTTGTATTGTGCCCAGGTGGCGCTGTGTGCAAATAGGATTATTGAAGGGGAGGAGTTTAGTGCTGAAAACCTTGAACTATGACATTCTGTGAGAATGCTTAATTTTAAATAGATGCCCCGCAAGAACAATGGCTCTCGGTGTAACGGAGCTGTTACGTGGAGAGGCAGAGGTAAGGGTTGTTGAGGGCTTATTTTTAAACCGAAGGAGTAAACCTGTTGATTTACAGAAACGATGATGGAGCATCATTTGAAATTAAGCTTCTTTTTTTAGATGCAAAGGAAAGTTCCAAAACGTATGGGAGAAGGTTTGCTGGAAAATGACTTGGTTAAAACTTGACAATCTTACCAGGTGTGTATTGGACTCGTATTAATACTTTGAGTCTGCATGTGTTTCGTCCACATGTAGAGTAAATGAGAAATTTTTTTGTCCTCGAAGGAGCATCCTGCCGGTCGATGAATACTAATGAAGCTATGACCGTCACCGATTGATGATGAACAGCTTCATTTGAAAGTAAGTTATGTGGCTTACAGCATCTACTATAGCATTCCGTAGTACTTGCCTTTTAATGTTGCTCTGGTTTATGGTGTCAGTGTGATAGAGCTTAATGGAGTTTGGTCTGATCAATGAGGAAAGCTATCCCGAAGCGGATTACCTGAAGAAAAGTATGTACGGATTCGGCTTCTGAGATAAGACCAATATGCAGATATGAGATAACAAATTTTTGTTGCCTGGATTTTATAACTGAGTTTTCTGTTAGCTTATGCCTCTTATAGGGGAAAAACTGTTGCTTCACACTAGTGTTTTTCTTCTCTGCCAACAGTGACAGGGGTCGCTGTCCGCCTATTGAAAGAGGCCAGTTTGCCATGAAGTTCCTAAGGTGTAAACATGTCTGTGAGTAGAGATATTTTGCTTAACAATCAATCTTGTGTCCTTGGTCTTATCTATGATGATCCTATCCCGAACCTGAATTTCTGTTGAAAAATACTTATACGGATCTGGCTTCTGAGATAGACCATTATAAGGACGACAGTATTTTTGAAAATTCCTTTAAGTAAGTAATCGAGATGTTGATAGTCTTGTAAATCTCAAATGTTCTTCCTTTTCTAGGGCTAGTGCCACGAGATTTACTTGTCTGTTGTATGAAAAACTGGTGATCAGGAAAAGCTCTTCATTTTATGGACACGGAAAGAAAACAAAACTCAAGACAGATTATTTTTTTAATTTTGAAATTGCATTTGTAAATAGATTTCTGAGCCAACATTGAATCTAGATTAATGCATCCATAAGGTTCAAGCCATTTCTGTTTAATCTTGTCACTGCCCTAGAGTTGTAACCTGTTAGCCAGTATATTATTGATACTTCTAGCTCTGAAACTGTTTTTAATGGAAAATTCTTTTTCAGTTATCCAACCTTGTAATTAAATAATTCTGAGTGAATGTTTAGCCTTTGGTCACCTGTCTGAATTTAAAATGTATGATTGTAAATACAGCCAAGTGAGAGTTTATACTATTGTGGGAAAATCCTTAGAAGGGAGAGATGACTGGGTTTGGCGATCGCAAGGGGATACGGAAAACCTTGGCTTTGTGCAGGGTACTAAGTATTACAGAATTACTGGAGGTGAGGGCAGAGGAGAGGGACAGAACTAATGACTGGGGTGAGGGGAGGGAAAGCCAGGCATCAAAACGATCCAGTATACTAGCTGAATTGTGGAATATTTAGTCCTAGTATAATAGTAATATGAAGGGGTATTTATGCTAAAAATGGGGAGGAGTAATGCTGAAAATTAAGGAAGAGAGCACAGCACAACAGTCAGGAGCCGTGAGGGAAGGTCACTGATAAAATCTGGGTTAAAACTGGTCAAAAAACATTGTACAGAATGGATTAGTGTAAACAGTAATAGCATCTGATCTAACCAAGGTGGTTGGGCTCTGCATAATCATTTTCCCTAAATAGCTGCATGGATAAATTGTTCCCAAGCCCATGTTGAAATGTCAAAGTCAGAGTGCCTATATTCTTGTCACCTTATAATGAACTCTGTTTCTTAAAATGTTCACCTGCCTCGGTGAGAATTCAGTTTGGGGTCCATGCAGCTCAGTCAGGTTCATGAGCCTGATAAGCCTGTAGTGGTCAGGCACATAGTTAATTTGGCCCAAGTATTAAGACAGTGTACAAAAACGGGGCTCTGAAAATGTTTTTTGCAGTTGTAAACCACCTCCGTGTACAGCATTGTGTTACATTGTTCTTGATTGCACTCAGTGTATTTGGAAATGAGGAAACTGGCACTGCAATCTGCACCCTTGATCACTGATCTCCCTTACCCTGCTTTATTTGGTTGGAACTTTTACAACATGCTCGATAAGATCTGTTTCACACACTGACATCTTAAGTACCTAGATACCTTAACTACCTGGCACTTGGTTGTCAGTAAATGGTAAACGAACAATGAATGATTAAAGACCAGTTGGGATCTACACAAAACTTGCAGAGAAAACTGCCCCTTTGTCAAAGTTGACAAACATCAGTCACTTCAAAACAAGGCATGAAATGAATAAAACTTGGCTTTAGAGCCCTTTGACCTCTTTTCCCTCAGTCCCTTCTGGTTTTGCTCCTTTCCCTCCCCGTCAGTCTTATAAAATATATTATTTTCTTAATGTACATATACTTCATTGCACTATACTAGCTTCTGCCAGGGTGGTCAAGGGTAAAACATTTCCTATGTCCTCTGTCATATCAATAGTTGTACAAGATACCAAGAAAGAAGGCAAGATACAGGGATGCAAAGAACTGAGAAGATTGAACAAGTGATACATTTAGGCATAGGAGACACCAACCAAAGATGGTATGCTGAGGGTGGTAAATTGAGAATTTAGGCATCAGTTGGATGGATAGATGTGGGACAAATAAGTTGGAGGATAAGACTGAAATGCTACAGTACCCCAAGCTTTTTGAGCAACAGAGAACTAAAAAAAAGCTATCATTCAAATTCCCTGAAACTTGACATGTTTTCAGTAGGAAGAGACACAGTCACTTATTGAGCCCTACTGATTTTTCAGGGTACACACTTGACAAGAGATGAGAGTTGGGTCCAAAAAGGTACAATTTTAGTGGAACTTGGCTCAACATAGCAGCTTCCTTTTAAATTACCGATTGACTTAGTAGCACTTTTCTTTTCGCACAGCAGAGGTCTTGTTATCCTCTACTGGCCTTTTGATTTGTGAATGCTGACCTAGCTGGGCAATAGGCAACTAACTGCTAGCTAAGACCAGGGACCTTAAGCTGTTATCTGGGTAAGGGATTTACCTTCCAGAGCATATCTGCAACTTAGAGAGGCAGCATAGATTAAAAATCAAAAGCCTAAAGACATAAACGAATAGGACTGAAATAGACCAGGATCTGCTTGGTTAGGGCTGGTTTCAGATTGAAAGAGCAGATTCTACATGTGTGTGACTTGAGCCAATAATTTTCCCTGCTTAACACCATGCCTCCAGGTTATCTTAAAATACAGTAGGCTCAATCCTACCTTTTGGTGTTTTTTTAAATTAGTTCTATTGCTAGAAATCCAATATCCACTGCACTTGGCTTCCCAATCAGGTGCCCTCTGAACTGATTATACACTTCATAATCCTTGCTGTTTGCCCAGCCTGTGTGAAAGCTTTTGGCTGTTTCATGGTTTTTAAACCAGTTCACCCATTAAATTTAGAGCCTTTGAATCCCAGCCTACTAGGATAGTCTGCTTATCTTTTGTCAATTCCTCCTCCCTGGGGCTGGGACCCTCCTTCCCATATTTCCTCCCAAAAGCTTGGTTCCAGATCCAGATAGTATTTAAAGCATGGTATTTATAATTACCTCACTGAATATTACCACTGCCTCCGGCATTGTTCCACCTCACTGATTCTACATTTTGGGGTATGTACAGAAATCAGGTCAAAATATAAGTGTGCCATGAAGCTTTGAAAATTTTATGGGCCATTTTGAGGTGGGATGGGAAGGGTACCTTTCCAATATGAGAACCACTCAGTCTCATTCTCACAAGTCTTGGCCTCGTCCCCCTGACCACTAGTCAGTCCATCTCTGAGGTCCTGGCATGCCATGCAGCTGAGTTATAACAGGAAATAGATTTAATCTCACAGAATCCCACATGGAGTACAGTATGATCCAACGTACTTGGGAACTTTACCTTAGTTATGCTTACTCAGTTGATTCTAGTTCCTTTCAAAGGAGTATTAACAATGCAAAAAGCATTTCAGAATTCTCATAGGATTCATCATTGGGAGAAAATATTTATAAATACAGTACATTACTGAGGTCAGGAAACTGGATGTGCCCTTGCCTCCTAACTACTGAATACAGTTAAAGAACAATAAATGGTTCATTTTTAAAGTGTACAGTTTGATGAGTGTACGTATGCACCCATGAAACCATTACAGCAATCAAGATAGTGGTTAAATCCATCCCTCCCAAAAGCGCCTTTTTGCAGAGGCTTGATTTTGAACATGGTAAGTTTGAGATGGCATTTGATATCCAAATGAGATATGGGGAGAGATCTGAGCTGGAGAGTCATCAGCATGTGGATGGTATATTTAAAGCCATAAGGTGAGATCACCAAGGGAGTGAATACCAATGGAGAAGTAGTCCAAGAGTTGAGTCCTGGGACATTCCAGGAGTAAGACATTTCAGGTTTATTTCAAATCCTAAAGATGATTTTGTATCAACAAAAACTGAGAAGCAGAAATCTTGTCAAGTTCAACTGCCGCATCTGAAACAAGCTAGATAGAAAATCAATGAGTTTCAGAAAACAAGGGTGAGAGCTAAGCAAATAATTGCTTGGGGTAATGAGGCTGAAGGTTGCATTGTATTTAATGCAGAGCGTTGGTCAGCATAAAGTTGAAGGAGTTAATATCCAAGGACAACTTTGCAAAGTATTAGGCAAACTGGCCTTCCAGATGAGGAATTTACAAAGTGTGATAAAGGTTTTCATCAGACACTGGACTTGGAGAGGTGGAGTTGACTACAGACAAGTTAGAGGTTTGCCTTGCGGTGCTAAAGTGCCTGATGAGGCTGAAAATTACCAAGTGTAATAGTTAACATAATTCTTCACTACTCTTCTATGGAGCTCATCCATGTGGGAGCAGAAAGCAGATCAGTGGATTAATCCAAAATTAGGGATAAACTGGACAGGAGGAGCAGAGCCATGATGGGCCAATCAAGGGTGTAGATTAATATGTTGTTAAAATTGACCTTGAGATCCAGGTTGATTAGGGAAAAAAATTAGACTGCTGGAAAACCGTCCCAGGTAATAACAAAGATCAGATGTACCATAGAAAGATGATGAAAATGAGGAAAAATAAGATTCTCTCCAGTTATACTATAAAATGACCTATAGCAGTTGTATTTCTAATTAGTTTCTCTCTCTGGCCCTAGAGTGTGTTCTTTTCAAGCAGAAACTGTGCCCTTTCACTTCTTAAACTCTGTGCCTAGTATACAATGTAATGACTCCCATTACAAATTTGTCTCATTAAATGGAATTCAGTATGTATATTTAGGGTGGGCAATGATGGTATGATCTAAGTTCTCCAGAAGAGATAAAAGTAATGAGAAAAGTTGAAAACTTGTGATAGACTCAATATTTGTGTCCTCCCAAAATTCATATGTTGAAGCCTTAACCCCAGTGTGGCAATATTTGGAGATGGAGCCTCAGGGGAAGTAATTAAGGTTAAATGATGTCATAAGGGTAGGGCCCTGGTTGATAGGATGAGTGTCCTTGTAAGAAGAAACACCAGAGAGCTCACTCTCCCTCTCCATGTGCACCCACAAGAAAGAGGTCATGTGAGGATACAATGTGGTGGTGGCTGCCTACAAGCCCAAACAAGAGGCCTCAGAATAAAACCTACCTTGCTGGCACCTTGATCTTGGACTTTCCAGCCTCCAGAGCTATGAGAAAATTAATTTCTATTGTTTAAGCCATTCAGTCTGTGGTATTTTGTTATGGCAGCTCTAACAGACAAGACAGAAGTAAAGGATAAATGACCACTGCTATAATTAGGGGACTTTATATTTGGCTAAAGATTTATGAGTAATAACTACGAAAAAAGTCCATGCAATGTAATGTCTTTGGTTTTATACATTTTCCCTTTAGGTTTTTACTTATTACATTTAAACTGGATTGACAATGCACTTCCTTTTTTTTTTTTCTTTAAATGCACTTTCTTATTGAATAATAACAAACAGATGCCACTCACAAAGCTTTCCAACCTGTTTCAACATCAAGATCAGTTATTTAAGAAATAGATAATTTTTCAATAAAAAAAATCTCAGTAAAGAAACTAGAGGGAATTCCCTGGCAGTCCAGTGGTTAGTACTCCTTGCTTCTGCTGCAGGGGGCACAGGTTCAATCCCTGGTTGGGGAACTAAGATCCCGCATGCTGCATAGTGTGGCCAAAAAAAAAAAAATTAAGAGATAGAAATTAAACTATCTTATAAAGTAAATGTTATTTGAAGTCATGGTTCACAGGAAAACCTTTTTAACATAAATGAAATTAGATCTTTTATAATTACATCATATAACAAAAAATGATTTAGGCTTACTAGATATTTCACAGTGTAAAATTTCCTTGTTCTATATGAACATTAAGATTGCAAAAAAAATTTTAACATCTTTGGTAACTGATAGGTCGTATCTATCATGATTTCACTGTTTAATGAAAAATACTTGGTATAAAATAATGGCTGACACTTCTATAGTTCCTTTTATTTTCCACAGTACTTTGACATACATCATCTTGGTTTCTCCTGCAGTAACCCAGGGAGTAGGCATTATTAGTATTTACACAATTTATATGTGAGTGAACTGTGAGACTTAAAATATAGGCTGCTTAAGGTCTAGATCACTGGAAGGAATGATTTCATCATCATCTGTATTTTGCACACTATAATATAGACATTTTAGTTTGGGTGCCACATTTAAGAACAGTGACAAACTAGGGGGCAACCCAAGGATGAAGACAAGGGTTCTAGAAACCATGTCATTCTAGAGAATATTTTAAGGACTTGGAAATAGATATTTGAAAGTACTTCATGTGGAATAATAGTAATAATAATCCCATCTGGTAGGTACTATGATTAGGCCAATTTTACAGATGAGGAAACTGAAACTTAGAAAAGTAACCTAATGAAGGTCACAGGAAGTGAGGGAATTAGATTGAAAATCTGGCAGTCTAAATCAAGAGATGGTGTTCTTACCCCACTAAATACCTTCCCCAGAGGAGTAGTTAACTGAAGTGTTTCTTTGGAAGACACAAAGGAGATCGATGAAATAAATAAAAAGAGGCAAACGGCAACCTAAAAATGAACTTTCCAATAACAGAATGTACTGTCTCCTTATCACAGTCTCCTATCAGTGTGAGCTGGAGGAAGGAGGCTGGTCCTAGTCAACTTCAAAGACCACTCTAAGTCTAAATTCAGATTCTTGACTTGCCCAAGGTAACCCAGCTAGTTAATGAACAAGTTGACAACCAACACCTTCTATCCCTCTCTCAGTCCAGTGCTCGATCCACTGATAGTGTGGTGCCCCAATTTTTTTCCTGCAAAAATTTAAATTTCCTCAGAATTCATTAATCTGTGGGAATGGGAAAGACTGTACAAACCAAATAACTTTAATCAACTATTTTTATACAAAAGTACAGTTTGGGGCCTGTTACTAATTGTTGATCAATTTAATTACATTAGTGCGACAGAGGCCTTAAGCAGACTAAACTTCTCTGGGGAAACAGTAAGGTGTATTCTTTGGGGGTACATCTCAATTCTGATTTTTTATTTTCATCACTGTTGTAGACTCGCAGATTAAATTACATTTCTTCTTCAGAAATGAATGCAGAAACATTGCTCAGAGTCTGAACACACACCCAGAAATGTCAAGATAGTTTTGAAATTCATGGACATGTTTCCACATATCTGAATAAAGCTCAGTTTCTTGATGAGTTTTGTTTGCTTTTTTTTTTTTTTTTAATTTTTAATTGGCACATGCCATCTTAGTTCCCTAACCATGGATTGAACCCGCCCCCCCTGCAGTGGAAATGCGGACGAAGTCTTAACCACTGGACGGCCAGGGAAGTCCCAAGTTTTGTTTGCTTTAAATTCAATCTGTTCCTTTGAAGATCAAGGCACACTGAGAGGTTAGGTGTGGGGTGATTCAGAAATATCCTAAGGTTTCACTCTTTTGTTCATTGAACAAATAGGTCCTGAATAGTTACCATGTGCAGGTACTGTCCTGAGCACTGAAGATACAGCCGTGAACCAAATGAACAAAATCCCTGCCCTTGTGGAGCTTACATTTTAGGAGGAGGAAGAGAAGGGTAAATTATAAAGTATGTGAGAAATTATAAAGTATTTGATAGAATGAGAAGCGACATCAAAAAGAAAATAGAACACAGGACATTGGGAGTGGGTTTGGGGAGGGAGGTAAATACTGTTGTGATTTTTAAATAGAATTGACAGGATAGGCTTCAATGAGAAGGTGAGATTAAGCAAAGACAGAGAGTGAGGGATTGAGCTATGGACATATATGAGCAAAGGGCATTCCCAGGACAGTTGCCCAAAGACACGTCATTGAAAGAATTTTGCTCTGAGTAAAATGGGAACCCGTGTAAAAGGAAATACAGAAACTGAAAGTATGATTCATGTGCATCAAAACCTGTGAATCCTACCCCTATGGCCCAGATTGTAGTCTCTACCACTTACCATTAAAAGAAAACAGGGCTCATTGGAGAAATGACTGATTACAGAGCTGAGGCAAGAAATGTACAAGATGAGCCTTCTGCATCTTGCTATATAGTATAGGAGAGCAAGAAAGCTATCAGACATTTGCGGTTGTGTGAAAAGAACTCAGGAGCCAACTTGGAGCATCTCCTACTGTCCAAATATGGAAATGCTGACTATTATCAAGGATGATAACTACAATAGACAGAGATACATAAAATATGTTCAAATCTGTGAATTCATAATGATACCTTAAAAGAAAAAAAAACATGATTTTGATGCTGTTAGAAGATGCTAGTGAACCAACTTATCAATTTCAGAACTGGCAAATAAGGGACTTTCCAACACCAACTGCAGTAACAGATAATCAGATTGAAAGTGAGAAAGTTTTTTATTGATGTATCCCAGTTCGTAACTGAAAAAGATTGACAGAATATCACCATTTTGTAATATCTCTTGAATTAATGTACCAGCAGTGATCATCCATGTTGGCTAACATTAAAAAAAAGAGAGAGAGGGAACAGAGTCTAAGTGGCTGACTGGATGTTTTGGGGTCGTGTCAACAGCGTGGTACTTGAAAATCTGCTTTCCACAAGAAATATGCTTTTTTTTCCAACAAAGATGATATATTTACAATAAATAATGTTTTCCATCAAAGATTTTTTTCCAACAAAGATGATATAATAATTCTTTCCAACAAAGATGATATATTTACCCAAAGATATTGGCACTCTCCATTGTGCAATAATGTCACATATCTGCAAGTTGTCTGATCAGGCTCCCCCAAAAGAGTTCCTTGGGGCTTCCCTGGTGGCACAGTGGTTAAGAATTTGCCTGCCATTGTAGGGAACGCGGGTTCGAGCCCTGGTCCGGGAAGATCCCACGTGCCTTGGAGCAACTAAGCCCATGTACCACAACTACTGAGCCTGCGCCCTAGAGCCCATGAGCCACAACTGCTGAGCCCACGTGCTACAACTACTGAAGCTGATGTGCCTAGAGCCCGTGCTCCACAACAACAGAAGCCACCGCAATGAGAAGTCCGCGCACCGCAAGATGCTCGCCGCAACTAGAGAAAGCCCACGTGCACCAACGAAGACCCAATGCAGCCAAAAATAAATTAAAACAAAATAAATAAATTTATCAAATTTATTTCCTTGAGTTCCTTGGGTGAGTCTAACAAAGAAAATCTAGAAAGGTAATTATTGACATGAATAAAATAGCACGAGATATATCACTTCAGCTTCAGTGGCATCTTGGGGAGGCGAGCTTGTTATATACACTTTAAACACTTCTATCAACTAGTGATATCAGTCCTGGCCATAGTACTGTTGTCTATCTTACTAAATAGCCATATCTCAGGAAGTACAATACACTCAATCCATATTAATGTTTATTCTAGATTTATGGTTAATAGATGATTCATATAATAGTACCTCAAATTTCTTTGAACATTCTTCTTAACTTAGAATAAATATAACCTACTAAACTTAGATTCCACGAAATCCAAATATAAGAAACTGTCTCCTATGCAATTTTCAATTTGCCATTTACTTGGTATTGAAATTATCAATTTTTAACTGAATAAAGAACAAATCTGCAGAACACAAACTTCCAGGGTAAGTAAAATATGTTTGTTTTTTTTTTCAATTTTAGGCATAGGGTTCTGGGGCGTTTAAATGTACCTAATTTCCTAAAAGCTATAATTTTTTTCTTTTTTACCTATTAAAAATTATAATTTTTTATTAAAAAGGTATCATAAGAAAAATAAGGAAAACCTTAAGCATAAAATTAAAATAACTCACAATTCCACCGTTTAGAGTTAAACCACTAAAAAAATTTTAATATATTTTTCTATGTAGATATAAATTTTAATAAAATTTAAATTTTACTGTATGGTTTGTTTTCCTGATTTTTTATTTAATATTCTATAATGACAATTTTCAATACCATTAGAAATTCTTCTACTCATTGGCAACATGGAGAACATTTCCTTTTTTTTTTTGGCCGCGCAGTATCTTAGTTCCCCAGCCAGGGATCAAACTCCCGCCCCCGCCCGGTACTGAAAGCACCAAGTCCTAACCACTGGACTGCCAGGGAATTCCCAGGAACATTTCATTTTAATGGATATTTAATTCCCAAAGACTGGAAATTTCGATTGCTTTGAATTTTATCATGATGACAAATTATACAGCAATAAAAATTCCAAACAGGGCTTCCCTAGTGACGCAGTGGTTGAGAGTCCGCCTGCTGATGCAGGGGACGCGGGTTCGTGCCCCGGTCCGGGAAGATCCCACATGCCGCGGAGCGGCTGGGCCCATGAGCCATGGCCGCTGAGCCTGCGCGTCCGGAGCCTGTGCTCCGCAACGGGAGAGGCCACGACAGTGAGAGGCCCGCGTACCGGAAAAAAAAAAAAATTCCAAACAGTAATGCTGCACTGGTTATCTCTGGATAGTGGGTTTATATTACCATCCAAGAATTAAATGCCTCAAGTAACATATATTCTCACATTGATGTGCAGCCATTCTAGTCCAAACCGCCTCCCAACAGGTGTCCTCTATCCTAATCTTCTTATTTATTTATTTGTTATTGAAGTATTAGTTGATTTACAACGTGTTACTGCTGTAATTATCAGATGCAAACTAGTATATAAAGGATGGATAAACAAGGTCCTATTGTATAGCACAGGGAACTATATTCAATATCCCATGATAAACCATAACAGAAAAGAATATGAAAAAGAATGTATATATATACATATATGAGTGAGCCGCCTAATTTTTTCCACCGTCCAGTCTACAGGGTAAGAAGCTACCACATGTCCTTAACCATGTTTTTGTGCCTTCATTCTACCTCCTTGCACTAATTAAAATCTGGTTCTCCCTTCAGGGCACTGCTTCCCTTTGCAGGCTTCCTAAGTTCTCTCCTTCAGATGTGGAAGTTAAGGTCAATACCTTCCTTGCTTCCTACTGCCACTTCTTGACAATTATTCCTCCATTTTTATGTACAACCTCCTGATTTTTTTAGGCTTATCCCACCTGGCTTGCCACCCTTTGTCCTGACTTAAGGTTTTTATTTTCCAACTTTCTAATTACTGCCCCTTATTGATGTTGAAGAGTTTGGGACCAGGTTTGCTGTCCTATTTTATGTCATCTGTCTCCAATGTCTACACACCAATGTCCAAACAATCTGGCTTCTCAGTTGTTTGACTTCCGCTACCCTATCCCTCCACACCCAGCATTCTTATCTGGGATCCACTGGCCTCCAAGGAGCCATGGGTAGAACTCGAGGGGTCTATGAATGTGGACAGGGAAAAATCTATGTCTTTATTTTCACTAAACACTAATTGAAGTTTAGCATTTCCTTCAATAATAAATGAATGCAATATACCACAGATTTATTAGCAGTATATATGGTGCTGTCAACCACAGAAAGCACAGCTATTTTCATATATATTACAGTTCATATCACATAGAAATACTTGAAATTTTTCACTTATGTTTATTTCTACCTAAAAATCATGCTCCTTTTTAAGCCTGCTTCTAGATCTTGTTGTTTAATGCAAAGAAGCACATTATCTTAGTCCATTCAGGGTGCTACAACAAAATACTACATATTAGATAGCTTATAAACAGCAGAAATTTATTTCTCACAGTTCTGGAGGCTGAAAGTCCAAGATCAGGGTGCCAACATGGTCGGGTGGAAGCGCTCTTCTGGGTCACAGACTTCTCATTGTATCTTAACATAGTGAAACGGGGTAAGAGAACTCAGTCCCTTTTTTTTTTTTTTTTTTTGGGCCATGCCACTCGGCATGTGGTATCTTCCCCAACTAGGGATCGAACCCAGGCCCCCTGCATTGGGAGTGTGGAGTCTTAACCACTGGACGGCCAGGGAATTTCTCTGGGGTATCTTTTATAAAAGCATTAATCCCATTCATGGGAGCACCACCCTCATGACCTAATCACCTCTGGAAGGCTCAACCTCCTAACACCATCACATTGGTGTTAGGATTCCAGTATTTGAGTTCTGGAGAGACACAAACATTCAGATCATAGCTACATTACTGTAGCACACATTTGGTTTGTTTAAATATTTTGGCAACTATATTTTAATGTAAGGGCTTTCATATGTAACCCCATATATTTTGTTTTATGCATTTAGAAATATTTTGAGACTGAGTCCATAGGCTTCACCAGAGTGGCAAAGTAGTTCATGCACAAATAGTTGAGAACCTCTCATTATAGGACAGCCACATGTAAAAGAACTCATTCTCATGAGTTCCCTGGTGGCCTAATGGTTAGAATTCTGGGCTTTCACTGCCATGGCCCAGGTTCAATCCCTGCTCAGGGAACTTAGATCCTGCAAGCTGCCCAGCACAGCCAAAAAACAAAACAGAGCAAACAACAAACACTATTCTCTAACATCATATAGAAAAGTAAACTCAAACTGGATTAAAGACCTAAAGGTAAGATGGGAAACCATAAAACTCCTAAAGGAAAACATAGGCAGAAACCTCTTTGACATAAATCATAGCAATATTTTTTTGGATCTGTCTTCCAAAGCAAAGGAAATAAAATCAAATATAAACAAATGGGACCTAATTAAACTTAAAAGCTTTTGCAGAGCAAAGGAAACCAATGACAAAACTAAAGGACAACCTACTGAATGGGAGAAAATAATGGCAAGTGACATGACTGATAAGAAGTTCATATCCAAAATATATCAACAGCTCATACAAATCAACATCAAAAAAAGCCCAAACAACCTGATTGAAAATGGGCAGAAGACCTGAATAGACATTTTTCCAAAGAAGACATGCAGATGGCCAACAGCCACATGAAAAGATGCTCAACATCGCTAATCATCAGAGAAATGCAAATCAAAACCACAATGAAATGTAGTTCTCAGCATCACATGTCACATTGTTGATAGCCATTCTCATACCTGTCACAATGGCTATCATCAAAAAGAGCACAAATAACAAAAGTTGGTGAGGATGTGGAGAAAAGGGAACCTTCCTCATTCACTCATTTTTTTTTTTTTTTTTGCTGTACGCGGCCTCTCACTGTTGTGGCCTCTCCGGTTGTGGAGCACAGGCTCCGGATGCACAGGCTCAGTGGCCATGGCTCATGGGCCCAGCCACTCTGCGGCATGTGGGATCTTCCCGGACCAGGGCACAAACCCGTGTCCCGCATCGGCAGGCGGACTCTCAACCAGTGCATCACCAGGGAAGCCCCTCATTCACTCTTGGTGGCAATGTAAATTGGTGCAGCCACTGTGGAAATCAGTGTGGAGGTTCTCAAAAAATAGAACTACCTTATGACCCAGCACTGCCACTCTTGGGTATATATCCAAAAAAACCCAAAAACACTAATTAGAAAAGATACGTGCAGCCTAATATTCATAGCAGCATTGTTTACAATAGCCAAGATACGGAAGCAACCTAAGTGTCCATCAACAGATGAATGGATAAAGAGGACAAAGATGAGAACTTCCCTGGTCGTCTAGTGGTTAAGACTCCACACTCCCTATGCAGGAGGCCCGGGTTCCATCCCTGGTCAGGGAACTAGATCCCACATGCCGCATCTAAAGATCCATGCAACTAAAGAGCCAGCACGCAGCAACGAAGATCCCGTATGCCGCAACTAAGACCTGGTGCAGCAAAATAAATAAATAAATAAATATTTTTTTAAAAAGAGGATAATGATAAATGGATAAAGAAGATACACACACACACACACACACACACACACACACACACACACACACCCCTACAGTGTAATACTTAGCCATAAAAAAGAATGAAATTTTGCAATTTGCAATAACATGGATGGACTTGGAGGGTATCATGCTAAGTGAAATAAGCCAGACAGAGCATGACAAACACTCTATGCTATCACTTATATTTGGAATCTAAAAAATACATCAAACTAGTGAATATAACAAACTAGAAACAGAGTCACAGACAGAGAACAAACTGGCAGTTACGGGGGGGGGGGGGGGGGGG
>NW_006794635.1:1495292-1510271 GCF_000442215.2 Lipotes vexillifer
GGGAAGATGGGAAGAGGCAACATAGGGGTAGGGGATTAAGAGGTACAAACTACTATGCACAAAATAAATAAACTACAAGGATATATTGTACAACACAGGGAATATAGCCAATATTTTATAATAACGATAAATGGAGTATAACCTTTAAAATTGTGAATCACTATATTGTACACCTGTAACTTATACAGCAACTATACTTCAACTGAAAGAAAAAAAAGAACCTCTCATTACATATCAATGGGCTTCTCATTGCAATATTTCCTATCCCCTTATCCCTGTTTTCTTTCCTTGGCTACTACTCAGCAATACCCCAACTACGGATGAATCCAACCATTTGCCTTGCTGCAGAAATCACACAGCAGGGCAGATTTGTGGCAATATACGTTCATGGTCTCCAACCCCAAGCAGGCCCTCAATGCGACTAAGCACTCTTCTTTTCCCTTGTCAGTTTTTGTTTTTTTGTTTTTGTTTTTTGTTTTTGCGGTACGCGGGCCTCTCACTGCTGTGGCCTCTCCCGTTGCGGAGCACAGGATCCGGACGCGCAGGCTCAGCGGCCATGGCCCGCGGGCCGAGCCGCTTCGCGGCATGTGGGATCCTCCCGGACCAGGGGACGAACCCGTGTCCCCTGCATCGGCAGGCGGACTCTCAACCACTGCGCCACCAGGGAAGCCCTCCCTTGTCAGTTTTCCTTCTCATTTCTGACTTTCTTTCTCCTCCACACCTCTTAACTCTTCCCTCCTCTACCTCAACTTTCCCCTCACCTCAGCAGAGATTTCACCCTCCTGTTCATGGAGAATTTTGAAGACTTCGGATGACAGTTTCCTTACACCAACAATTATATGTATCCACTGTTTTTTTTTTTCTTCCCTCTTACTGCAATGGAATGGTGTCCCTCCTCTGATCTAAGGCAAATTCCTCCTCCAGTTCTCCAAATCACATTCATTCATTCAAAAGTTATTAAATCAGGATTTGCGCCCCCACCCCCAAAAAAAGACGTGTTGAAGTCCTAAACCCTAGTACCTCAAAATGTGACATCACTTGGAAATAGGATCGTTGCAGGTATAATTAGTTAAGATGAGGTCATACTGGAGTAGCGTGAAGCCCTAATCCAATATGACTGGTGTCCTTATAAGAAGATGGTCATATAAAAACAGACACAGAGAGAATGTCATGGGGCAATGAAGGCAGATATTAGAGTATATGGTTGCAAGTTAAGGAAAGCCAAAGATTGCCCACGTACCACCAGAAGCTAGGAAGAGGCATGGGAGGTTTCAGAGGGAGCATGACCATGACAACACTTTGATTTTAGACTTCTGGCCTCCAGAACTGTGAGATAACAAATTTCTGTTGTTTCAAGCCACCCAGTTTGTGATACTCTGCTAAACCTTCTCTGGCCCCTAAATCCAGGTGAGTCATTCTTCTTAAGAGCTCTAACAGCATCTTTCCCCTATCACTGAACTCAGCTGACTTTTGGTCTTGTGAGGGAAGGGACAATGTTCATTTGTATCTCCATTGTTGAGCACAAAATCTGGCATTCAGCAAGTGCTCAAAAATAATACTGCATTAAGGGCTTCCCTGGTGGTGCAGTGGTTGAGAGTCCACCTGCCAATGCAGGGGACACGGGTTCGTGCCCTGATCCGCGAAGATCCCACATGCCGCGGAGTGGCTGGGCCCATGAGCCATGGCCGCTGAGCCTGCACGTCCGGAGCCTGTGCTCCACAATGGGAGAGGCCACACAGTGAGAGGCCCACGTAATGCAAAAAAAAATAATAATAATATTGCATTGCATTAAATTTTTTTTTCTATTTTCTATGTAGAGTACATTACACTATTACCTATACACCCCCTTGGACTTGAATATTTTCAAGGTCTATGATTATTTTCTTAGGATAAAGCCCTAGAAGTAAAACTATAACTGGATAATAGAATATAATCATTTTAAAGTCCTTGACATATATTGCTAACTTCATTTCCAGATGTTTATTTTCCTAGATTTATTTAGGAAATATTGACAATTTTTACAATATTCAGTCAGTCTCATCCAGAGCTATGCTCTTTCTATCCATTTATATGTCTTATTTTTATATTACTCAGGGTAAATTTTGTAATTTTTCTGATATATGATCTTCATATTTCTTTTAAAGGTTACTAAATGTTTTATATGTTTGTGTATGCCTATGTGTGTAAATATACACATATGTGAAATAATTTCTATTGCAAATCAGAAGTCTTTTCCACCATATTTTTATTACCAGCTATTGCTGGTATATAGGAAATCTAATGTGTTGGTGATTGCTTTCTTATCTGGCTACTTCAGTGACCTTTCTTACTAGTAATAAAAGTATACAACTTTATCATCTGTAAATAATGATACATTTATTTTCTCTGTTCCACAGTTATGCTTCTTATTTGTTTCATATCTCATTTTAATTGCTAGAATTTCCAGCACTTGTTAGATAATGGTAATAAGGACAGGTTTCCTTTTGTATGCCTTACTTTAATGGAAACACTAATATTTCAGTGTTCAGTGTGATATTGCCTGGATTTCACAAACGTATTCTTTGTTATTGTAAGAAAGTTTTATTCATTTTCTAGGTTACTATTATTAAAATTCAAAAGTAGATATTATTTTTATCAGACACCCTTTTAGCATCTATCTAAATGAATATATAGCTTCCTCCCTTTGACTTATTGATGTGATGTAATGGAGGTATTTGGGGATAAACTCTACTGTTTTTTCTTTTTAATCAATTGTAGAATTTAACTTGTAAGTACTTATTTTATTTAGGATTTTAACATTTCTTTTCATAATGGAAATTGGTCTGCTTGTGTGTGGGGTGTGTTTGTGTGTGTGCGCGCACACGTGCGCATACTCTATCAGGTTTTATATCACGATTTTATATCATGATGCTTTTATAAAATGAACTAAGAAAGTTTCCTTCTTTTTCTATTTTTTGTAACAGTTTATACAACATTGTAATTATATAGTCCATGAAAGAATCCACTCTTCAAACTATTTAGGCCAAAAACCCTTTGAGAAGTTATAAATTCTTTTTCAATTTCTCTTATAGTTTTTAAGTCCCTATTTTCTACTTCACTTAATTTTTTTTTTTTTAAAGAAGGATATTAATTTATTTATTTTTGCTGTGTTGGGTCTTTGTTTCTGTGCGAGGGCTTTCTCTAGTTGTGGCAAGCGGGAGCCACTCTTCATCGCGGTGTGCGGGCCTCTCACTATCGCGGCCTCTCTTGTTGCGGAACACAGGATCCAGACACACAGGCTCAGTAGCTGTGGCTCACGGGCCTAGTTGCTCCGCGGCATGTGGGATCCTCCCAGACCAGGGCTCGAACCCATGTCCCCTGCATTAGCAGGCAGATCCTCAACCACTGCGCCACCAGGGAAGCCCCTTCACTTAATTTTGATAACATATTTTTCCAGAAACTTTTCAATTTTATCAATATTTCCAAACCTATATCCAGGTATTATGAAGTAGTACACAAATATTCATCATTAAAAATAATCTTTGTTCTTCTACTATCATTCTTTATTTTCTGAAGTGTGTTTTCACCCTCTTTCCCCAAACAGACTGCCTGACATTTGTTTGCATTACTGTTTCTTTAAAAGGAAAGATAGTTTGGGGATATATATATCAATTACATTCTTCTTTTATTTTTCAGTTAATGTTTTCTGGTTTTCCTTTTTAAATGTATCTTACATTATTTCATAGTTCTTTATTTCTGATAGGAATGTTATGCTTAGTTCATTTATTTTCATTCTATATTTTTCCAAAGTGGAAACATGTAATATTATATAAATTTGCCTCTAAGTGCAGCTTTGGCTGCAGTCTGTAAATTTTGCTGTAAATATTACACTGCAAATTGGCTTTGGCTTTGGAATTAGGCTAAAATATGCTGTTACACTATTATTACATTTCATGTTTAGCTTGTGGGTGACTGAATTGTCAAATGCAGACTTCAAAAGAATTCAAGGTATCTCTGAACTTGTGTGCAACCAATGACCATGTGGTCAAATTATTACCGTCATCTTTTTTTTTTTTTTTTACCGTCATCTTTAATCAGAGTAAGTACATCAGTAATGTGAACAAGCCTTGTCATGTGGACATATTTTTAACATCTGAATATAGGACAAGCATTCTAGATGTTTCCTGTAGTAAAAAACTATTCAGTATGCTTTGTATGTTGCAATTCTGTCAGTTGAAGGATATGAATATATTTATTATCGTAAGAGTATAATATTGCAATAATTAATGATGATTGTGAAAGGTAGGTAAAGATGTCCAAAATATACATATTAAGTGAAAAAAATCAAGTTATATTAATAATATTATATATATAATAGGAAACCATTATTGTCAAATATATGAATATAATAATAGTATCTGGAGTGATAAAATCAGAAGAAATATATACTGTTTGTATTTTTATACAGTAACCATCTCTGGCAATAAAGTTATAGGACATTTTACCCTCTGTTTTATATATTTATATAATGCTTGAATTTTTATCAGGATCATATGTTATCTTTTATAATAAAAAACAATAAAATATATTTTTAAAATAGCAGGGCTAAGGATATACAGGTTAGTAGCCTGATAAGCTATATGATTCTCTTTCTCTTCTTGGAAGATTCTGTGATTCAGTTATCTAGGATGTTTATTTCCTCACACTTTTCTTGCTAGCCTTTTAACCACTTGACTTACCACTATGCATATACAAGGAGAGAAGAACTAGTCAATTATGTCACGTTTTATCAGCTATGATGAAAAAATAGACACAATAATGTAATTGATTCATATAAATGGTTAAATTGTAAATGGGTGTGTTCTAATTGGCCATTTTGTGCTAGATCAAGGAACTCAATTTAGCCAAATAAAGAGAGTATTACTTCAAGGACACATAGGATGGGGTGGGCATTCATAGGAGGGGACTGAGGAATCTGAGACTCAATGATAGAATGATTGTCCAGTCAACACTTACAAGATCTTGACCAGGCGAGGACACAGGACCAAGGAGGCTCAAAGGCCTGATGGTTTGTGCCTCCTCTCTTGCTGTGTGTGACCTTTCTCAGACTATCTTTGCCCATCTCTGGATATTTGCTTTATTTTCCTTCTGCTTTCCATTGTTCTATTCCATCCATCTCTACTATTTACATCTATTCTCTTTGCTCTTGCCTTCTCCAAAACCTTTCTCCTTTTTTCAACTCCTCTCTCCTCAACCTTTTTCTATTGACCTCATCCACAGGTATATATGTGTATATACAAGATAGAAAGATATATATCTATATCTATATCTATCTATCTATATAGATAGATAGATATCTCCCATCTTAAAAACCAAAGCAAACAAACCAAGACAAGCCAAAAAACAAAAAACCTATCCTGAACCCACATGCCCCTTAAGCAACCAACCATCTCTCTAGGCCCTTTTCCAAAGGTCCCGAAAGAACAGTCTGCCTGTGCTGCCTCCACGTCCCCTCTCTTTGGCCCCTTACACCACTCTAATCTGGCTCTTGCCACCATGTCACTCCTGAAACTGCTCTTCTTAAGAAGTTCTATTCCAGTCTTACTCCAAATTCTTTTTTTTTAATGTTGTTTTAAATTTTTATTTATTTTATTTATTTACTTTTGGATCTGTTGGGTCTTCGTTGCTGTGTGCAGGCTTTCTCCAGTTGCGGCGAGCGGGGGCTACTCTTCATTGCTGCACATGGGCTTTCTCTAGTTGCAGCGAGCGGGGGGGCTACTCTTCGTTGCGGTGCGCTGGCTTCTCATTGTGGTGGCTTCTCTTGTTGAGGAGCATGGGCTCTAGACGCACTGGCTTCAGTAGTTGCGGCACACAGCCTCAGTAGTTGTGACTCGCAGGCTCTAGAGAGCAGGCTCAGTAGTTGTGGTGCACGGGCTTAGTTGCTCTGCAGCATGCGGGATCTTCCCGGACCAGGGATCAAACCCATGTCCCCTGCATTGGCAGGCGGATTCTTAACCACTGCGCCACCACCTTACCCCAGTTCTTAACTGCATTCATTCAACACAGTTGACCAATTCCTCCTTAAACACCCTCCTTTCTTTTCTGAAACATTGCTCTCTCTTGGTTTTTCTCCTACCTCTTTGGCCATTCCATCTCATGCTTCTTTACAGGCTTCTTGCCTACTCGTTCTCTATAAATTGATCTTTCTGGGGATCAATCCTTGGACTTCCTGTCCTTGCTCTTTTCCTACTCTTCTACCTCAGTGATTATATCCATTCACATGGCTTTAAATACATTTATTACAAGACAATTGAAAATGCAAACGGATTGTTCTAGATCAGTGCTGTCCAATATAACTTTCTGTGATGATGGAAATGTTCTGTATCCGTGCTGTCCAGTACCATGGTCAGTAGATACATGTGGCTAGTGAGCACTTGACAGGTGGCCAGTGTGACTGAAGAACTGCATTTTAGATTTTATTCAATTTCAATTAATTTAATTTGCCACATGGGATTGGTGGCTATGGTACTGGACAGTTTGGCTCCAGATTAAAAGAAACTGAAGAAACATTAAAAAAAAAAAAAGATACTCAAGAACTTGGTTAAATATAGTGAAAGAGATGCAGAGGTGGGTTTCAGCTTGATTTCTTTCTTCCCTGGTACATATCTAGCTCTTTTTCCCAACTGTCAACACTGATAACCAACAATGACTCCAAGCCTGCCACCAACCACAAAACAGCCTTCCACATAGCTCTCCACTAGTCCTCCTTCATGGTTCCCCCTCCGCCAGCAACTGGATGTGCTAGGCTTCCCAGATTCCCCTGCAAGTTCTCCTTATTCACCCAGGCTTCAGAAGGGCTGGTTAGTGACTCAGCTCTCATTCTCCAACTCTCCTTTTGGCCCATTGCTTCTCCCAGCATATAAATTCTTATTCCTATAAGAAACCCCTTATTCCAGAATACTCATAATGGTTCTGCTTCTCTAATTGACTCCTAACTGATACATTCTTGACAACTGTTACTCTACGTCTTCACCAACTCAGCAAATGGCACCAACATCCATCAATTGCCTCCTAAACTCCCTACCATCAGTCTATCACTAAGTCCTTCGCAAACTAGGTTCAAAATACACATTGAGGGGCTTCCCTGGTGGTGCAGTGGTTAAGAATCTGCCTGCCAATGCAGGGGACATGGGATTGAGCCCTGCTGCGGGAAGATCCCACGTGCTGCAGAGCAACTAAGCCCATGCACCACAACTCCTGAGCCTGCTCTCTAGAGCCCACGAGCCACAACTACTGAAGCCCATGAGCCACAACTACCGAAGCCTGTGTGCCTAGAGCCCATGCTCCACAACAAGAGAAGCCACTGCAATGAGAAGCCCACACACTGCAACGAAGAGCAGACCCCGTTTGCCTCAACTAGAGAAAGCCCGCGCGCAGCAATGAAGACCCAACGCAGCTAAAAATAATAAATAAAAAAATACTAAATAAAAAAATACTAAATAAATTTATACTAAAAAATACACATTGAGTATGTCCACTTCTCTCCTTTTCCTCTGCAATACCCTTGTCCAAGTAATTCCTATCCCTTACCTGATTCCATGTCCATCGTCAACCCCCAACATCTATTCTGTTTCTAAATACTAATTTTAAACATTGGAAACATTTCAATGGCTTCCTATCATACTTACTTACATAGTCCTGCATAATCTATCTCCCACCAACTTCTCCAAACTCATCTTGGGCCACTCTCTCCCTTACCAAATATGCTCTAGCCACACTGGCATCTTTTCAGGAAAGGCCATGCTTTTTCTCCTCTCAGAGTTTTCACACATGCTGTTCATTCTGCCTGGAATATTCTTCCAGCCCCCGCCTCATTCCTCACTTTAAACATCACTTCCTCAGAAATGCTTTCCTTGACCAACACAATGTAACACTATACTACGTTAATTTCTTCTTTGCATTGATCACATTTTATAAATATTTAATTAATTTATTTACTCTCTCTCTCTCTCTCTCTCTCTCTCTCTCTTTTTTCTCACTTAGCTGTGATCTCCATGAAGGCAAAAGACATTTCCGCTTTACTCATCTGGTGCTTCATTCAGTGCCTTGCGCATAACTGGTGCTCAAAATGTATTTGTGGAATGATAAATATAGTGAGGGGATTCCTCTTAGCTTCTGCTTATTTATGGTTTTTGCTTCCTCATAATTTTAGTTTGACATGACCTCTCATGGTCCCACCTCTAACTCCCTCTTCAAGACACTGACTCTATCTTTGGTTCTGTTCTAGGTATGGTCTGGTACCTGATGCTGGTCCAATTAGTTGTGACAAGGCAGGGGTGAGTGTGCAGAGTAAAAATGTGACAGCCTAGGCTGATGCTTTAGCAGGACTTTGGGGTAAGGTTACTCTTGGGAAGAGCTTTGAGACACAACATGATGACATGTTCAGTGAAAAAATTATTACTAAATTTTCCTTTTTTGTGCCACGATTCATCTTGAATATCTGAACAACCAAAGATTGCTTATATTCTGGGACTCCATTCAGAGTAGAGTGGGAATACTTTGACAGAAACATTCTTTCAGTTTATGTTTACATAATCCTTGTTCTTTTTGTCATTACTTGTATAAAATCTGTGGCTTCTTGTAATTTAATCCATCAACCCCACTGTAAATGTTAAAATGCAAACAGCTAAAATGAGAATGAACTTCTAATTTAAAAAAAAAAAAAAAAAGCTAAAAGCAATAAAAAGGTTACCTAGCATTTCGAGTGTATTTAAAATGTCAGGACCTTGGGACTTCCCTGGTGGTGGACTTCCCAGTGGTTAAGAATCCACCTCCCAATGCAGGGGACGCGGGTTCCATACCTGGTCAGTGAGCTAGATCCCACATGCATGCTGCACCTAAGGAGCACACGTGCCGCAACTAAGGAGGCCGCCTACCGCAACTAAAACCCGGCACAACCAAAATAAATAAAATAAATAAAAATTTTAAAAAATGTTACTATAAAATATCAGGACCTTAAAAATTAATAGATTTTATTTTTTAGAGTGTTTTTAGATTTAAGAAAAATGAGCAGAAAGTACAGTTTCCATATACCCCTCTCCCGCCCCTTTCTCCTATTATTAACATTGTACATTTTAGTTGGTACATTTGTTACAATTGACAAACCAACATTGATTCATTGTTACAAACTTAAGTCCATAGTTTACATTTAGGGTTTACTCTTTATGTTGTACATTCTATGGGTTTTGCCGAATGTATATGTATCCAATGTTACGGTATCATACAGAATAGTTTCACTGCCCTAAAAATTCCCTGTGTTACACCTATTTAACCCTCCGCCCCTCCCCCTGAACCCCTGACAACCACTGATCCTTTTACTGTCTCCATGGTTTTGCCTTTTCCAGGATGTCACATAGTTGAAATCATGTAGTGTATAGCCCTTCCAGATTTACTTCTCTCACTTAGCAAAATGCATTTAAGATTCCTCCATGTCTTTTCATAGCTTGATAGTGCATTTCTTTTCTTTTCTTTTCTTTTTTTTTTTTGCGGTATGCGGGTCTCTCACTGTGGTGGCCTCTCCCGTTGCGGAGCACAGGCTCCGGACGCGCGGGCCCAGCGGCCATGGCTCACGGGCCCGGCCACTCCGCAGCATGTGGGATCTTCCCAGACCGGGGCACGAAGCTATGTCCCCTGCGTCGGCAGGCAGACTCTCAACCACTGCGCCACCAGGGAAACCTGATAGTGCATTTCTTGATAGCACTGAATAATATTCCATTATATGTGTACTAAAATTTGTTTACTCATTCACCTATTGAGGAACATCTTGGTTGCTTCCAAATTTTGGCAATGATGAATAAAGTCGCTATAAACATCCTTGTGCAGGTTTGTGTGCGTGTGTGTGTGTGTGTGTATACTTAAATTTTCAACATACTTGAGTAAATACCAAGGAATATGACTGCTGGATCATACAGTGTATGTTTGTTTTGTAAGAAACTGCCAAGCAGTCTTCCAAAGTGGCTGTACCATTTTGCATCCCACTAGCAATGAATAAGTGTTCCTGTTGCTCCACATCCTTGCCAGCATTTAGCGTCAGTTTTTTTGATTTTGGCCATAATAACTGTTGTGTAGCGGTATCTCACTATTTTAATTTGTAATCCTCTAGTGACATATGACGCTGAGCTCTTTTTTCATATGTTTAATTGTCACCTGTATATCTTCTTTGATGAGGTATCTGTTTAGATATTTTGCTCATTTTAATTTTTATTAATTTTTATTTTTTTAAAAAACATTTATTTGGCTGCACTGGGTCTTTAGTTGCGGCATGTGGGATCTTTGTTGTGCAGGATCTTTAGTTGCTGCATGGGGAACTAAAGAATTGCGGCACGCAGGATCTTAGTTGCGATGTGGGATCTTAGTTGCGGCATGCTGGATCTAGTTCCCTGACCAGGGATCGAACCCGGGCCCCCTGCATTGGGAGCACGGAGTCTCACCCACTGGAGCACCAGGGAAGTCCCTTGCTCATTTTTAAACTGAGTTGTTTGCTTTCTTATGGTTGAGCTTTAAGAATTCTTTGTATATTTTGGATACGAATTCTTTAACAGATATGTGTTTTGCAAAGATTTCCCCCCAGTCTGTAGCTTTTCTTTTCATTCTCTTGTGCAGTGTCTTTGCAGAGCAGAAATTTTAAATTTTAACATATCAGCCATTCAATTACCATGAGAAAAAGATGTTGCAAAAGCTTTCTTGATTATTGGAAAGGTTGGTTTGAATGACTTCCACAGTCTCTTTTGACTCTAGGTTTTTATGGTTCTGTGAAAAGAACAATGGTGTGTTGTGAATTTTTCCCATATGAATTCTAGCCCCCCCTTCTCATTATAACATTAATATATGGTAATTGCAAAAAGTTTAGAAAATATAGAAAGGAAAAGAAGAAAATATATAAAAAAACAGTTTGGCATTTAATAGTGGAAGAATTTGGATGACAAGCAAAACAGGCAAAGAGGCATGAGTTTATGCCTGCCTTTGATTAATTGCAACTTAACAGGTCTCCATTTTCTTATTAATTCAAAGGTTACATGGATGGAAAAACAGTAATGAGGCCCATAAATAATTAACTTAAAAATATTTATTGCAACAAGTTAAGCATTACCAAAGTGTATGAAGTAAAAAGTGGTGGTCTCCCTCCACTCCATCCTTCTAATTGTAATTGTTCTCTAGAAACAAAAATCTTTATATCCATCATACCTTGTTAAACACATTCACACAGACCTGCAAGCTTCATGAGCCAGGGGTCACTCTGTGTCTATCTTGACATACAATATTGTGAGCCTAGTGCATAACACAGAGCTTAGTACACAGAAGGTGCTCAACTGAATGAATAAATGTCACACTCTAAATTGTTCTCTAGGTGGCTTTTAAAAAAAAATTAAGAATGTAACCTGGATCTTTTTCCATGTAAGGACATTGGTAGCTACTTCATTCTTTTCAATGGCTCAAGAATAATCCACGCTATGGATGCACACTATAATTTATTTAACCAGTCCCCTATTACTTGATGTTTAGCTTATATACATTTTTACAAACAAAACACACACACACACACACACACATATGTATATAACAAACAATGCTTCAGTAAGCATTATAGTCTAATTATTTTGTAAAAAAAGTCATATCAATCTATCCCCTCACTCTCTTGGGGAGAATTAAGTCACCTGGCCACACCTGGCTGCCCCAGAGTCTGGAAGTGGAATTTCTAGCTGGACGGCAGGTACCAGGTTACAAGGCATTCATGGTGGAAGGATGGAAGAACAGACTTGGGGGAGCAGGGCTTAATAAATACGACTATTATTTATTTATAAAAAGAAAAAGTCTCTCATTTCACTAACAGTGAACGTGTCAATTTCTCCACAACCACGGTGGAGATGATATCCCAAATCAGATATTATCAATGTTTGTCATTGTTGCTGTTATTTTTGCTTGGAGCAAGGGTTCATATAAGGTGAATAGCTGGCTATTTTGTTGTAAAGGAAAGTTGGGATTCAAATGAGGAAGATCTTTAGTGGCAAATGGGACATTTGAATATTTTTAAGCCATGAGAATCCAGAGAAAGAGTTTGAGAAATTTTAAAAATACATTGCAAAATGTTTGAGCTAGATGAGATCTTAAAAAATTATCTCTTTCAATGCACTTCTTTTATAGATGAGGAAATCGAAACTCTGAGAAGTGAACTGATTTACCCAAGCCCACACTACCCATTAGTAGCTGATCTGGGATTAGAATCAAGGTTGTTTTGGGTCTCAGCCTATCATTCTTTGGTTTTATTCAGTAAATACTGATATTTATTTATTAAGCATCAAATCCTGCGGTTGGTACTAAAGAGGATTCAGATAAGTAAGGACACATATTTACTGAGAAGTTTTTGAGAATTTTCTTGTGCCAGATCTTTCACATACATTTCAATCTAGTCCAATGCATCTATCGTACCAAGTGAATCAATCTATCTACTAGTTTCTTGTTTTTTTTGTTTTTGTTTTTTTAAGTATTATTAGGGATTCCCTATGTTTCAGTAATAGTAATTTTTGGCATCAAGCCTGGAATAAGAAGTTCCGCAGGTCAGGAGGAAAATTATACCATTGTTTCTCTCAACAAGATGTCAACTGGAGAGCATAGCTGATAGCTTTTTTCTCAGGCCTGCTCAGGGCATCTCTGTCTAAGTTCCTGTCTGGGTCTTTAGTGTGTGCCATCCTGAGAAATGCCAGAATTGAGAGAAGGCCAGCGAGAATGGCAGAGATGTGGCTGCGGAGACATGTGGGACAGGTCATGGAAGGCTTTGTTGATCTAGTTAAGGATTTGGTTCTAAGTGTATTGGGGAGCTAATGAAGGGTTTTAAGCAGATCTTATCTGCATTTAAAATCCAAACACACACACACACACACACACACACACACTCATGTGCGTGCGCGCGTGCACGTGCGCGGCTTTGAATGGATTAGAAAAGTTGCAAGGATGGATGAATCAGGAGGTTCTATCATTAGTCCAGGTGGTAAGTGATGGTAGCTTATCCCCTGGGTGCAACACAGAGAGAAGTGGACATATATTAGGCAGACAAAATTGACAGGACTTGATTAATTGATACAGCCTTGAGGGAGAAGGTACTGTCCTGAATGACTCCCTGGTTTATCAGCTAATGCTGCTGGATGCAAGTGGGTGATGTTCACTGAGGTGGGAACTCTGGAGCTGGATGATGAATGGGCCGATGCTGTGCTCAGTTTTGTTTTGCGGTACGCGGGCCTCTCACTGTTGTGGCCTCTCCCGTTGCGGAGCACAGGCTCCGGACGCGCAGGCTCAGCGGCCATGGCTCAGGGGCCCAGCCGCTCCGCGGCATGTGGGATCTTCCCGGACCGGGGCACGAACCCGCGTCTCCTGCATCGGCAGGCGGACTCTCAACCACTGCGCCACCAGGGAAGCCCCTGTGCTCAGTTTTTTGAAATGTTGATTTGGAGTGCCTAAAGCCCACAAAAAGGTGCCGGGTGGGTAGGTTAGGCAAAGGAATTAGAGGTCAAAGAAGAACTAGAGATTTCAATTTGGGAGGTCTGGTCGTCGGGTAGATGTCATTGCCTAGGTACCGGCTCTTCTCCTTCCTCTTCCCCATTCCTCTCCTCCTTCTCCTTCTCCTTCCTCCCCCCTTCCTCCTCTTCTTCCCCCTCCCCCTCCCCCTTCCTCTCCTCATTCTTTTTTTTAAAGGAAAGTCTTTAAAAAAAAAAGTGTTGGATGGTTCAGATCTGTTGTTTTCATTCCTTCATCTATAGAATTAGCCAGTTTTTATTATATTTTTGTATTAAACATTTTGGTTATTTGGTTTCATTTATAACATTATCTACAACCTTCGAATTATGAACTAAAATCCCTATTGCTGAATTAGCTGAATACAACAGCAGGTCCATGTATGACAGGAAGAAATTTTAGGTAGTAGAGTGCCCAGATAAACCGACTGGCTAGATAAGTCTTCTGGTCAAAGTATTTCAAAAATTTCATATCTTGATCCAGGTACTAATGAAAATAACCTGGCATACGAAGTGTTTAAGCACTTCATCTAACTTTTTGTTTAGGGAACCAGTGAGCTCTTGTTTTTTTAATGAAAAGGACACTACTCCTGTTTTTCATTACAGCTGCATTGAACAAAATTAATATCCATACGGCGCCTGAAATTCAAATGCCTTTGTCTTGTCTTTCTTGTACCTAGTATACGGTTACAAAAGAAGTGTCACTACAGTTAAGATTTAATTGCCAAGATTTTCGAAAAGAAACACAGATATGCTCTTCACAGTTGCTCTAACCACGCAGCTCTGTGCTGCTGCAAGTTGCTCAAACTGTGCCGTGAGGAAGCCCTTAACTGCTGAAAAGGCCAGAGACTGAAACGGAGTATTGCACAACTCTTCACCACCCAGCGGTTTTGCTTCCAAATCTGGCTTTCGTAGCATCCCAAGGCGGGAGCCGCTCCTCGCTCCACTGGGGCCAGCCGGTTTCCCCTCAAAAGCAGCCAGGGTTTCCTCGTTCGAGCCCTGGGCGCCCCTCCCTCCACCCAAGGTTCCCATGGAAGGGAAGCCACGAGGGCGCGGGGCCCCGGAGTTCCCACTGTCCGGCCGGGGAGACCCAGTCTCCCAGGAGGGACTCCCGCACTCGAGTGCCGCCGGCCAGGTGGACCAAAGGTCCGCGGGCTCCGCGCCGCTCCCCTCCCCCGCCGCCCCATTGTCTGCCTCGCCCCGCCCCGGGGGACACGTGCGCCTGCAGCTTCCCGAGCGAGGAGAGCGCGGGGCGGCGGCGGCGTGGACACCGCCTGGAACGGCTACGCGGCCACGGCGCCCGGGACGGGGGCCGGGCGCGCACGGACCGGTGGGTACGCTCCGCGGAGCTGCGCTCGCGTTCCGCGCCCCCCGCCCCGTTCCCCGCCGGTCCGGGACGGGGCGGGGGGGGGGGCGAGCGGGAGCTCGGCGGGGG
>NW_006794635.1:1511765-1513082 GCF_000442215.2 Lipotes vexillifer
GTGCGCGTGGTGCCGCGGTGGGGGTGGGGTGGGGCGGGGTGGGGAGATGCCTGTCTCCTGACAAAGGAGAACGAGTGGGACACGCTGAGCCGTCCCGCCCCGCCCCGCCCCGCTCGGAGGGGCGCGGGAGGGGGAGTGCCGGGAGGGGAAGGGGCGGGCCTTTCATTCACTCTCGGCCCCTCCGCCGCCGCCGGAGCGGAAGGGCGGGGTCTCGCGCCCTCCTGTGTGGTGAGGAGCGAGGGAGGTGGCGGGCGTGGGGGCGGAGCCCGCGGGCGCGCGTCCCGAGGCGTAAGCTACGTCGTCACGTCAGCGCGGGAGAGAGAAAGAGAGGAGCCGAGTCGGCCGGGACTGGGGGGTACGGGGCCGAGAGAGCGAGGGAGGGAGCGAGCGTGCAAGCGAGGAGGGGAAGGGCGGCCACTCGTGCCTGAGCGGCCGCGGACGACACTGCGAGCGGTGGGGGAAAGGAGCAGGAAGGGGAAGAAGAAAGGCCTAGAAGAGAGGCGGACGGAGGCTGGTGGTGGTGGGAGAAGGAGAAGGAGGAGTTGGAGGTGGGCAGGGGCTGAAGGAGTGAGTGAGAGAAGCGGACGCGCGAGGGAGGGGAGGGAGGGGAGGGAAGGGAAGGGGGGGGTCACGCGGAGGCGCGCGCGCGCACGGGGAGCGCGCTCGGAGGCGAGTGGAACTGGATCGGGTTTGCTGCCAGCGGCGTGAGCTTCGGCCGCCATTTTACAACAGCTCCACTCGCGCCGGACCCAGGGAGCAGCGAGCAGCGAGCACGCGTTGCCCGCAACCGGATCTCCTCGGACAGGATTCCTCCACCGCAGCCCGACGGGGAGGTAACGGCCGCCGGGACCCGGGTCTGGGAGGGGAGCTCCGTGACATTGTGGAGTGAGCTGTGGGAGGGCGGTGCGGGGAGAAACCGGCTTTTCTGGAAAATGGATTCCAAGGAAGAGGGGAGCACGTTGACTGGGGCTGCTTGGGAGTAGGCCGCGGCCCGCGCCGCCACTTCCTTCTCCCTTCCATGTGCTGCTGCCATTCGGGCTTTGTCTGCGGCGCTCCAGGGAGGAGGCGCCCCCGTGGCCCGCGCGGACCACGAGCGGCGGCGGAGTTGGTGCTGTCGTGGCCGTCGCCGCGGCGCGGGAGTGGGCGGAGAGGAGCCGGTCCTGTCCCGCAGCCGCGCGGCGGGTTTGGGTGGTGCTCGGGGTCCGGCGAGCGTTGGGCAGTTCGCGGAACGCCCTCGCGCCGCCGGCTTGTCGGCCCCGGCCCGGGGGTGGCACCGCCGGCCCCCGCGCCGCAGTCGCTGCCGGGACCGGCGAGGGG
>NW_006794635.1:1513115-1531969 GCF_000442215.2 Lipotes vexillifer
CGGGGGGTCGCCGGCGCCCGGGGCAGAGAGAGCCATGTGTCACGGCCGAGACGGCGGCGCTGGGGGGCGGGGAGAGCCTGTGGCCTGGCGCCGCCGCGGCCTCGGTGTCGAGGGGCGAGGTTGTGCTGCTGCTGTTGCTTGCTGGGGGCTCCGGCCGCGGCTTGGGGTTGCTGTTGGGAGCCGGTGATGGTGGTCTTGGCCTGGGACTCGGTGGGTTTTCGTGGAAGGAAGTTGTAGGACATTGGAAGGCGCAGAGCACGTGTTTCTGCTGGGCTCCCGGGGGCCGCAGCGGTGAGGCTGCCGCTCTGGATGCGGAGTCGGGGGCGGGCTTTGGGGTGTGCGGGTGAAGGGTGGAGAAATTGGGTGGTGGGAAGGTAGCTTGTGTGAGCGCTTTGTTCTTCGCAGGCTGTTGTTACCGATCTTTAAGCGGCAGGCGGGAAAAGCGCGCACTTCGGGGGTTTACCTTTGAGAGGGAAAAGCCCAGCTTTGCTTGCTCCACACACACCTCGTTCGCCGTACGGGCACAGCTGCATGTGGCACGCTGGCTCGTCCTCGTGCTGGTTGGGCTCCATTTGTAATGTGGTTTTTCCTAGGGAGTGTTAGCAGGTGAGTCAGGGGTGGTGCTAAGGAAAAACGTAGTGGATCCGTCCTTCTGTGCCCCGCGCTCCGAATGTGGCTTGTCAGGCGACAGTGACTTTCAAGTAAGCCCTCTTTAAAGGGAGGTGCAGGCAGGCTGGTGTAGAAATTGGTAGAGAATATAAAGATTGGGGCTCTCATATTGTCCTCTACCCTTTCTGAAGATCCTAGTTTAATTTTGCTTATTGCGTTTGAACAGATCTCTGGAAACATGGCTACAGAACATGTTAATGGAAATGGTACTGAAGAGCCCATGGATACTACTTCTGCAGTTATCCATTCAGAAAATTTTCAGACATTGCTTGATGCTGGTTTACCACAGAAAGTTGCTGAAAAACTAGATGAAATTTACGTTGCAGGTAAGAACTAACACTTGCAAAATTATATCATGAAATTTTTCTATTGGATTTCTGGCTTTGAGCTAAAATAGCAACTTTTTGTGGTTTCCAATAAGTGTGGGACCTGGAGTTTTGCCTTGTTGTGCTAGTTGTGAACTAGAGGTTAAGGTGTATAGAGGGAGGGAAGAGAAAGGGTTAGGAGGTAAAGGCTGGCTGGCCAGATGGATAAGTATACGATGGTAGCAACAGCTGCTAAATATTGGAAGCAGGCCATGTGACTTTTTGGGGGTATTTTTATAGTAGGATTCTTGTTAAATAACTTGGTAACTGTAGACTTGTAGTCTGTCTCCGTGTGGCTCTTGCTTTTTCTAGTGGTATTTGAAATTGAGTAGAGGTTCATTTGTCATGCTCGGTACTTCGTTGGTTGGTTTTAGAATTTGTGAGCCTATATGTTTGCTGTAGAAATAGGGTTCAGAATTGTCTGATTTAGACACAGAACAAGATTAAAAAAAAAGTGGTTGAGAGGCCTTATTTAGTTCATAATGCCGTTCAGAATGGCTAAGGTATGTGTGTTTTTCATCATATAGATGATAAGGGGGCATGGAAGAATTCTTAGTTGGCACCTGTATTGGCAAACGTGGTCTTTTTAAAAAAAAAATCTTCTAAAAATATTAAAAGTTGACAATTAATTAAGTTTTTTTTTCTCCAGGGCTGGTTGCACATAGCGATTTAGATGAAAGAGCTATCGAAGCTTTAAAAGAATTCAATGAAGACGGCGCATTGGCAGTTCTTCAGCAGTTTAAAGACAGTGATCTCTCTCATGTTCAGGTAACATTAATCTAGTGTCAGTGTAAAAACAATAAAAAACCTGAGTAGTTTTGATAGTTCAAGTTTTATTTATTTAGGTACATTTAAGATAATGATTGGAAAATTCGTTTGCAGAACAAAAGTGCCTTTTTATGTGGAGTCATGAAGACTTATAGGCAGAGAGAAAAACAGGGGACCAAAGTAGCAGATTCTAGCAAAGGACCAGATGAGGCAAAAATTAAGGTATGTCTTTAAAAACTTTTTTACTCCTTTCAGTTTTAAAGTTTTTTTTTTTCTGTTTTCTAGCTTTGATAAATATTCATTGGGTGTGAAATGGGTGTGTGTGTTTTGTTTTTGTTTTGTTTTTTGTGGGGTTTTTTGATGTTGCGAGTTAATGACCATGAGATAATTTGTTAATCTTTTGTAATTACTGTTTTTCCTGCCTTTAACAATTTGTTTCTAAAACAGTTCTGAAGTTTTTCTTCTTAGCCAGTTACTGTTTCTTAAATCTGTGTTATTGGTATTCTAAATAAAAGATTTAAAGAAATACAGCCACCATATTTTTTTAGAAACCTGCAAGTGCAGATTAACTGACAGTGAAACCAAAATGGGAGGGGATCTGCTCACCCCATACTGGTGGAGTGTGTGCATTTAGCAGCTGACTGTTTCTCTTAGGATTCTCAAGACCCCAAATTAAATGGGTTTAGTATTTTAACACTGCCTTCTTCTCCTTCCATTAGTATGGGTTTTTAAGGCCAGTTTGTTCATTTCTAGAAGCAGCTTTTAAGGATAAAATGGATTACTGTGGAAATGTAAATGAGGAAACTGAGGCTGAGGGTAGGTTTCCTTTGCGCTCCCCCCACCCCCAAAGTCAGAAGAGTAAATGGCCTCAAAGTCAACTAGGTTTTGATCTTGGTGGTTTTTAGTTGTGTTGAGTTTTTAGTTCATAGAAAATATGATGGTGATCATACTAGTTTTAATCTGGTACTCTTAATACAGTGTGCCACTGCTCTTGAACCAAGGGTTACGGTTTAAGAAAATAAGTTACTAGGAACAACATAGGTGTCAGGTGTGTTTTAATGCTGTGGGAAGAGAGAAGCTTGGAATATGGAGTTAGTCGTTAAGGCTATCTGTAAGTTTGAGCCTTTTGCAGTTGTAGCTGTGGGTGAATTGTGTTTGAGCTATAAGTTTAGTTTTTCCAAAGAAATGGAATATAGTTCTTACTCATTGTAATTAATCAGTTGCAATTAAGTCTATACTGAGACAGTTATTAAAATTTTATGAAAAATTGAAAATTTCGTTTGTGAGATTCAGTTCTATCTTTGGAAGGGAGTGGCTTAAAGCTTTAGTGTGACTTAAATTATGGCAAGAAGGCAGACTTTTTTTCTTTTAACATCTTTATTGTAGTTTCTGCTGTATAACAAAAATGAATCATATATATGCAAACGTATATCCCCTTCCTCTTGCATCTCCCTCCCACCCCTTAATCCCACCCATCTAGGTGGTCGCAAAGCACCCAGCTGATCTCCCTGTGCCATGTGGCTGCTTCCCACTAGCTATCTATTTTATGTTTGGTAGTGTATATATGTCCATGCCACTCTCTCACTTTGTCCCAGCTTACCCTTCCCCCTCCCCGCGTCCTCAAGTCCATTCTCTACGCCTGTGCCATGGCTGCTTCCCACTAGCTATCTATTTTATGTTTGGTAGTGTATATATGTCCATGCCACTCTCTCACTTTGTCCCAGCTTACCCTTCCCCCTCCCCGCGTCCTCAAGTCCATTCTCTACGTCGAAGACAGACATTTTTATAGGATATTTTTCAGAGGGAATAAGTTTTCCTTTTTGTTTTTAGCGAGTGACATAAGAGGTATTATTTGGGTCACTTAAAGATTAAAGTGAATGAAGCGCAGGGATTACGTATGGGAAAAAGGGAAGAAGAGCTATTTAATGGTTTAGTTTATGTGATAGTAATAGATTTGAGTTTATTTTTGTTACTAACCCAATGTAGCACTGTTAAGCACATATTTGGAGATAATAGAAAAAGACTACTTAAAACATGTAGCACTTTCTGGGCTTTTTTGTTAAGACAGTTTACGAATAAAGGAGTTGTTATCAATTACAGTATTTTTTCATAATATATTTTATGTTCTTTGAGTAGAAAATATTTAAAATCTATCTAGGCGTTTTCATTTTCAAAGACTAAAGTGACCCCCAGATCACTTAACAGCGTTTTGATAAGTTTTGTCTTGTGCCTAGTGTTTCTTTTTATTTCAGAATTCATCGTCTTAATTATTGGGTTGCTTTTATTATTCAGAAAACCAGTTTTGTGCTTTGTGGGTGAGATGGTGGAAAAGGAATAATTCTTGTTTTTTCCTTAGGCTAACTTCTTTCTAGTCTTTTTGCTTATAATAAAAGAGAAATTTTTAATGCTCTGAGTAAATATGAGTTGTGTAAATTTTAACAGTTCACTTTTAGGGAGGTATATAGAGGTTATATCACATTGTTGCAGCTTCATAAAGTTTTCAAAATTATTTTGGCCCTCATTTTTTCTGAGTGATCCATGCTGTCCTGTGAAGCATGGTACTTGAATGTCAGATGAATAAGAGGTCATTTTTCCTGCAAGTCCTAAGTTTCTGGACTTAATTGGAGTGTAATTTCTATAAAGGTTGGTGAAACTCCCAGAATGGCGGTAGGTACCTAGAAGTGTGGGTTACAGGGAAATTTATTGGGTAAGAAAGCTAGATTTGGGGGAGAGAAGTTATTCAGCTCCTTCAGGAGAGAATTATTTTCAGCCTAATTAGGTGCAGTCCGTTTTTGGAAGGGCCGAATAGGTACACGTTGCCTTGAAAGTTGTTGATGGATCAATATTTAGTGTTGTTCACTAAGCACTACTCAGTAATTAATTGGAGACCAGAAAATAATTTCACCAGGATCCTGAAATCTTCATTATAAATTAGGGCATATTATAAATTACAAGCATACATTAAAAGGGGAATTCTGAAACACAACAGAAATCTGTAAGTAGGGAATGTTGCAAAGATACATGGAAAGATTTGAACAAGATTGATTTTAAACTGCTCAACGTATGGGTGTGGTCTCATGAATGAAATGTATTGATGACATTTGAACTTTTTAAGGCGCTCTTGGAAAGAACAGGATACACACTCGATGTGACCACTGGACAGAGGAAGTATGGGGGACCGCCTCCAGATTCCGTTTATTCAGGTCAGCAGCCTTCTGTTGGCACTGAGGTAAAGAGACTAAAAACTTGTACCCTTTGTAGTAAATGTACAGGTGTCTGGTTCCCTAAAGAAACTCTCCATGGTTTTTACTTCATATTTAATTTACAGATATTTGTAGGGAAGATCCCAAGAGATCTGTTTGAGGATGAACTTGTTCCATTGTTTGAAAAAGCTGGACCTATATGGGATCTTCGTCTAATGATGGATCCACTAACTGGTCTCAATAGAGGTTATGCGTTTGTCACTTTTTGTACAAAAGAAGCAGCTCAGGAGGCTGTTAAACTGGTGAGTTTTTTTTTTCTTTTCAGTTTTCACATTCTCTGTTTTCATTTAAAGCCAGGACTTTTCTTAATTGTGTTAACCAAAGGTTTTTGAAGTGCTGATTAGGCACTGTCCCATTTTCTATGTACACATTGTAGCAGTATTTTTTGCATGTATAGTTGAACTGACTCAGGATGTATAAGGTAGTGTGGTGGAGTTGAAGTTACTGGTGCTTTGAATTTGGCTTAGCGATTTTTTTTTTAAGGAGTGTTAAAAGGTTTAAGAAAGTAACTGTAGTAGATAGGGCTCTTAAAGGGCCATATCTGGCTGTCCCTTTTTCGAAAATTTCACAAGGACATTGTGGTGATAACTTTCTAGTTAATGAAATAAAGGATTTTATGTTGAATGGCAATGTCTGATTTAAAAGTACTAGATGTCAGGTGAGGACCTAGTTATTTTCCCAATTTAAAGAATTTTAATGTTTCAAACTATGGCTTATATAATTCTCCTTCAAATTAGTTTCATTAAATTCTGTGACAAGTAGTTTCTCTGTTTTGTAGTTGAAGATGTAAGTTAATTTCAGTCCAAGAAATACATCAAAAAGTACAGCTGGGGAGGAACTTTTGTAAATGGTTCACTATAGCAGATGATGTTTGTTATTTTGCGTTATCTGACTTACACGTTTTATGGGTAATTCTAAGTAAACTTGAACTCCTTAGAGTGATTTCATCCTGAATTTTATTTTTCCTTCCCTCACCATCATATATATCACTTTTTTTTTTTTTTTTTTTTTTTTTTTACGTTGTGTTCAATTCGCTAGTGTTTTGTTGAGGATTTTTGCATGTATTCATAGGAGATATTGATTTGTAGTTTTCTTGTGATGTCTTTGTCAGGATTTTGTAGCAGGGTAACACTGGCCTCTCTGAATTGAGAAGTGTTCCGTCCTCTTCTATTTTTTGGAAGAGCTTGTGAAGGATTGGTGATAATCATACTTTAAACATTTGGTGTTAGAATTCACTAGGAAAGCCATCTGTTCCTGGGCTTTTCTTCATGGAAAAAAAAAATTCTATTACTAATTCAAACTCTACTTATTATAAGTCTATTCAGATTTTCTATTTCTTCTTGAGTCTGTTTTGGTAGAAGTGTCATTCTAGGAATTTGTCCATTGATACATCTAGGTCATAGATACATCTTTTTTATTTCTGTGAGGTCATTAGTGATGTCCCTCTTTTATTCCTGAGTTTAATAAGTGGACTTTTATTTTCTTGGTCATTCTAGCTGAAGGTTTGTCCATGTTGATCTTTTCAAAGAACAAACTTTCAGTTTCATTGATTTTCTCCTGAATTTTTTTTTTCCTTCCCTCCCCATCATATATATCCCTTTTTTTTTTTTTTTTTTTTTTTGCGGTACGCGCGCCTCACTTTTGTGGCCTCTCCCGTTGCGGAGCATAGGCTCTGGACGCGCAGGCTCAGCGGCCACGGCTCACGGGCCCAGCCGCTCCGCGGCATGTGGGATCTTCCTGGACCGGGGCACGAACCTGTGTCCCCTGCATCGGCAGGCGCACTCTCAACCACTGCGCCACCAGGGAAGCCCATATATATCACATTTTAAGGCAGACCTTAAGGAGAAAAAGAAAAATATACTTACTTGGTTTTGCTTTTTGTATTGCTTGGATCTCACCATTGGTGTGTGTAATTGAACATTGTAAAGGTTAACATTAGAAAAGTATGCTACTTGGGAAGAATAAAGAATTCAGGAGTTTAGATATTTCTTTTTAAATCATGGCTGATTTTCTTTTCTTTCAAAGAGTGCTTTCTATTTCAGAAGGGAGAGTATGTATAGCTCTAGGGGTCCATTCAATGGTAACCTTTGAACTGTCACGTTTTTAGTTTAAACAGTTCAGGTAAAACTGAGGACTTTTTAGAGTTCTGGAAAGATACTTTAGGAGTCATCCAGTTGAATCTATAAAAGAATAGAACATTTTGCTAGGTAGTAATAAAGTAGCAGTAAGTTTTAGTGTGGAAATACATGATTGAGAAGGCAATGAGACTATCTTACTGCAAAAAGCTAGTACAGAATTTAATGATGTCAGATCCAGTGTATTTACGAGGTATTACATGAAGCTTTAGTTTTGCTTAATAGGTGTGATTATTTAGTGTTACAAGTAATGATTTGTGTATTTATTAATATTTTTTAAAGGAATCATTAAACAAACATTTGTAGACTACTTAATTTTTGTTGCCAAAATACACTAATTATGGTAGGTCGTCACTAGAATTTATTTCTAGATGATGTTCAGAATCCTTATAGTAAAGAAACATGATTAGAAGAAGATGTTATATAATCCAGTCCTAACATTACTATTTTGAGTGCCAATAAGTACACATGAAATATGTCTCAGTTTGGGCGATTTCCTTGGCTTAACAGATCACGTAGTCCAAAGTTGCATTGCTGTAGGCTTAGAGTAGTCTTAGTAATGTAGTTAAGTTTTTCAACTGTAACGCAGAAATTTCCAGGTAGCCAAACAGCCATTTTGATCGGTCTGTGAGCTAGCTCTTGTCCTAAATCTTTTAACATTTTTTTCTGGGTTTGTGATTTGAGTCCTTGTCTGGGGGCATAATTATTTTTTACTGTCTGATGAATAGGAGGCTCTGTGCTTTATTGTCTTTTTAAGGGTATTCTTAGCACTGGGATGAATTGGATGTATTGTCATTGCTTTTTTAAAAAGGAGGCTTTACCATAGCTAGGACTATGGTGATAATAGAATTGGGAGATTTGCCTTAATGCAACAGTAGAAGAAAGGACTAGGCTTTTGAGGAAATGAAACATTCTAGAGAAATAAAAACCTGAAGTTGATTAGGATGTTTTTTGCTACCTTGTTTTGATTATTGGAAGTGAGTACTCCTCCTAAATGTATTTTTTAAGGAAGCATATTTTGAAAACTATCTCTACTCGTATCATGTCACGAGTCTACTTGAATTACAGCTTTAGCCAAGGTGAATTTTTATATAAGGTAGTTGAACTGTTTTAGTTCCACGTAATCAGATGTTGAGAAAATGCCTTTTTTACGTTATTTATAGATGAGGCAAGATTGAAGCACCATCTTTTTGCTTTCCTGTACTTTGTGTCTTGAGAAGTAACTTCGATTGAGTTGAGATAGTTTATATATTCAGCCTTATTTTTTGATGTTATTCAACAACGACCCCCCCCAATAAAGACTAGATTTTAAGTTTGCATCTGAATTACTTGTCAAATGGGTTGATGTTAACAGCTGAAGAAGAGGCATGAAGTTAGAAGCAACTGCAAACTTCTTAATGACCCTATTTTCAGCTAACATCTGCCTTGTATTTGGGGGAATAAGAAAATTCATCCCTAAATGATGACAATGTAGCTAAGGAAGCAAGATTTAAATTTGTGAAAAGGGGAATAATGGCTACCACTTGTGTTTGTTGAGGCACAGGAGCTGTGCTAGGTGCTACATTATTACCTTTAAAGATCACTTCAACCCATTCTTCAAGGTAAGTGAAATATCTTCCTTTTGCAGTGGAATAAATAGTCTGGTTGGCTTGCCCAGAGGCATACTGATTTAGTTTGATACCAGGTTTGTTTAGCATGAGCTTATCGTTAATTAGACATAACAATTTAAGCCAGCAGTATAAGTTATGTTGCCAGGTAGCCTGATTCTTCAAATTATGTAGTGGTTTAGGTAGTGTTAAAAGGAATTCAGAGTGTAAGTCGTCTCTACTGCCAAATTTATTTTTGGCATCTAACCAATTTGTACCATCTTCCTGCTACCATCCTAGCCTAAGGTACCGTTTGAAGAATCCTTCTAGCTAGTCTCACTGCTTTCCATTGCTCCTTTACAGTCTTACCTTTTAGCTGTGTAGATTAGATCACAACAGTCCCATGCTGAAAACTCTAATAATGGCTTCCAAACAAGGTTCTATCTGATCAGGTTTTTGCTTACCTCTCTCTTCCTATTCTTATTACCCTTCCATCCACCCTTTGCCTTTTTTGTCCTCCACAAAAGCTATGAGCATTTCCATCTCAAGGCTGCCTTCTGTTCTTTCTCCCACTTCTCCCAGTTAGCACAGCTGCTGTCTTATCAATCAGGTTTTCTTAGAAGGCCTTTCTAAGAAAGGCTTACCACCCAGTTGCCCCATGACAGTATACTGAACATGGTAAAAAAAAGGAATGCTTAGATGTACTTAAAATTATTTTTTAACTTTGAAAGATTGTTTCTCTCTTCCCATCAGAAAATTTGCTCTTTTTTCCTGTATCCCCAACATTTAGAACAGTGCCATTATAGAGTAGATACTAGGTAAATAACCTGGCTGGCTGACCAGGCAAGTGTGTATATATATTTGTGTGGTGTGCTGTTGGAATTGGAACCCAGGGCCACTGGCTCTTCAGTGCCCATTATGGTTCCTATACAGTGCAAGTGTCCTACTGAAAATACCTTTGTTACAAAGACTGGAATACTGACCTCTATTTGCACATTAAGGGTTATGACTTTAATAGCCACTGATAGTTTATCACTACAGCGGTTGTATACACCAGTGTACAACCATTTTGATGAATGCAGCTGGCAAGACAGGTGGACAGAATATCTTAGTAGCAATTAGCAAGTGTTTAGTGTGTTTAACGTGAAAACTTACTATGGGCGTACAAGGTAGTTTGATCCAGTTCTTGACTTTGGTGTTTCTAGGACTTGAGAGGCTAACTACAATTAAAGTGGAAGCAGGTGGTTCACAGGGTAAAGGAGGGATGAAGGGATCATTGCTTTCGGTTGGGGTTGTTAGAGAAGGCTTTGTGATAAAAAGGTGTGAGCAGGGCAGTGAAGGAAATAGATGAATAGTTGAAGCACTGTTTTGTGGGAAGGGAGATAAAACTTGTGTGAAGTCAGTGCTAGAAGGCAGTAGGCATGACTGCTGGGCTGAGTTGCATGGTGCTATTAAAGTTTTGAGCCTTTGTATGGGTTGCATGATGTAAATAACGGTATAGGTTCTATTTTTTTTTTTTAATCGGTGATATGAATGAGGGCATAGTTGGACTGCTTGGAACGTTTGGTGACTTGAATCTATATGTAGTGGTTAATGCCATGGATGACAAAATAAGGAGCTGAAAAGATTTTGATAGCCTGAGACTGTAGTTTACACCAGCAGGATGGAATTGAGTGGGACTGAGAGTCAAGTCCTGTACATGGCTAATCCACAAGTAAGCTGTAGTGTGTTAGTGGTGTGGTGTGATTGCCAAATAAGCCAAGATAATCATGGACTACATGTTGCAGAGGCCTGGTGTTTAGAAGTGTAAGAATAGTCTCCAGCTTACTCTAGACTCCTCAGTCTGCCTCTATAGGATTGTGTTATGGATGTCACTGATGACACTCTTGGAGGCAGTTCCCAATTTCAGAGAAGTAATGATTAGCCAAGCATAGAGGGGGATTGAGTCCTAAGCATTGTGTGCAGGTATATGAAGTGCTGTCATTTGGAGGAGGAAATAGATTTATTGTAGAATTTTTAGGGAAGTAGGTTTGGCTCAAGGTAAAGAAGACTTAAATGGATGGGCTTGGGAGGTAGCGGCTTTGCTGCTGTAAGAGTTAGGACTTAGCAGCCACTTCTGCATCAGTTTTCTAAGTCCGAGATTGCTGAATTTCTGGGGATTTGGTAACTGATTGGCTCTAAGGGAAGGAAAGAGTGAATTGATATTTTGAACGTAGATGATGGGAATGTTCCAGACTGTACAACTCATTTTGGTGTTCCGAAATACTGAAACTGCATTGGTTAATGTTCAAAGTTCATCTTTATTTTATTTGGTTACCTCACTGCTACTGGATCTGAAAGCTAGATTTCTAAAATTTGTTAACTTCAGTGCCTACTTTTCTAGAGTTTGGAAAAGATTACGTTTTCTTTTTTATCTTGATACTATCATATCGCCCTGATTACTAACCCTTGAGAGTGAAATGGTTTATCAGCATTAAATTAGAATCTCTATTAAGGATCAGAACAGTTGTTTTGGTAATGTTTTTCTACCATCCAAGTCACTGTTAACTCACCTGCTAACACCTGCTAGGATGCAAAGTTTATTTTCGAATTTAAGGTGATAGATTGGTCTTAAAAATGCTAGAGTGAGAAAAGTTAAACAACTCAAATATACTTATAAAAGTGCATGCTTAATCTGTAGATGGGGCATTTCTTTAAGGAATGTTTATTTCTAGGCACGTTTGCTTTATTTGGACAGTATGCTATGCGCAGAGGGTCACCTTTGCTCCTTTAATGACTTCTTTTCATTGGAGAGCCAGTTTACTCTCTATGGGTCAGCTATAATTGTTCCAATTTTTTAAATTAAAGAAATGTGGATGAAAAGTTAGTTTTCTTTATAAATCCTACTAAATATTCATGTTTTCATATTGTTCAGAGACTACAGTCATTTAAATACCTTCTACATACCCCGCCTTGATTAACCATAGTGAGGATAGGTTAGAAAGGAAGAAACTTCTCTTTTGTAGGTAATAATAGAAACAGTCATTACTATTTTGAGGCAGCATTGTTAAGTAAATAGCCTCTGCTCTTAGAATATTTGGAAAGAAATACAATAAAGGGAAAATGGTACCAAATTGTCATCTTCAAAATAACTCCGCTTTCTCCCTTTTTAAAACTTTGTATTTCCTTCCATTCTTTTTCTGATTTTAATTGTTTTTGTCAACTTCTGGAGTTACAGACTAAATGACCAGATTGAAAGCCATTGATTTGTCACTAAGGCTGGCTACTTGATCCTTAGATATAAAAATCTAGGGAATGTACATGTCGTAAAGCAGTTTATTGTGTTCTAAAGTTAATTTGTTTGTGTAATAGGGTATTGTAGTCTACTTGTCCATAATCTCATGCAATGGTGGATTCAGCTATAGGTCTAATATCTCCCCGTAACCGCATATTTTTATTTTTAAGAGGTGTTTGGTCTAAATAGAATATAAATGGTATGAGAAAATGAAGTCCAGGGCAGGATTTCTTAACCTCAGCACTGTTAATGTTTTAGACTACATAACTTTTTATTATGCTGGACTATTTTGTGAATTGTAGGATGTTTAATAACATCTCTGGCCCCTACCTACCCACTAAATACCAACAACAAACCCCCAAAATGTGTGTGTGTCGGAGGGCAGCAAATCACTCCTGTTGAGAACTGCTGATCTGTGTTAACACAGAAGGGTGTTTTTGTTGACCTTTATAGGATTTAGGAATTGCAGAGTATTTGGTTGAGCTCAAATCTACAGGTATGCAGAGGAGTTTAGATGGTGAAGTTTCAGGGAAAGCGTTATAGTCAGAGGTTGAGCAGTATGAAAACTGTTTGAGAACTGATGTAAATAGCCGAGATTATAGTATTGTGGAGAAAAGAGAGAAGTGGTAGGGATTTTAGGACGGACTTAATGACATCCAAGGGTTTGAACTTTGTTTTGCTGATGGGGAGTCCATTGTGGGATTCTTTTTCAATAGGCAAAGTTGTGATTTAAAAAAAAATGTCACCAGAGACTCGGATAAACGTGAACGGAGTCAGTGGGGTAAAAAGTATAAAACTGTGGGGTAAAAAGTACAAAACTGTTCTGAACTGAAGGAAGGATGTTTGAACTTCATGTTTAATTTTGAATATCTGGAGATGGAGAAAAAGGGAGAGGGAGGAATCAGTTTTCTGACTTGTCTGTATTTTCTTCACTTATACCTGATATACCTGTTACGCAAGAATGGGAATAACAGGGATAGGAACTTTTTGGGTTTTGCCTCTACAGTATTCCGTTTTATGGAATGTGGTTACTTGAAGATTGTTTACTTTTTACTGTAGTTTTATAGTAGTTTACCATAATCTACTTGTCTTTCTCCAACTTTATTGTAGGCTTGGTGAAAATAAAATGGGGGAGAAAGTTGGGTCGGATTCAGAAAAACAAGGTTCTCCTTTTAGATTTAAGTATTTGAAGCCAAAAATCCCTTATTGTAACTTTTTACAAGTGATTAGGGGAGATGGAAAAATAAGATTTAAGCGCTGATTAATAGAAAGGCAGAAAGCTTGCTGGCACTGGAATCTGTTTCCCTTGCATGAGAATAACTAGTCGGAAGGATGAATTTAAGTAGAAAATAAGGTATTGTGGAATCAGCAATTTGGAATTTAAGCTGCTTACAGACTAGATTCTTAGCAAATTTGCTAAATTTCAAGGACTTGACAATTTTTTGCTTTAATTCATAAACTTGGTTATTGTGTTTTGTCAGTACAATCTTCCTGTCTCAGATTATAATTTTTTAAAGGATAAAAATACTTGATAAACCTAAGTGTTGAAGTTTTAATTTGTTAAAAGATTTTGCTTTTGTGTATGGGATTTGCATATCTTTCTATAATGAGCACCTATAGTAGGATATTTTAAGTATTTTTAAAACATGTACTTTTCCGCCTTTCAGTATAATAATCATGAAATTCGTTCTGGAAAACACATTGGTGTCTGCATCTCCGTTGCCAACAACAGGCTTTTTGTGGGCTCTATTCCTAAGAGTAAAACCAAGGAACAGATTCTTGAAGAATTTAGCAAAGTAACAGGTAAGTTGGGCTTACTTGGAAGGAGGTTCAACTTCTAATACTTAAGGTAATTGCATGCTTTTGTGTGCACTGTTTTAAGCACTGCATTTATTGACTCGTATTCTCACTATAGCCATATAAGATGAGTAACTCCATTTTTCAGATAAAGAAATAGAAGGTTTTGGGAAATAACTTGCTGAATGTTATGTAATTAGTAAGGAATACGGCTGGGATTTGAACTCAGTCTGCAGAATCATTGTTGTGCTTCCCCTGTTTTGGAAAATTGTATTTCTTTGTGTGTTTTTATGCATTTTGAGGTGCTAGTTGACATTCTTAGTAAAAATGTTTGATAAGTAATGACCTGATTTTCCAAATTACAGGAATGGTAAGTACTCTTGCTATAAGCAGAGATTATACTTCGTCAGTATGGTGTAATTTCTTTGAATTGTAAAGCATTTTTTATAAGTTTCCAAGTGACAGGCTTTTGTCATTTGGGAACTAGAAAAAATAGTTTTGTCTGCCTAGAATATTTAGCAAATTATCAGTCTGTTACCAATTTCCAGGAACATTTGAAATTCTTATATAATACTAAGATAGTCTCTATTTCATTTGAAGTAAAACGATGTCTGAGGCCAGAAAAGTGCCATTAAAAAATTAGTTTTTACTTGCATGGGGTGAAAAATTTCTAACCATGTCTGATTTATACTTCTGGTTTTCCTAAAGCGGCTTTGTAAAGATTTCATACCTCTCTGTCATCTAATTAATGGAAGCAGAGAAAAATTTCTAACCATGTCTGATTTATACTTCTGGTTTTCCTAACACAGCTTTGTAAAGATTTCATACCTCTGTCATCTGATAAATGGAAGCAGAATAGTCCTCAGGTCTAAGTGAAAAGAATACATTTTCTTTTCTTGGGGATTTTTGCATTAGGAATACTTGGAAAGTGTGGATTAGGTGAATTATCTGGACCAGTTTTTTGAGAGTCCCCGGTAAAGATAATAGATTATTTTTCATTCTGATATTCAGGTATAATATTAGAAAAATAAATCTTTTGATCTGCTTATTTTTGCTTATTTTATCTAATTTCTCTGGAATTGTTGCTTACTTTCAGAGGGTCTTACAGACGTCATTTTATACCACCAACCAGACGACAAGAAGAAAAACAGAGGCTTTTGCTTTCTTGAATATGAAGATCACAAAACAGCTGCCCAGGCAAGACGTAGGTTAATGAGTGGTAAAGTCAAGGTCTGGGGAAATGTTGGAACTGTTGAATGGGCTGATCCTATAGAAGATCCCGATCCTGAAGTTATGGCAAAGGTAATGACAGTTGAGTTAAAAATTTTTTTGTGGTGTTGCTGGGAGCAGGGGTAGGCTTTAGAGAGCAGAGGGAAACTTGTGTGTGCTTCCTTAAACCATATTTTTGAAAGTGAGAGAAGTGTTCTGTGTTAAAGGCCACACACCAGAAATAAATAACAAGTGCATGGAGGGTGAATATAGGAATTTATTCATGGGCCGTTAGCTACAGTTGTGTAGCCATCATACTCATGATAAAGTAGGTAGCCTACATGCAGTGGAGACGATTCACTTTCATTTTTGTGTGGATTCGAAGAGCAGTTTCTTTGAGTTTTTGAGAGTGGCGCCATTAGATTACATGGTTTTTGTGTTAAAAGTCCTACTCCTAAAAATAGTGAACTGTACTGGCCTCAGCAGAGCTGCTGCAGTTAAAAGGTTTAGCTATTATTAGGTATCGTGCTTCAGCCGTCAGTTGAGACATCTTTGAAAACAAACATCTCTTGAGTCAACACTTTACCAGTGCAGTTTGCAGTTAAGTTATTCTAACCTTTTAAAGAATCCTCCTTAATGACGATAGGCTAGGAAATACAAAGTTTACTAACATCAAGAGAGGAGTGTGAAGTGTCAGAACAGTGAATATTAAAGGGTAAATGTTTTTGAGGACAGAAAATACTTAGGATTCATTCTTTTTTCCTTTGGCTTATTAAACTCTCATTGGTTAGCCCTTTAGATTAAGAAATTCAGATGCTACTTCAGGTATTTTAGGAAGAAGTGATAGTGTTTCTTAGCCAAAAGGTTAAATTTGTAGTTGTACTTGAGGAGCTTTCAGGATTGAAGACTATCTTACCAGTGTTTTGAATATTGTTTCCTCTCTTTAGGGTTTCAAAAGCAGGTCCCAATTAGTTTTGACTCCCTGTGTTAAGTTCAACAGCTATTTCAGATGGCATGGTGTTCACGTTATTAGGAAATAACCACGTCCACTTTAATTGTAAAATAATAACTAATGAAAAGTCCTGTGCGTAGCATGTTTTGTTTTTTGAGCAGCAAGTACAGCAATTTCCCGTACGCACACCTGCCCACACAGCTGTGCAGCCGCACACCTGCCCACATAGCTGTGCAGCCTCCTGCACGATCAGTGTCCTCACCAAAGGGGTACATTTGTCATAATCAGTGAATCTAAATTGACACATTAGTATAACACAGTGTTTACGTTAGGATTCCCTTTTGGTGTTCTGCATCCTATGGGTTTGACAAGTGTACGTTGTATCCATCATTGTAGTATCATACAGAATATTTTCATGGCCTTAAGAATCCTCTGTGATTGCCTTTTCATCCCTCGTCCCCGGCACCCATTGCCCTTTTTACTGTCTCCATAGTTTTGTCTTTTCCCAAATGTCACATAGTTGGAATCATATAGTATGTAGCCATTTAAGACAGCTTCTTTTACATTTAAGGTTCCTCCATGTCTTTTCATGGCTTGATAGCTCATCTCTTGTTTAGTGTTAAGTAATATTCCATTGTCTGGATTTATTATAGTTTATCCAGTCACCTACTGAAGGACAGCTTGGTTGCTTCCAAGTTTTGGCAATTATGAATTAAGGTGCTATAAGCATGCATATACAGGGTTTTGTGTAGATGCGTTTTCACCTCTTTTGGGTAAATACCAAGGAGTGTGACTGGTGAATCATATGGTATGAAAGTATGTTTAAGTTTGTAAGAAGCTGCCAAATTATACCATTTTGCATTCTAATGCAGTGAATATGTTGTTCAGTATTCTCAACAGCATTCGATGGTGTTAGTGTCTTAGATTTTGGCCGGTCACTGTAACAGGCTTGTAATGGTATCTCACTGTTTTAATTTGCCATTCCCTAATGACATGATAATTGAGCATCTCTTCCTATGCTTATTCACCGTCTGTATATCTTTGGTGAGAATGTTCAGATTTTTTGCCCATTAGATCCAGCAGCATGCTCCTTGATATTTACTCAAATGAGTTGAAATTTTAGTCTATATTTTATATTTCTGGTACTCTTCTAATGGGTTGTGACTAAAGTCTGCAGGGTTGGGCTGGTGGCATCTTGGAAACTGAATTCTTTGGAAATACATAGGAAGTTTCTGTTTCTTTCTTAAATTTCAGGTAAAAGTGCTGTTTGTACGCAACCTGGCCAATACTGTAACAGAAGAGATTTTAGAAAAGGCATTTAGTCATTTTGGGAAACTGGAACGAGTGAAGAAATTAAAAGATTATGCTTTCATTCATTTTGATGAGCGAGATGGTGCTGTCAAGGTAAATAACTGGGGGAATTATTATAGGCATCTAACTTAGACTAAAGATTTTTAGTTATCGTAAAATCAATGTTTTAGAAAATTGAAGGAAACTCAGAGGTCATGTAATTACTCAAGCTAACCTTTATTGGCCTTAGCAAATCGCATAACTTACTAAACTAAGTCAAAAAGATTAATAGTTGAAGAGCTGGATCTTTAAATGAAATCAAGAATCCTATTTTATCTCATCCTTCTAGTGTTAATAGTAAATGACTTTTTTAACTTTAAATGAATCATAGTTGTGAAAGGTCTGTTGTATTGATCAGTACCTACTTTTTTAAGGCTATGGAAGAAATGAATGGCAAAGACTTGGAGGGAGAAAATATTGAAATTGTTTTTGCTAAGCCACCAGATCAGAAAAGGAAAGAAAGAAAAGCTCAGAGGCAAGCTGCAAAGAATCAAATGTAAGTGAAAGTTGTACAAATTTTAATATTGATTAACTGGTGAATAACAGGTGAACAAATCTGTAACATGCCTTTACCTTTTAAAGAGGACTTGAAATTTAACTTGAAAGCTTTGAGTCAAAGAAAAATGCCGAGAATCTCCAAAAATGTTTATTGAGCTCTTGCTATTGACCATACTTGTGAAACTAATTGTAATTCTAAACAACTGGACCTTTGTATAATAAACGAAAAGTCAATCTAGGTTATTTTCTGCTGTATTTTACAGAATGTGCTCCTGAATACGTGTTTTAAATATTAGCTGCCCCAAAGTCTTGACAGTATGTTTGGTTAAAGGGTGGAGAGTTTTTTCTCTGAGGCAGGAAATACAAAATCTCCAATTATAATAGACTTTGCTTCCTTTGTGTCAGAAAAAAGACTTCTTTACCAATACATAGTGCCCATTACTGCCATCCCAAAGGCTTCATATACTATGCATGGGTTTTGAAAAATGAAATGAGTATAATTAATGAAATAAGCCAATAACATAGTCTTGAGATACGAAAACAAGTGTGTAAACGCGTTGTATAAATTGGATCTTTTAAGGCTATCTGCTCATTAAGACAGTGAAGGAAACTTAGCTGTGTAAGAATGAAGTTTGCAATTAAAAAAAAATTTGGTAATTTCTAAGGAGGAAGAGAGAGGTAATTGCTGTTTGATGGCGAGAACAGTAATCGCTAAACTATATCTCAGGTCAGTTTTTTGTCTGTTGCCCTATGTAGGGGAAGCTTCTATTTCATAATCAGGGAAGTATTCACATTCCAGTTTCTGTAATTAGCTGTGCAGTTAGGCAAGTTGGCAAGTTCTGAGCCTCAGTTTCTTTAATTTTAAAAGGGAAACAGATTAAATTATATGCAATGTCTTGTACAATGATTATTATCCGAGTAATCTATCTGTACTTGTTCTAGGACTAAAGAAACATGTGCTTTTTTTTTTTTTTTTTTTTTTTTGGGT
>NW_006794635.1:1537075-1538198 GCF_000442215.2 Lipotes vexillifer
AGATGAATGCCATTGTTGGTATCCTTAAATTTTATTTCTGCTCACCAAGGTTAATCATGATTGTCTATATCTTTTTTATAGTAATCACTTTTGAATTGTGTTCAGATATGCAGTTTCAGGTGTAATCATCAGAGCTGGTTAGTCAGGCATTCCAGATAGTGGTTCTTTTCAGAACCTTTTTTAAAGGGTTGGTTAACTACCTCAGTAGCAGAGGATTGAACTATACCCTGTCTGTACTGTACATAGAAAATCTTTGTAGATAAAAGCAAGGCTTGTTAAATGATATGAGGGTAAGATTTTAATATACCAAATGTAACATTCTTAGTTGCCTTTAGTTTCAGAGGCTTGTAAGACTTCCTCATGACCATCATAACAGGCCTTGCTTTTGTCGTATTTTGTGGCTGAAAAAGCAGCCTTGCTTCTTCAGATATTGTAGTTATTTGGATGTATAATAGTTTAGCAAGATGTTACTTTTGTAAGACATCAGATGTTCAAAAAAAGTGCATCCGAACTTGTACTAAATACTGCAGTGTCCCTTTATAAATAAAGTCAGACTAAAACTGACAATTGTACAGCGAAGCCTGACATTTGGATATTTTGAAGTTTTTTCATAAATCATAGAAATTAGTATACGGCTGTAGTTTAGCTTTTTAGGTAAAAGGTATGTTTCATTAGTGCATTTCTTATTGCTGATCACTGCAAAAACGTGAATCAGCTTTTCCATTTCTTATGCAGGTCATGATAACTTGTAGAATAGAGTACAATCATTTGTGCTATGTTTTTAATTTTCTAAAGCACCTTGATGACAGTGAGTGTTCAGTGGTGAAGCATCCTCTATTGAATCACCCTCAAAAAAATTTTTGCCAAGTCCTAAATTGATAGCTTAAAGTCAGAAGTGAAATTATAGTTTAATTGAGACTTGGTATAAAGAAATCCCTTTTCCCCTTCCCCAAAGGGATACTGCAGTTATATCACATACCCAATAGGCACCATGATGAAGATCAGAGCTTATACTTAATTAAGGTTTTATACACACCAGTTTCCCCAGTAAATGCAAATTTAACAAGAAAATTAGACATGTCATATGTTCAAACTGCTCATGGCAAACAATCATTTTGCATTC
>NW_006794635.1:1538208-1540003 GCF_000442215.2 Lipotes vexillifer
ATTCCTGCAAATAAAATTGTTTTATACTGTAAGCTGGAGGCGAGTGTAACTTATTTTTGTAATAAAGTTTTTATTTTTTTTATGTGTCATTAATATAAATGTGTGTTAGTATAGAAATATTCTGGTTTAAAAACTTAGAAATGCACACATTTCAGTATGTTTATTTGTACTTACATAATTTTAGATAGTGGTTGCCAATAGCCTGTATGTTTCACATTAATTGGTTTTTTTTTATGTTATCTTAATAAACCATTTTAGTATGTTGTATGTCAGTTACTGGGATAGCTGGGACATAGAGTGTAATTTAAAATTTGTCAATAAGTATTCATTGGAATATATGTAAATGTGCCTTGCCGGTTATTGAAACATTACCTACAAAATGAGTATGGGGTGACAAAAATTAGTTCCTGGTGCTTAATGAAACTTTTTGCCACTGATTTTATATATTACCCCGTGCTTTTTTAAAGTACATCTCTCTCAAATCTTAGTGTAAGTTTGAGGGCTACACAGAACATTTACATTTCATTCTAACATATAATGAGTATAATAGGTTGTGGAAAGTGGGTAAACTAAATGTAGCCTTCAGTAAAATTGAATCTCAGTGTAATCCTTGTTGCTGGCATTTCCCAGTTCCAAGGAGTTAAATAAATGATCCCATCAAAGAGGTCATTGCCATGCCTATTGGCACTTTACTGTCATACCCTTTTTAAGGGACACTGTCAAGGTGTTTAAGTTAATTCTCAGAATTATTTGTTGGGATTTTAGAACAGGTTTGTTTGACTTAAGTAAGAACTGCATTGTCAAAGTTGAAAGATGAACATTTTTGTGAGTTCACAAATGTGTTCTTAAGAAAACATTAAAATGTGGAGCTGTGGGTTTCCAAGACTATTTGGCATTCTTAGTTTGGGGATTTGGGAGGGAAAACTGATATTAAAAAATTGTGAAGAATTGATGGGTAATGTAAACAGTGGTGATGAAATATATACACACTCAAGTGAAATCACTTGACAGTGTTCATTTGACTAACTGAATTTAAGCCATTATAATTACTTTTAAAATTAAATAATTATTTGCACTGTTCTGATAATGGGTGCAGTTTTTGAGCAATATAATCAGAGCTAAATATGCATGTAGTGATTAGTGATGTGAACAATTAAGTACTGAGAAGAAATACTAACTGGTATTTTGAAACTTAAATTTCTGTAGTAAAATCAGTATCAAACTCTTATCAGATCAAGGAAAACAGGCAATGCATATAAACATACTTTTGAATGTTGTGTGGCCTATAAAGCAATAATGCAATTTTTATGGAATGTCATGGGATATGAGAAATGGAAATGCAAAAATAACGAATCCTTTAGTAAAAATGTCAACATGTTAAAAAGGGGAATGTTAACTAATGTAGGTTATTGCTATTTGTGATTTGTTTATGGGTTCTTGGCTTTGACAGCTTCAAAGAATGGACAGATAACAAGTTAAAGAAATTTTGTATATGTTATCAAGGAATGGGTCTTAAATCCAAGAGTCAAGTCCCTTCCTTGGGGTGAAAAATGTATCCTTAAAGCATTCTGATTGTTAAAAAAGAAAACTTGAGTTACCTAACCAAAGCAGACGCAAGATTTTGTTTCTGCAGACTACTTGGCAATCAAAAGTGATCATCACTTTAATCAGTTTTTAGAAAGTTGCTTTGTGAGAAAATTGTGTTCGATATATTTTCCCAAACATGCATTTTGTGGAAGGTTTTCCAGCATTGTGACTGAATCAGATGTTAGAAATGGGGGGGGGGGGGGGGTTT
>NW_006794635.1:1540071-1580261 GCF_000442215.2 Lipotes vexillifer
CGGTTGCACACTCATGATGGCCATTGTAGCATCATGAGAAATTTATCTACCAATTACTGCAAGTCTGATTTAAGAAAATACACTTTCTTCATGATAAACTAGGAACAACATAGGAATGGATTGGTGGGGTTACCTCGGGCATTCACTTGTATATAGCTATTTGAAAAGACTTGTATGAGGGTGAATATCATCATGCTAGATGGGCAAAATTGTCACATTCAGGACAGCTTTTTTTTGATCGCTAAGCCTGTTGATCAGAAACATAGCAAAAAACAAAAAACAAAAAGAAAACCCCAGTATGACATAGTCTATTTAAGGGGAGAAACTAAAAAGTAGAAGGACTTCATGCATTTAGGTGAGGGAGCTATCCCCCTAGAGTAAATGATTGCTCAGTTTCCTAAAACTTCCAGGAATACCCACCATGGTTTGTTTTCTCCCCAGTGATGTACACTGTAAAATTTTTATCTGACCGTAGGAATTAAGTGGTGGGTATAAAATGAATGAATAAAGAAGTAACAGTACATAAAATGAACAGACTTGTGGGGATGGTGTTTTAAAGTGTAGTATTAATTACGCAGTAATACCACTCAATAGGGCATGCCACTACTTTCTTGAGATGCTAATTATAAACCAATGTTTAAAGACATTTTTAACTGTGGGCAAATTAGATGGACTTTTTTGTCTGTCACTTTTTAAAAAAGTACATAAGATGTAAGTTTTATTAGTACCACAGTCTGCCTTCAGTAATATGCCTAAAATATTTTTCAGGACCAGGAGCATTCAGTTGAAAGAAACAAATCTTTTTTATGAATGCAAAACAGTATTATAACTAATGCCCTGGTCCAAAATTAGGTTTTTAATGATATTAACAGTAGTCTGATAAACATTTAGAAGTCTGGCATTGAGAAACAAAAGCTTGTACCTGACTAGTATTTTTATTAAAAAAAAATTAGTTCTGTTAGCTTATTTAAATTTTCTTACATTTATTTATCTGTAGAATTTATATTTATTTCATTCCTTTTATCTCACTGAAAACTGTCTGCAGGCTCTCTGATTTGGATTAGATGTGTGAAGTACTGTCTTTTGCCAAAAACCTCAAATTACCTGTTCTTTTCAACGTAGTGGGTTTGTGCTTGTTTGGAGATCAGTTCAAAAACTATCTGTACTATCTGTACTGCCTCTGATGTTAAGATTTTATGTATAGCATAAGGAAGCTAGCTCTGACTATATTTTCCTAAGAATAAAGACCTATTTTTGTAGCATGTCTTAGGATCTCCAGGAGTCCAAGAATTATTGTGGGTGTCCTCCATCGTTTTTCCTTTAACAGCTTTAAAATAGACACTTGGAATCTTTAGAAGTCTTTCGCCTTTTAATTACTCATACATTCAAAGTAACTAGCCAATGGTACAAACAAATTCCCCAAGATCCCTAATTCAGGCACATGATGGGGAGATGCTGTATAGGATAAATGTATAGTGTTGGTCTCCACTTAATTTTAATTGACGATGAAAATATGCTGTGGTCACACACGCCGGTGGACTCAATGAAGAAGTTACTGGTAATTTGGCTCTGCTTTTCTGGTAACGTGCCCCCACCATTCAGTGCTCCATTCTCTGTCACTCTGGAGGTTTGGAGATGAGTGACGGAGGTTTTAAGTAATACAGGAGAGGGGAGTGAACAAACTATTTTGCTTTAATAGAATGCTGCACATTTAGGTGACTGCGCAAATGAGATTAGGTAGGTGAAATCGAACTTAAAATGTGTTCTATTAAGCTAAGTTGGCAAATCATTATCAAAGAATGGGGAACTTGTAAATATGTTCAGGAGGTTTTGGCTCAGCCCTAGGATATCTTGGGGGGAGGTAGTGTTGGCCACTTCATGAAGACAAAGATCCTTTTAGGTCAGTGCAGAGTTTGTGTTATGATTGCTAACATTTATACTAATGATTGAAAAAAGTTTTTGTCATTTCAGAATAGTCATGGAGGTTTTTATACCTGAAAAATTCTTGTACACTACTAGGGGATTTTGAAAACCATTTACATTGCCTATTTGGTTCCCTGTACAGATGCCAAACTAGTACTTTTTTTTTCTTGTTCACGTCAAGACTGCTGAATAAGACTTTTTGGGTGAGGGAGAAGTCCCAATAAACCACTTTGGAAATTAGTGTCTGCAACTGTAAGTTTCCTGAAATGTTTTTATTAATACAAGCAATAGATCAAGATAAGGTTATTTTAGAAAAATTTACTACAGGCTTCAGTGAATACCTGATTTTTTACTTTGTCGAGTGGTTTAAAAACAAGTTCTAATGAGTCTAATCTGAAGCTGCTATCTGTAATGCACATGAATTGTCATTTCTTCACCTTTTTAGGCTTTCAGCCTGTATTCTGAAAGGATTCTTGTGATACAAAATACGTTTTGGAGAGAATTTTGGGATACCTAAGGGAATTGACATCTGTCATTTATGAACTACAGCCAATTTCTACTTTTCCAAGGCCAAGGACAAAGGTTTTGATGTGGACAAACCATTACCACCGATTAAGTAAAGAATGTGATTAGGGCGTGTTCACAGTACTAAATGTGTAGAAAAGAGTTTTGTAGATTCCAAAATCTAGTCTTCCAGGTACAGAAACATACCATGACATAACAAGAGTTCTAAGATCATTATATCTGGTGTGGCTCTATTGCTGCTAATTTCAAATGAGATGAGGAAATTTGAATAATCATGCCATGTGTATAACAAATTTGCATTCCAACGTGTCCTGATTTTTTTCTGTGTGAATTAGAAAATGCCAGTACTGCATCATTTGAACACAAAATTGCTAGAACTAGGTACATCTATTTTATGTCATGAGTAAAAACCCTTACGACATAATTTTTCAAGAGAATATTTTTTAATATATTGGTATTCATGTTGCTTTAATTGGAGGACTCAAGAATTAGGCCTCTAAAACTGCTTTATTTAATGCATGGGAAATTAGAAAAGCATATATACTAATTGTGTTTCTTAGTATACTTAATATTTGGAATGAGCTTGGAGGAAAACCAGAAATGAGCAGTATGTCAAAGGTCATATATATAAAAATTGGTGGAGTACACTTCAGTTCTCTGCAGCCACGTGCATATGTAATTGCAGGGTAGTTCTGGCAAAATTTAATTTCTTGTAGTAAAAATTCACGTGAATTTGCGTAAGTTGAATTCCTAGGAATCCTTCAACATTGACAGGTGTAATTTCTTCTAGGCACCCTACCTAACTTCAGGTTCATTTATAAATAAAATTAAAGCAGGATGAAAAGCTTTTATTCTAAAATTATACTTTAAGTCTTAGTTGATGGTTTTCTGAGGATCCATTTAGCATTTAGGACAGCAGCAGCAGTTAGGGGCCCAGCAGCAGATGCTGTGGTTTCTTTGGCTTATCCTTCCTGCTGCTTAGTGTCTTTTGATTAGTCTATTTGAAATACTACCACTCCTTGTTCTTTAAAGTTACTCTGTTTTTTCTCTACATGGTTTCTTTTGCCTCCTAGGATAGAAGCTCCTCCAGGGCAGGGAAATCTTAATTAATGGTGCTAGGCATTTAAAAATATTTTTCAAAATATTTTTTAGTTTGGTGGAAATAAACTTTCAGTTTAGCGTATTGGCTGCATTAGGCTTAATCGTGGCATGTTAACTTGAAGAAGGAATAAAAAGTTTTGAGCCACTTAATCACAACATGGAAAGCTTAAAAATTAATGAACACGAAATACTAACGTTTTAAGCAAATTAAGATCATGAAGATCCACATTTAAATCGTCTGACATTAAAAAAGTCTTGAAGGGAGCTGTCGGTTTATAGACTGCATTAATTTTTATATCAATTTAATTATTGACAGCCCAGCCCAACAATATTTCTTTATGTTGATGTTCAGCTTAATTCTAAGCTGCTGAACAAAACAGTATCCACCTACCAAACGCCATCTATACTTAATTTCTTTATGAGTAAGGAGTACTTCAAGATAGAATTCTTGTTTTGCTGATGAGTCTAGTTGGTTTTGAGTCCATAAAGTTTGTGTAAGGTTCTTAATGTAGAGCACTTCGGAAAGGATATGTAGTAATGCTTGAGAAAAGCCTCAAGGCTAGGTAACTATACATTAACGTCTTGAGAACAGCTATTTCTAAGAGTAATCCATACTATATTTTAAAATAAAGCCATGGTTGCATCCATATGAATAGTCTTAATAGGTACCTTACAGTTGGTTGCTGGTTGAAGTTAAGTCACTTGAGAAGGGAGGCTCTGAATTTAAGGCATTTTCTCACTACAGTATATACCTACTTGTTTGAGTATTGATGGATAAATGTGGTATTTATACTTAAATATGCTTAGTTGATATTTTAACTTGATAGTACTTTAAAGAAAATTTAAAAGACATATCTGGAAAACAAGATAGAACACAGGATGTGAAAGTCTATTTCTCTGCTCACACCCTAGTCAGTTAACAGAGATGAATGACTCTGTTTAGTTCTGATTGTAGTTAACCTCATATCTTTTAATTACTAAGTTTAAGCAGTATTTATTTTTACCCCTTGTGAGACATTTGGCTTACTCTAGTCCTTTTTTTTCTTAACTGTTTTAAGTTCAGTCGATTACCTCAACTACACCTAGTACCTGTTTGCCCTTCACTATATGGGGAAACAGCACACTCAATACTTTTCTTTTCCTTCATTTCCCAATTCCTGTTAACTATCTTTACTTTTCTGTCACTTTTTTTTTTCTTCTGGGGCATATATTGATTTTAAATTTTAGTAGTAGAGTGGGCTCATATTATGTATGGACTGTCTTGCTCACTCTTGAGTTCTGTCAATTTTTAAAAAGATAACCAGTTTCTTAAAGAATGCATTGAAATACTACTTCACTTTGGTTATTTACTTTCAGTTCTTTTGATTTTTTTCTCAAATGTTTGGTGATTCTGTTTTTTTCATATTTATGAAAGATCAAAGTGGTCTGGTGTTCCTGGGCCTATCCACTGAGACAGGTGACTGTAAGGGGTGTGTGTGTGTGTGTGTGTGTGTGAACACAAGCACTAACAGGCTTTATTATCATTTCCTTGAGGGCAGGCAGGCAGGTAGGCAGGCAGGCTTGCCCCTGGTCTGGCGTTCCTGGGCCTATCCACTGAGACAGGTGACTGTAAGGGGTGTGTGTGTGTGTGTGTGTGTGTGTGTGTGTGTGTGTGTGTGAACACAAGGACTAACAGGCTTGTTCCTGGGCCTATCCACTGAGACAGGTGACTGTAAGGGGTGTGTGTGTGTGTGTGTGTGTGTGTGAACACAAGGACTAACAGGCTTTATTATCATTTCCTTGAGGGCAGGCAGGCAGGTAGGCAGGCAGGCTTGCCCCTCCAGTGCCAGGAAGCAGAGTGCTCAATGGTAGGAACACTGACTCCTCCTAGGCGGGCGAGTTATTTGCTTTGAGGAGGTGGGTAGACCCTGAAAGCAGGTCTGCAACCCTCAGGCACCTAAATTTCTTCCCTTTCCACTCTTGCTAGCCAGAGGTTTTGCCTTTTCTGGAAGTCACTCATCCCTCCCATGAAAAATGGCTCTTTTTCCTGCAGTTCTCTGGTTGCAAAATGAACATAGCCTCAGTTCTTCATCTTTTGTACTAATTTGTGCAAATTAAAAAGTGATAGTTTAAAAATAGAACTGAGTAGTAAAATACAACAGTATGGTGTACACTATCTTAGAAGAAACTACCTTAATCTCCGTATAATCACATGTGACAGCTCATTTAAAATAAATAGTCTAGGAAAAAGTTTGAATAAATCTTACTTGAAAAGAGAACAGCACCTAGCATGCTAATGGGTATATAGAAGACATTTTGTGACTAAGGATGCAAACTTAGTGGCATTCTTGACTGAGCAAAGCAGATTATTTTGAAAGCCCTTTTTTTGGGAATAGTACGATAGATTTTATTTTAGCATACAATTTCTGAACACTTAGAAGAAACCATTGAGCAGTAGTTTGGTTTATCCCTTTTTTTTTTTTTTGGCCACACTGTGTGGCTTGTGGGATCTTGGTTCCCTGACCAGGGATTGATCCTGGGCCAGGGCAGTGAAAGCACCAAAAATCCCTAGACCACCAGGGAATTCCCATTTCCTTTTTTTTTTTTCTTTGTCCAGTTACATTTAATACAGCATAACTTCATATATGTTCTTTTACTAGTTAATGAGACTACATTCCTTATTTTGGTAGGGGTCTCAAATCTACCTTTTCCAGATTTGTTGTTCTGGGATTTGGTGAGAGTCCATGTTAACCTACTTGTGGAATATATTCTTTTATACTTTTGTCCTATGCTCTCTCTTTGCTGATTAGAGGGTCTAAATCCCTAAAAGACATTTCCACCTAAATATGGCAATTCAAACATTTTAGATCATTTTGCCTATTCTTAAGGACCTCTTCCAGGTATGAAAACCATTTATTTTTTTGGCTGCACTGTGTGGCTTGCGGGATCTTAGTTCCCTGACCAGGGATTGAACTCGGGCCATGGCAGTGAAAGCGCCGAGTCCTAACCACTGGACCATCAGGGAACTCCTCCCTTAAAACCATTTTTAACAGGTTTTATGATATTAAATATTAACTAGTTGATATCAAGGGAGAAACTGACTTTTGAGGTTTTTGGTACCAAAAATCTTGGCTAAGTTTTGAACTAGTTTCAACTAGTGTACCTAGACTGTTTCAATTAAAATTGATGGACATAAGACACACTAATCTCTTGTATTTATAGGGCTTTCCCATTCTAATAAGGCTGATGTAGCCTGTTTATATTCACTTTTCATATAAACTTAGAAAAGTACGGGTTGCTAAAGCAAAAGACTGAATTGATATAGTCTCAGAATTTCAGTGACTTAGATACTCCCTCTTATTTCCCCAATAGTTTCAGGTGAAAAAATAATTTTTTCTTAATCATTGAGACATTTAATAAAAGGAACTGAGCAAACACAAATATAACCTCTTTGGTCCTGAGTTTACTTTCCTGTAAAAAAGAGATCCTGTTAGATTGTGATATTTTTCTAGTTTTCAGCATTCTATGAGATACAGCTTGTGTTAAAAAACAAATTTCTGGGACCTCCCTGGTGGTCTAGTGGTTAAGACTGCTCGCTTCCAATGCAGGCGGCACAGGTTCAATCCCTGGTTGGGGAACTAAGATACCACGTGTGGTGCAGCCAAAAAATAAAAAATACTTAAAAAAAATTCTGCCTAGATGGTTTTTTGCTTTATTTCATTCATACTTTTGTTGTGAAGACCTAGTTTTACAAAATACAGGAAATGTTACATTACTGTTCATTTGCCCTGTAATACCTTACATATTATGAACATTTCCTGGTACATTATTTTTGTGATACTTAGTTACTATTTGAGGGAGAGAGTGGTAAGACAAACCTTTCTCAAAGCCATATATTGAGTAATAAAACTCAACTCTTCACAGAGCATTATTCAAGTTATTTCCAAGTTCCCTAAATTAGTGTGTTAATGTTGTACTAGTTAAGAGTCAACTTGTGTAAGATGTCAATTAAAATTAGCCATATGGATCTACTTTTGTGCTAGTATGTTTTTTAGTTTTTAGAATTAGTGTGCATTTACTTTGGTCTCTCTGTTCTGAAATTCTAGGCAAAACTCATTCAGTGTAAATCTAATAAATATATTAACCTGATCAGGAAATAAAAGACAGTTTAACTGCTAAACCAGCCTCCCAAATTTGCTTTAATAATAATAATGATTCAAATATTTTCTAAAAATTATAGAGTGTAAGTGTTCTCGTAAGCATTAGCAATCTCCTCCTCTCTGCCCCTAGTAAACTGTCTTTAAGTTGAAACACCATGTATTTCATTATCAGGATAAAGCATATTATTGCACCTTTTCCTAGGTAGCGTGGTGATTTTGGAATGATGCCCCTTTTAAGTAGATTTTCCTCTCCCCCGTTTTCAAGAACTGTTCACAGGATACCAGTAGGCTGATATGGAAGTTACATTTTTTTAAAGCTTTAGGGAATTTCCTGGCGGTCCAGTGGTTAGGACTTGGTGTTTTCACTGCCGGGGCCTGGGTTTGATCCCTGGTCAGGGAATTAAGATCCCATAATCTGTGAGAAAAGCTTTAACTTCTCTGAGGCATTGAATCACTCTCCTTGAAAAGTTTCCTTGCTACTTTGCTGGTTATCTTAATATTCTCTATCCTGTTCTTATCTGTTCTTATTTCCCGTTTTTATTCTATACTTGTCTCCTTGATCTCAACTGTATTTCCAGCTTCGTGTCACATCTGTGTGGACTCCTGCTTTAATGTCAGGGCTTGATCTGTTATATGCAGGTTTGCCATTCCAGCTCTTTGCTGTACATGTTAGAGTGCTTTGCTCTGTAAGTGATTATATGCTGTTAATTTATCACATCCAGTTACACTTGATGACTTAATGAATAGGCCTAAAAATCCTCTCTATCCAAGTCCTTCCGTACCCTTTGAGAAGTTCAGGTCAGGTCTGGCTGAACTTTATATTTACAAAGATCTTAAGTGGTTCCAGGTTTATAAGTGGCACATTATAATGGCTCTCCATATCTTATGTCTACAATAGCACTGTCTAGTAAAAATAAAATGCAAGCCATATATGTAATTTAAAATTTTATAACTTGGTCTGAGCTCATCCTTCTCACCTTAACCTTCCATTGGTATTGCCTGTAAGCAAACTGCTGGCATGGTCTTTCTTTGGCTCACTTCACATTTCTGGTGTCTTAGTGTGGGTCCCCAACCCACCCCTCCATGCCAAGCTCTCAAAAATCCTCTTCAGCAAAAATAGTAAAGTCTCCTTGCTGTACGTGCGTTAAAATGATGATCAACAAAGTATCCCTGAGGAACATGTACAGTTAGGGGAACATTAAAAGTCCTGGCTTTCTGGAGTTTATATAAGGCTGTTAGCTGATGTTTTTTCCTTTATTGCTTGTGCAGTAGGTTTGTAACATAGCTATTTATGTATGAGTCAAAACCCCAAATCTACTAACCTCTGATTAAAGGTAACTTTAGGAGCAAAACCATGGTTTTAAAATATTTGGCAATATTTGAAAATCTGGTATCTCTATGATTTGTAATTGCAAGAAGAATCTTCAGAAACATTTAAATTAATAATATTCATTATATTTAAAACAATAAATTATATTCATTATTGCTGCTACCCTTCAAATTCATTTTCTGTCAACAGTGTATGTGGTAATTACAATTTCCCATCCTCTACTGTGATCAGTAACAGCTTCATATGCTGCTTTACACAGTGGGAAGAAAGCTATGAAACTCAGCAGAGACTGAATATGTAAATAGGCTTAAACTAATTTAGGGATAATACATGATGTGTTATCAACATTTGAAAATCCAGTTCATGAAAAGGACTGTTTAGGTAGGGCTATTTGTTGTTTGTCTCTTAACTCTGAATGAAGCTTTACAAAAATTGCTCCAATTCTACCACCAATGTTTCTGTGGGCATTCTTGGAGAAGCTTTCTTAGTCTCAAGAAATATAAAGAACTGAAAGTGAGCTAATCTTTTAAATTACATATATATATATATATATATATATATATATAAGCTGAAAATAGAAGTGATAGAAATGCTCAGTGAACATCTGGGATAGTTCTTAATTATATTGAATAAATAAGTATATATCTTGAACTGTTTTTACAAAATTGAAGATTATAGGCCATATGACTTTCTGATAATGCTCAAAATTCAGACTTTTAAATGTGTTCATCTGAGCTAAAAACCCTAAATTTAAATGGTAACTGTCTTTCAATATACAAGGGCAATTTTCCAATAAAAATTTTTTTAGTAAGAATTTCCAATTTACTTATTCAATATTTCTACTTAGATATACTGTACTGAGTTGTGGGGTTTTCTTGTTTTGTTTATTTTTGGCTGTGTTGGGTCGTCGTTGCTATGCGTGGGCTTTCTCTAGTTGTGGTGAGCGGGGGCTACTCTTAGTTGCAGTGCGCAGGTTTCTCATTGCGGTGGCTTCTTTTGTTGGGAGCACGGACTCTAGGCGCACGGGCTCAATAGTTGTGGCGCACGGGCTTCGTTGCTCCACAACACGTGGGATCTTCCTGGACCAGGGCTTGAACCCGTGACCCCTGCATTGGCAGGTGGATTCTTAACCACTTCGCCACCAGGTAAGCTCTGTGGGTTTTTTTTAATGTTTGTTTTTGATTGATTGTTTAATAACTGGAATCAGTTTACCAAAATACAGAAAGTTTCTTTTTAAAAGTGAAGATAAAAATTGATTTTAACTATTTTGGTAGCAAGCTTACTAGAACTGTAATTGAAGTACCGATAGTGATCTTCACAATTCTGAACCAACCCTACCTAGCTGCATGGTGGTTTATATGTAGCATGTCAAAGTGCTTTTGTTTTTGTATTTTAGAAAACAGCTACTGAGAGGTAAGAGGAACGACTGCAAAGACTTTCCAAAATATTTTCAGGAGTTACTGAAATCAGGTGAAAGCTGTATTTAAACATCTGAATATAGTTAGCATTTTTCCTTTATGAAAGAAAGCCATTGTGTCTATAGTAAACATAAGAAATAAGGTGGAATGCTTTACTTATTTAAAGGATAACTTAAAGTTAAACTTTTTTTAAAAATTTTATTTTGGGCTTTGTTGGGTCTTCGTTGCTGCATGCGGGCTTTCTCTAGTTGCGGAGAGCGGGGACTACTCTTCGTTGCGGTGCACAGGCTTCTCATTGCGATGGCTTCTCTTGTTGCAGAGCACGGGCTCTAGGCGCCTCGGCTTCAGTAGTTGCAGTGCAGGGCTCTAGGGCACGCGGGCTTGAGTAGTTGCAGCGTGTGGGCTCAGTAGTTGTGGCTCGCAGGCCCTAGAGCACAGGCTCACTAGTTGTGGCACATGGGCTTAGTTGCTCCGTGGCATGTGGGATCTTCCCGGACCAGGGATTGAACCCCTGTCCCCTACATTGGCAGGTGGAGTCTTAACCACTGCGCCACCGGAGAAGTCCCTATGTAACTTTAAAAAAACTTTTTAGACGAGAAAGACATTGGCCATCTCATACAAAGAGTAGTAGTGTTAGATTATAAGTGCCTTTTCCAATCTTTAACATTTATCAACAGGCAGGTGGATATATTTTCAGTTCCTAATCAGTTAATAATTTATATTTTCTGAAGTTATGACCTGTTAACATCAAAGTGAGGTTTAAGAGGATGGTTATTCCAACATATCTTAGAAATAAGATGACAAACATTAAATGCTTCATTTTTGTTGCTAAGATAAAATGAGACCGCCCAGAATTTCATGCTCAAACAGCTTTTATCCAGAGAGTCTCTCTTTGATCCACTGGTTCTGTAAAGCTGTAGTTCTTCATATCTTACCATTGGAAGTTTTACTTCATGATCACACAAAAGTGGGGGTTAAATATGGAAATCATAACTGCATTTTGAACATCTTGCAGTCCCATCCAAAAATCCCTTAATGCTCCTCCTTGAATTGTACACATTGTAATGAGTTTCCTTTTTTTGAAAATCAAGGAAAGGAACATTTCTCGAAGTATAAAAGGCAGTTTAATGGTTCCTGTTACAGGTATTATTATGTCCAGAGGTTGATACATAGGGATAGGTTGTGGGGAGAAGAGGGCATTATGAAATGTAAAATTAAGACTGTAAAAGTAACATTACAGATGCCACAAAAGGTAAAACAAGAACCTTGATGCTTTGAGACTTGGGGGCGGAGGGGCGGGGCGGAGGTACTGGGGTTCGGAAATGCCAAACCTGTGACAGGAAAGCATACTCCAGATTACAGGAGGCAGCTGTGAGAGGGAGGGACTGAATGGCTCCAAGGGGTAGTGGGTAAGTATGCCTCTATCCTTTTCCTGACACACATGCCACACAAACATTGGCCCTTGACAGTTTAAGCCTGGTGTACATGCAGGGTCCTCAGCGTTAAGTAGGCCCAATCACTGGGATTCAGGTAGTCAACACCATCTTTTCAAATTCCTGTACCAATGTAAAAAGCAATTTATGCAGTTTGTTGGTGGGTTGGGGGAATCAGGTTTAATCAGCTAGAAGCATTTTAAATACTTTGCCTAGTGCTGCATAACTGCCGAAAATTAGGTGAAAGCAAAGAGATAAACCTAGTCTGCTCAAATTATTGTCTTCCCGGAGGACTTTCCTGATCCTCACCAGCTGAAAATTTCCCTTTCCCCTCACCTGTCATTAAAAAAGACTCCTATTATTAGAGACTTTATATATAAATATGTCCTGTGATATATTATTTTTCATGTGTGACATGTCTCCTTCACTAGATTGTAAGCCTTTGGAGGTCAGAAAACACCTAAATCATTGGTTCTACCACCGCATTTAGTACAGTGCCTTATACTTATTTGCTAATAAATATTCATTAAAAGAATGGAGATATTGTAGTTTGGTGTTTATGAGCCCTTTAGATGAATGCGTTATCAACTATTTTTTACTTTTTGTAGTCTGAAAATGTACCCCTAGCATATGTGATAATTGTGGCATTTATAAAAAGTCTACACATTAAGTTGTACTGGCCCCTCCACAGCTGACACTAGTCTGGAGCAGCACTATCTAGTAGAAATATAGCACAATCCACATATGTAATTCAAAATTTTCTAGTTGCCACATTACAAAAATAAGAAACACAAGAGATTAATTTTTAGCCCATTATTTCCAAAATATCGTTTAACATGTAATCAGCTTTTAAAAGTTTAGATACTTTATATTCTTGTTTTCATGCTAAGCTTTCAAAATATGATGGTGTGTTTTACACTAATAACACATGTCAATTCAAACTAGCCATGTTTCAAGTGCTCAATAGCCAGATAATGGCTAGTGGCTGCAGTATTGCACAGTGCAGGTCTAAAACTTGAGGGCAGGCAATAAAAACCGCTTTGGACCTCAGTTTCCTGTAAGGTATTTCATAGCTTTGGTTTCATGTCATTGCCATTTTAGGTTGTTGTAATCCAAATAAAGCTAATTGGCTTGACTTTTTTTGTCATGTTTATAAATCCATAAAACTTTTTGTATTAGGCATTGTACAAAGACATTTAATAGGCACTTTCCACCCAATTTAATCTTCCTTAAAACTTCTGAGGAAGGTAACTGTTTAGAGTTGAGGATTCCAGGTTTGAGATATATCAAGTTAACCTTGCTCAAAGAATTTGCCAGTAGAAGGTGAAGCTGATTTCAGAACCAGGATTGATTACGGATATCTCATATCCCCACTAGGAAGTTCGTATTTTTTAATAAAAAGTTGGAAAAAAAAAATTCAAGCTCTGTGTATGAGTGCTGACATGGATACCAGACCATAAGGTTAAAGAGAAAACATTTGATGGAGTAAAAATTTTATTTCATTAGATGAAGTTGGATCAATAGGAATTTTTTTCTTCTTTTAGGTGGGGATTTTGTAAAATTTTCTTATAGCATAAGTTTATTTTTATATTTTCCTTTTCTGAGCATAAGAGCAATATGAAAATTTAAATTGGTCTATTGTCTAGTTAGCTTATTCTAATTGCCCCTTCAAAGAAAATCATATGGGAAAGGAGTTTTAGTTGGATGTTGTAAAGATGTCTAATATAAAAGAACAGAAAACATTTTATCATTAAAATGTACTGGCTCTCAGTGAAAAGTTGAACAGGAATTTCAGAATGAGCCTATAAAGAAGCAAATTTTTTTTTTTTTTTTGCGGTACGCGGGCCTCTCACTGTTGTGGTCTCTCCCATTGCGGAGCACAGGCTCCGGACGCGCAGGCTCAGCGGCCATGGCTCACGGGACCAGCCGCTCCGCGGCATGTGGGATCTTCCCCGACCGGGGCATGAACCCGTGTCCCCTGCATCGGCAGGCGGACTCTCAACCACTGCGCCACCAGGGAAGCCCAAGAAGCAAAATTTTTAAACAGAAAAAGAAAGATTGGCAATGTAACTTCCCAACAAGTTTAACAAAGTAACTTACCCAATTATAAAGTACTCAAGTCCACAGTAGGCACTTGATGCATGTAGATTAATTCAACATACACCTTTATTTATACTTCAGTTTAGCCCTAGAATGTTCATATAAACGAGGGGTTATACGTAGTTCAGACACTAAAAAAAAAAAAAAAAAAAAAAAAAAAAAATTCACAAAAAAAAAAAAAAAAAAAAAAAAGCCCTAAGCTTTCCAATTATGTTGTTACAGAGTAATCCTACAATATATTTGCGATGTTAGTTTAAACAATACCTAACGATGAGGGTCAGTGAAATTGATACTTTTATACCATTGTGGAACTGGCTAACCATTCTAGGAAGAACTTTGACAGTATCATGTTCTTACTCTTTGATCCAGCAATTGTACTGATGTTGATCCTAAAGAAATTAGAAATGTGTATAATTTGTGATCAAGGGTGGGAATAATCATAATATCAATGAAATTAAATGGCATTAATAAAGGATGGTACATTCTGAAGGAAAATAATGCATAAAGATGATCCATGTATTCGGAATAATAACATGGGAAAATAGTCATTAAATTGTCCATACACCATGGTTTTTATGTTTTTAGAAAATCATTTCTGAACCTGTCTGTCTGCCTCCGCACTTTGGAGGGTAAGATACTAAGAAAGAGAAAAGACAGCATGAGAACCGGCTCTGGGGTTAGAATGGCTTCCAACCCCGGGTTCGCTAGCAGTATGATTCTGAGCAAGTTCCTCTCCCCCTCAGTAATGTCAGTAATCTAGCTGTAAAATAGGAAAAACCAGAGTACATCTATCCGGAGGTGAATGTGTGAAGGTTAAATGAAAGTGCTTAGCGCGCCGCCTAAGTAAATTTTACTTATTACGATACTGTCTTCCTGCATCTGTCAAAGCAGCGGAGAATACGGAAATTAAAATTTAGAAATGTGATGCCTTAGTAAAGCGAAAGCCGCAGGACACTCTACGAGAGGTATGCAACCTAACCTTTCAAGCTGCCTCACCCAAACACCTGGGTTCTGGTTAGGCCCGCGGGGCTGTAGTGAACTGAGGTCTGCCTCGCCCGTGAGCACGTAAAAGATGCTTTCTCGCAGGGCTGGCGTCCCGGTGGGTTGGACTCTTCCGTGTTCCAGGGTTTTACTCACCCACGCGCGGCCCGTGCAAAATAAGGGCTGAGAGGTGTCCCCCCTCCTCCCCTTTGGGCGTCATGCAAACCTTGGACCTGTCCCCACGTAGAGCTGAGCTTACGGAGTGGAGGCGTGGAGAGTGCTGGGGGTCGCGTCACAAAGACTACAGTCCCCAGAGGCCCGCGAGCTCAGGGAGTCCCGCAGGCAGGGCCCGACGGCTGCGGGCGGCTGCAGTTTCTCCTGTGCTCGGGCACAACCTTCTGTCTTTCCTCCGCAATACAGGCGGTTATTGGGTGCTGCAGCTTCCCCCGATTTCCGAAAAGGGCCGGTAGCTGGGGAACGGGGCCCTCCACCGGAGGCCGGCGCGTGGCTCCTGCCCGGGGTCTGAGCAGCGGGACCGACAGGCCTTGCGCGGGGTGACGGCGGACACGTCGTACGGCTGAACCCCAGGCGGATGGGGCGTGGCCGCGCACGCGCGGCGGAGCCCGTGGGCGGGGCTTTGAGCAGCTGCAGCCGGCGGACCGTCCGCCGGTCGCCGGCGGTCTGGGTCCGCTGCCCGGCCCGGGGGCGGAGACGCAGGAGGTTGATGGGGGGTTGCCTCGACCTCAGCCTCAGTCTGTAGTGCAGCTTCAGCCACGCCGAAGGAGATGGCGCCCTGGGTGCGGACGTTGGGAGAGAAGCTGAAGCAGCGTCTGCGGCTGGACGTAGGACGCGAGATCTGTCGCCAGTACCCGATGTTCTGCTTCCTGCTGCTCTGCCTCAGCGCCGCCTCTCTGCTCCTCAACAGGTAATGCGGCGGCGCCGAGCCAGCCGGGCGGGGGGGCAGATGGCAGCTCTCCTCCGAAACTGCGGACGCAGGCCGCGTTGCATCGCTGCGCGGAGAACGTCGGGCTGCGCAGCTGCGGGACGTGGGGCCGCCTGCGGGGCCTCTGGGGAGAGCGGCTCGGGGAAGCCGGGCTGGGCGCCGGAGCCCGGAAGTGCGGGCGGGGTTGGGCTGGAGTACCCCCTCTCCCAAGGCCTCGCCTCCTCAGCCACCCGGACCCCATTCGTCCCTGTTTTCACCCATTTTTTAAAACCTGGGCCTCCATCAACGATGCTTTTCAGAATGAAATCTGTCCGGGCGGTACGGTCAGCTGATAGAGGAGGGTGCAAGGTCCTGTCGCAGTCGCAGGTTTAGACGCACTCCCCTAGCTCTCACCGCGTGCGCGCACGCCCACCCACAGTATAGATCACAGTCGATCACGGCTTTTCCCGCAGTGCTGTTGATAACAGCGCAAGGTCGTAAAGATTTTCCGAACCCAAGTCAGAAAGCAAAATAGTACCATCATCTCTAGAATAGTTTTAAAGGGAAGACTGAAAAGTAAAATTGGTAAATTTAATTGACATTTTGAAAACGGAAGGTTCTGCCCCTGAAATAAACTGGTAGATTTTCTAGAAACGGTAGCGATGATACAGCAAGTAGTGGAGAAATGTTCCTTTAGAATTATCTTCAGATTTGCATTCGGTGGAAAGAAATCTGAGACAGTTGTCAGCGACAGCATCTGCATGCTGTTTCCTCTGATGTTTCGAGTGTGCAGCCATCCTTACTCTTTATCTGGAAGTAGTTAATCCCCAAGGATAGGAACGGGGAAGCATTCACAAGAAATTTGGTAGTTTAATTTTGCTCTAAGATAACCGTTTCCTGTGACTGTGTTGAAGTTGGGTTTCTTCCCTGGCCTCTTTGCTTTCTTATTAGTTGACTCTATGTTTATATAGTATTAGGTTTAAACAGCGATTGATATTACTGGAAAATGTACTTTGATTGTCAAGGCAAGATGTTTGATTGTAAGAGTATGGAAGAAGTGGAATCCTTAAGAGACTGGAAAATATTAAGTACTTACTTGCTTTGTCATCTGGAAGGTATTTCAAGCCAGATTAACAGGTTAGTCTGAAAAACATGTAAACTTTATACGATTATTAAGTTTTGTCCAGGGATTCTTACTTGTCTTCTTTGGGAGTCAGGTCAGTTTAGGTCTCTAAAGTAGGGCAACTATGTAGGAGCAGGTTTAACTAGATTTCCAACTTAATCATAGCATCCAGTGTTCGATGTTGTTAAGGAGTCATAGGATAGCATCAGGTCTGTATAACATCTGATCTCTGTAACTTGTATTTACGTTATGCAAAGAAAGAAGGAAATAACACATAAGTGTCATCTCTGAGTGGTTGGATTTATGAATGAAATTGTTTTCGCATACATGGCACATCTATTCAGAAATTTAAAAATATATATGTATGTGTATATAATGCAGAAAACATTGGGGGCATAACTATGGAACTAGAAAAAAATGAGAAGATATGCTTTGTACATATGTTCAACAAATGATTTCTGTACAGGCATTTCACCAGTTAATTTTTAGAAATAACTTTAAAAGAAATTTTCAGTTTAAAATCTCCCCTGGTTGGGAATTCCCTGGCAGTCCAGTGGTTAGGACTCCGTGCTTCCACTGCTGGGGGCCTGGGTTCGATCCTTGGTCGGGGAATTAAGATCCACTGCAACATTTAAAATGGATAACCAACAGGGACCTTCTGTATAGCACAGGGAACTCTGCTCAATACTATGTAACAACCTAAGTGGGGAAAGAATATGAAAAAGAGTGGATACATGTATATGTTTAACTGAATCACTTTGCTGTACACCTGAAACTATCACAACATTGTTAATCAACTATATGCCAATATAAAATAAAAAGTTAAAGAAAAATCCCACAAGCCACCTGGTACAGCCAAAAAAAACCCCTCCAAAAAAATCCACAACCCCCCCCCCCAAAAAAAACAACAAAACAACACTGGAGATATTTAGGAAGTAATTGGCTGGAAAGTAAGGTATGCGTTTTTTCCCCCCACTATCCCACCTCTTCCCTTTGTCTCACTTTAGTCACTTCTTTTTTTATATAAATTTATTTATTTACTTATTTATTTATTTTTTGGCTGCTTTGGGTCTTCGTTGCTGCACAGGCTTTCTCTAGTTGCGGTGAGCAGGGACTACTCTCCGTTGCAGTGCACGGGCTTCTCATGGCAGTGGCTTCTCTTGTTGTGGAGCATGGGCTCTAGGTGCACAGGCTTCAGTAGTTGTGGCACGTGGCTCAGTAGTTGTCAGCGTATGGGCTCAGTAGTTGCAGCAGGTGGGCCCTAGAGTGTGCAGGTTTCAGTATTTGTGGCGCACGGGCTTAGTTGCTCCGTGGCATGTGGGATCTTCCCGGACCAGGGCTCGAACACGTGTCCCTTGCATTGGCAGGCGGATTCTTAACCACTGCACCACCAGGGAAGTCCCGGACTAATACTCTTTTTGAAATTAATTTTTTCTCTAGTTGTCTTGAAACTTTAACTCCTAAAGAACTCTCAAGGTATTATTTAGCATATAAAATTTTCTTTCAATATGCATTAAAATTATGAATCTTATCTGTGGAAAGATAAATGGATATAACCTTTGGACCATTGTAACTGATTTATGGGAAGAGTAGAGTAACATACTTTATATATTTCAAATTATGATATCACCTTTGCAGTATTGTTGGGATAAATTAAGAGCATAGATACAATTATATATAGATATATTGGCCAGTCATAGGATTGAATATTTGAGTATTATAATTAGGAACATTTTAAGTTAATCCTAATAATAATGGTAATAGTTATAATAGATAACACTTTGTGAGTACTTTGTTTGGCTCAGGTATTGTGTTAAGAGTTTTCATTTATTATTATTATTATTTGTACAGATTTTTTCCTAGCGTTTAACTGTAATTGAGGTTTTTTAAAAAAATATTTATTTATTTTTGGTTGTGCCAGGTCTTAGTTGTGGCAGGTGGGCTCCTTAGTTGCAGCTTGCCAGTTCCTTAGTTGTGGCATGCATGTGGGATCTAGTTCCCTGACCAGGGATTGAACCTGGGCCCCCTGCATTGGGAGCATGTAGTCTTATCCACTTTGCCACCAGGGAGGTCCCCTTCATTTATTTTTGAGGCAATTTATTGATGTGGTTGAAAGTTTTGAATCTGAAGCTTGATTGTAAGAAATTTATTCCGACTCCTCCGTTAACTAGTTATATGACTTTGGATAAGTAATCTAATTTTTATCTGTCCTAGTCCCGTAATCTGTAAAATGGGCACAATACTAGTACCTACATTATACGGTTACTTTGATGAGTTAAGTGGGTTAACACATGGAAAGTGCTTAGAATGGTGCTCAGCACATGGGCTCTTATTAAATGTTAGCAGTTATTTTTGTCTTATTTATCCTCACAGCACTGTGAAGTAGATACTGTTACTAGCCTCAGTGACTGTTTTTATGAGATATAACTTACAGAAAAGTGTATAACACATACGTAATTGCATAGTTCTGTGAATTTTAAAATATAGCTCCCCATGTAACCACCACTCAGATCAAGATGTAAAACTTTTTTTTTTTTTTTTTCTTGCGTTATGCGGGCCTCTCACTGTCGTGGCCTCTCCCATTTGCGGAGCACAGGCTCCGGACGCGCAGGCCCAGCGGCCATGGCTCACGGGCCCAGCCGCTCCGCGGCACGCGGGATCCTCCCGAAACGGGGCACGAACCCGCGTCTCCTGTATCGGCAGGCGGACTCTCAAGCACTGCGCCACCAGGGAAGCCCAAGATGTAAAACATTTTTAGCAACTTAGTAGGCTCCCTTGTCAATAACCTTCTCCTTGTCATGTATCAGTTTTGTTGTTTTTGAACTTCATATTAATGGAATCATATGGTCTTGTATCTGGTTCCTTTTTCTCAACTCTCCTTTTGAGATTTATCCATATTGTTGCATATATCAGTAGTTATTCTTTTTTGTTATTGTGTCGTATTCCATTGAGACTATGCCACACTTTGTCCATTCTTTTGAAAGGCATTCAAATTGTTTACAGTCTTTGGCTATTATGAATAATGCTGCTGTGAATATTCTAATATATATTTCTTTTGATAGACATATGTACTTATTTCTTTTGAGTTTATATACCCATAAATGAAAATGCTTAATCATAGCATATACTTTTGTTTAACTTAAGTAGATACTGCCAGGCAGTTTTCCAAAGTGGTTATACCAATTTTACTCTTGCCAAAAATGTTTTACAGTTCTGTCTGATATAGTTTATAGGTTTAGTTTAACCATTTTAGTGAGTGTATAGTGGTAGCTCATTGTAGTTTTAATTTGCAGGTCCTTGATCAGCCCCATTTTACAAATAAGCAAACTGAAGCCTAGAGTTGTTCAGTAACTTTCTCAGGCTCATAGATAGTAGCAAAATGGGATTCTAATGTAGATCGTTCTGACTTAGAAGCCCAGACTTTTAAAATTACATTAAAAAGATATTGTTAAGAAAAAATACTTATTATTGATAACTTTCTAAATAACATTGACTCATATAAACTGTAAAGAAGTCAGAAAATAGAAATATAAAGGTGACGTTAAAAATCACTCATAAATTTATCATTCAGAGTTGACTACTGTTGTTGACATTCTAGTCACTTTTACCTGCAGTTCACAATTTTATTTTATAAATTGCGATTTTTTCCTGTATATATAGCCTTCTCTGTATATGGAGCCTGCTTAATGTGTTTTAGTATTATTTTCTTTATTACTTTTCAGATTACCACAACTGGCTTACATACACTTAACTTAGTATTTAAAAAATTTTATTTATTTATTTATTCTTTTGGCTGCGTTGGGTCTTTGTTGCTGTGCGCAGGCTTTCTCTAGTTGCTGTGAGCCGGGGCTACTCTTCATTGTGGTACGCGGGCTTCTCATTGCAGTGGCTTTTCTTGTTGCAGAGCATGGGCTCTAGGCACATGGGCTTCAGTAGTTGTGGTACCTGGGCTCAATAGTTGTGCCTCATGGGCTCTAGAGCGCAGGCTCAGTAGTTGTGGCTCATGGGCTTATGTTGCTCCACGGCAAGTGGGATCTTCCCAGACCAGGGCTCCAACGCATGTCCCCTGCATTGACACGTGGATTCTTAACCACACTGCCACCAGGGAAGTCCCTTAACTTAGTATTAAGACAGGCTTTTCCAAGTACTTTTATGAACTTATTTAATCATCATAACAACCCTATGAGTTAGGTATTATTATTATACCCCATATTATAGAGGCCTAAGCAAGAGTCAGAGAGATTAAGTAATTTGCATTGTGTCATAGCCAGGATTAGAACCCAGACAATCAAACTCTACAATGTTTTTGTTTCCAAACTAAGTGGGTCTTTCACTGTTATGTTCTTTTTTTTGTCTATTTTTCTCTTTCTACAACAGTACCAAAATTTTTTTAATGACAGTATTATAGTTTTGTAGTGTGTTTTTATATACAGCTGGGTTGTAGGCCAGAACATGTACATATGGCCTTCGCGTGTGGCTTTTTTCCCAACCTGGTGCTGGGTTACAAGGGTGAGTATCCTGAGAAGGAGATTCTGGTGGAAGCTGTATCTTTTTTATGACCTATCCTTGGAAGTTAGGCAGTTAGGCAGCTTCACTTCTGCCACATTCTTTTGGTTAGGAGTGAGTTATTAAGGCCAGTCTCTATTCAAGGGGAAAGAAATTAGGCTCCTGCTTTTGATGTGAGGAGGGCAAAGAATTTGCACAGTTTTTATTTAATTTGTCAATTAAATATTCTATCAATAGAATTGATGAGTTAACTGTATTTAATGGTTTCATCCATGAACATAATCTTTCTCCATTCATTCAGATCTGCTCTGATGTCCTTTTGAATAGCTTTTTTTTCATTTAAAAACTTTATTATGGAAAACTTAAAACACAAAATAAAAATAGAATAGTACAATGAAACCTGTAAATACCTATCACCCAGCTTCAAAAATGATCAGCTCAAAGTCCAGTATCACCCCCTCCCCCAATTATTTTGAAGGAAATCCCACATGACATATTTTATCAGCAAACATTAAACATTTCAGTATGTATCTCTAATAGATGGGAGCTTTTTTCTACGTAACCACAATACCATTTCACATTAAAAAAAAACTAATTTCTTAGCATCCTTAAATATCTATTCAGTGTTCAGATTTCCCTGAATTTGTTAGAGCTTTACTCTCCAACATTTTATGATGAACAGTTTTAAACATATAGCAATGTTGAAATTTACGGTAAACGACCAATTATGTTTTGCCTCGATTTTACATTAACATTTTACATATTTTTTTTTATTGGAGCATAGTTGATTCACAGTGTTGTGCTAGTTTCAGGTGTACAGCAAAGTGATTCAGTTATACATATACATGTATTCATTCTTTTTTAGATCCTTTTCTCATATAGGTTATCACAGAATATTGAGTAGAGTTCCCTGTGCTATACAGTAGGTCCTTGTTGGTTATCTCTCTTATATACAGTACTGTGTGTATGTTCATCCCAAGCTCCTGAGTTATCCCTCCGCCCGTGTTTCCCCTTTGGTCACCATAAGTTTGCTTTCAAACATTTTACTGTATTTTTATATGCTTTATTGTGTGTCTATCCATTACTCCATCCGTAATGAACCTTACTCATAAACAGCTTTTCACAGTTAATTAAATAAGATACAAATATGATGTTTTAATCTGAATGTTGCCTTCCCTCCCCCGTCCCTTTTTTTAACCTTGTAATTTATTTGTTGAGGAAACTGGCCATTTGTTCTGTAGAGTTTTCCACAGTCTGGCTTTTGCTGATTGCATCCCTGTAGTGTTTTGGGGCATGTTCTTTTCCCTCTGTGTTCCCTGTAAACTAGTAGTTAGGTCAAGAGGCCTCATTGTTTTGATTTTTTTTTCTCCTTTAATTCATGATGGTGTAGATTTAAAGATACTGAACTGTTTAAAAAAATATGCCTCTCTTATGGTATTATTCTTTATTTTATGATATTCTGCTAGTTTTAGTTAACTAATATTTTACTTAGTACTTCATATCTATATTCATAAGTAAAATAGACCTAATGATTTGCTTATATTATCTTTATCAGGTTGGGAAGTTAAAATTATATTAATCCTTTAAAATTAGCAGCTTTTTCTCATTTTTTTCCTCCTGAAAGCAGTCTGTATAAAGTAGAGATTATCTGTTTTATGAAAGTTTGATAAAACCATTTGGGCCAGGGGTCTTTTTTTTTATAGTCAGGTCTCTGATTATATTTTAATTCCTCTAATGATAATTGGTCTATTCAAGTTCTTCACTTCCTAAGTTTTGGCATTTTTGTCTTTTTCTAAAAATTTATGTCATATAGGTTATCTAATTTAGGAGCATACATATAGTTTTTATAGTCTTACTCTTCATTTCAGTTATAGCTATGATTATTTCTTTTTCATTCTGTATTGTATATTTGTATCCTCTTTTTTTTTTTATTCCCTCATCTGTCTTGCTAAAACCTTGTCTTTTTAACTTTTGGTTTTGAAAATTTCCAAGCATATATAGAAAAAAGAGAGTGCAAGGAACCTCTAAGCACCCATCACTCAGCTTCAGTAACTATCAATGTTTAAAAAAAGTCTAACCTTCCTCCCTTAAAAAGTAAATTATTCTACACAAAACCATAACCTTACAAAATTAACAATAATTCTTAATGTCTTCTAATAACCAGTCCATAATCAAATTTTCCTAATTATATAAAAATTTGTAGGGGCTTCCCTGGTGGCGCAGTGGTTAAGAATCCGCCTGCCATTGCAGGGGACACGGGTTCAAGCCCTGGTCTGGGAAGATTCCACATGCTGCGGAGCAGCTAAGCCCATGCGCCACCACTACTGAGCCGCGTTATAGAGCCCACGAGCCACAGCTACTGGAGCCCGCGCTCCTAGAACCTGTGCCCCGCAACAAGAGAAGCCACTGCAATGAGAAGCCCGTGCACCGCAATGAAGAGTAGCCCCCGCTTGCCGCAACTTGAGAAAGCCCACGTAGCAACAAAGACCCAACACAGCCAAAAATAAATAAAAATAAAAAAAAATTTATAAAAAAAAAATTTGTAGTGCATTTGTTCTAATCAGAATCTAAGCTAGGTCCACTCATTGTATGTAGTTGATGCATTTCATAAACTTTGTAACTGTCTTATAATCTATGGCAAACTTTTTCTGTAAAGTGTCAGAGAATAAATATTTTTGGCTTTGTGGGCTACATTAGGTCTCTGTCCCATATTATTATTATTATTTTTAAAACTTATTTATTTTTGGCTGTGTTGGGTCTTCGTTGCTGTGCATGGGGTTTCTCTAGTTGCAGCGAGAGTGGGCTACTCTTAATTGTGGTGTGTGGCCTTCTCACTGCGGTGGCTTCTCTTGTTGCAGAGCACAGGCTCTAGAGTGCAGGCTTCAGTAGTTGTGGCTCACGGGCTTAGTTGCTCCGTGGCATGTGAGATCTTCCCGGACCAGGGCTCGAACCCGTGTCCCCTGCGTTAGTGGGCGGATTCTTAACCACTGCGCCACTAGGGAAGGCCCCCATATTATTTTTTAAAAGAGCCTTTTAAAAATGTAAAAATCTTTCTTAGCTTGAGGGCTATCCATAAGCCATAGTTTGTCAGCCCTAATCTAGAACATTCCTCCTTACCCGCTCTTTTTTTCCTCCTTGTTATTGAGTTGTTGAAGAAACTGAGTCATTTGTTCACACCTTGGGTTTTGCTGATAGTTTCCTTGTGGTGTCTTCTGTTTTTACTCTCACCTGCACCTTTATATTTTTTGTAGACAGGGAGTTAGATTTATAGGCTCAATTAGATTTAGATTTGTTTTTATTTATTTATTTATTTGGTGCAAGAGTACTTCACTGATGCTGTGTACATCCTATTACATCACATTAGAGGATAACTCCACATTAGATGGAGTTGCCTCACTTTGTGGATTCAGGTGGTGACAACTGCCCAACAAACTTTCTCTTTGGTTTCACCGTTTATTTACTCCCTGAATCAGTTACTTCATTATAGGATGCAACATGATGATTTTGTATTCTTCCGTTCCTTCTGTAATTTTTAGTTTAAATTCTTGTGTGGGGCTTCCCTGGTGGCGCAGTGGTTGAGAATCTGCCTGCTAATGCAGGGGACACGGGTTCGAGCCCTGGTCTGGGAAGATCCCACATGCCGTGGAGCAACTAGGCCTGTGAGCCACAACTACTGAGCCTGTGCGTCTGGAGCCCGTGCTCCGCAACAAGAGAGGCCGCGATAGTGAGAGGCCCGTGCACCGCGATGAAGAGTGGCCCCCGCTTGCCGCAACTGGAGAAAGCCCTTGCACAGAAACAAAGACCCAACACAGCCCAAAATAGATAAATACATAAATAATAATTAAAAAAAATTCGTGTGTGTGTGTGTAAAATTGCTTTACTCCATCCTCCATTAGGTGTATTTAGTTACAATGAAGTACATCTCAAATTGGAAAAGTGGGTTAAATACTTACACTTTTCTCTTAATTATCGGTTTTTAGAGTAATTATTGGTGCCCTAAAACTTTCAGCAGTATCCAGTTAGAGGTTTGCTTATTTTATTAGTTTTTCCAAAGAACCAGCTTAATTTTCTTTTTTGTCTTATCATTATTGCCTACATTATTGATTTCTGTTCTTCTCTTTAGTGTTTCCTTCCTTTTAATGTGTTTGGATTTACATTTCCCCCCCCATCCTTCTGAATGCTTAGCTTGATGGTTTTCAGCATTTCTTTGTCTCTGATTAATGCGAGGTTTCTCAACCTCAACACTGTTGGTAATTTTTTTTTTTTAAATTTTTATTTTATATTGGAGTACAGCAAAGTGATTCAGTTATGCATATACATATATCTATTCTTTTTCAAATTCTTTTCCCATTTAGGTTGTTACAGAATATTGAGCAGAGTTCCCTGTGCTATACAATAGTTCCTTGTTAGTTATGTGGGTTTTTTTCTTGTTTTTGGTTTTTTTTTTGCGTTACTTGGGCCTCTCACTTGTCGTGGCCTCTCCCGTTGTGGAGCACAGGCTCAGCGGCCATGGCTCACGGGCTCAGCCGCTCCGCGGCATGTGGGATCCTCCCGGACCGGCGAACGAACCCGCGTCCCCTGCATCGGCAGGCGGACTCCCAACCACTGTGCCACCAGGGAAGCCCGCTGTTGGTAATTTGGGTCAGATAATTCTTTGCTGTGGGGGGCTGTCCTGTACGCTGTAAAATATTTAGCAGAGCCCTGGCCTCTTGTCATGTGATGTAAATACCACAGTCCCCTTCTCCCTCTCCCTGCAGTTGTGACTATCAAAATGTCTCCATATACTGCCACATGTCCCCTGGGCAGTGAGATCACCCTTCGTTGAGAACAACAGGATTAATGCATTTAATGCTATAGATTTCCTTCTTAAATAATGCCTTAGTTATTGCTTGCCATAGTTATAGCAGTATATATATTGCATGTAGTGTTTATTGTCATTCAGTCTAAGCACAGGTCTACAATTCCTAATCTGTAATTCTGAGATCCAAAAAACTCTGAAGAAGTAACTTTTCCCATAAGTTTGGCGTTTAATAACAAAACCTGACCTCAGTAGACTTGAGACTATTTATAGTATTTATTTCTGACTTATTTATTTATTTATTGTTTATATGTGTTGCAGAAGTATTAATATCTGATTATGGAGTACTGTATCAGACCTCATTAACATATTACATTATGTTATTTATGAAATACTTGCTATAAAACTGTTCAAGAATCCTAAAAATTCTGAATTCTGAGTCATATCTCTCCGGCTCAAAATGATTTTCAGTAAGTGGCTATGGACATGAATTTCATAATTTCCTCTGTGAATACCTGTATAACCTATTGAGTTAGTTTCCAGACTTAATGTTTCTTTAAAACTTGATATCAATTATGGTATTGGTTGGAGTGAAGCTTTGTATAAAGGAGTGAGAAGAAATAAGAGTAGAAAGGTGGGTTGGGGTCAGCTTGAAAGGGAGCATAAAGGTTTAAGGGGTTTGTGTTTCATCCTGCAGGCAACATTAAGCCATAGCAGTTTTTTGAGTGAATAGTAATCATGTTTATGTTTTAAGTGCTGAGTGAGAGCATTTAATAATCGGTATGTAGTGGATGTTTCTCAAGTGTAGAATTGCCCTGGAAGCCTGGAGACCAGGCAATTTCATGTAGTTGGGTGGTGCAGCCTTTGTCTCACAGCTTTTGCACTTACTTGGTCACTGTCTATAATACGTAAGCATCTTTAATCATCTGTCTTCACCTTCTTACTACTTGGTGCTTTATTCCCCAATTCTGAAATCCCAGATCTTCACAATATCTTCTGTAACCTTTTCTATTCCATGCTGCACTTGGGCAGTTGTCCCCAGTCAAAGAACTGGGATCATTGTGGAACTCACTTGTGTGCTTCCCTTCTCTTAAAGATTTTGTTGCTGTATATTGCCTGTTATCCAGTGCCTAAAAGCAGTTGCTGCACATGTTTTGTTCAGTTTTATAGTTGTTTATGGCAGGAAGGCAAGTCTGGTACAAATTATTCTGTCAAGGAAATAGAAGTCTCTTACTCCTTTGAAACATATACCATCTGTCTGTTTTCTCACTGATCTCCAGGTCACTTGTACTATAAGCTTCTGGTTTATAGACTTTCTCTCCATTTTAAGTTCTGCCATCATTCTAGGTGACTTCAGTGTTTGTGCAAGTAGCCCATCAAATATGCTAGTCTATCTCGAGGTGACTCCTGTACAGTCTCCCACTTGGACCATCATATGGTGGCCCTGGTTATCACCAGAAAGTGTTCTACCTGTGAAATCTGAAAAATCAAACCTCCCACTTGCTGACCAGTGCCTACTTCTCTCATTCGGAAAAGCCTGCTTTTCTCAGCCTCCCGATTCCTCTGCCTTCTTCCTATCCATTGTCCCTCTTCTGTTGTCACTTACTTTTCCTATGTGGTTTGGAGTCAGTCTAGCTTAGATTCCATTGCCCGTCACTTCAGCCACTCTATTGCCAGTATCTTTGGCTCTCTTTCCTTATATTCCACTCACCTGACAAACTCCAAATCTTGGATCAGTGATGCTGCTTGTTTTTTTTAGTGTTTATATCCTGGTTACGGAATGTTGCTAGAGAAGATCCCACACCTGTAAATTGAACTCTTCAGCCTCAGTACTGCTCGGCAGTTCCCCAGGATACCCTTCTCTTTACTTCTTCCCAGCAGCTGTTTCAGAACTTCCCCAGTCTTCTAGAACTTCCGTTCATGCCAGCTTCGCCCTTTACTCTCAGCATCTCCTGTTTCACCTAAAGGCCATCATAAATTCCTGTTTTGAAATCTACAGGTTTGACTCCATTCTGATCAATCTGTTCTTTCTCTCTGGTATTGGGGAGGAGATATCTCTTCCTGTTATAACTATTTCTTCTATTTTGGCTCTGAATCCAACTACTCCTATCTTCTCTAGGAGAAAATAATTCTCTCAAGTTATCTTTTCTCTCCTACCTTTTTCTCTCTTTTCTCCTTCTCTCCTATTAACATTTAAATATGATCAGTTTTTTCTAAACACCTTTCCTCATGGTCCCTCTCCAGCTAACACCTTAGCTCTTCTTTCCTTTAAAAAGAGAATTATCCACATATACCGGTTCCACTTCCCCACCTCTCTTCAATCCACTGCAGTCCTTTACCATTCTACTAAAATTGCTTTTGCCTAGCTCATCAGTGGCTCTCTTGTTGCTAAAACTGACGGACACTTCTCAGTCTGTCTCACTTTATTTTACAACTGTTTGATCATGTTAACTACTTCATCCCTGTTGAAATGTTTTCTTTCTTTTTTTATCTTGACAGCCGTTTTGACTTGACCGCCGGTTGTCTTCTCAATTCTTCTAATTACTAGATTCCTTTACGGATTCCTCTTGTTCTGCTTATTTCTTAAATGTATTATGTTCTCTTCTTTTTTCATTCTGCAGCTTTTCCCTGGTCATGTCATTCGTTCCCATGACTTCAGTGATCTTCATGCTTGTAATTTCCAAACCTTTATCCTTGGCCCATATTCTCTGCAGAGATCTAAACTACCCAGTATTTGGCTGGTTATGGAACATTTCTGCCTGACATGTCTTGAGATATCTGAAATTCAGCATGTCCAAAGGGAACTGATTTTTAATCTCTCCCTTCTCCTTGCATCTAATCAACTACTTAGTCCCCTTAATTCTTCCTCCTAGATGTCTCAAAACAGTCAGCTGCTTTTTATTTCTAAGTCTCTTCCCTAGTACAGGCCATCTGTAGACTCTCCTAGATTAATTACTTCAACAGCTTTCTAATTAGCCTGCATGTTTCCAGTTTAGGCCATTCTCCATATTGCTGCCTGAGTGTCTACTGATCATCTGGTGTTACTACTCTTTTTCTTAAAACTCTTAAAAATTCTTAAAATCTTCTTAAAACTCTTCATTGTCTCCTGGGCATTACTCAGGACTCTTGATGGTGGATGAAAGAAACTCAGCTCACACTAGGTTTGGCAAAGAGGGGAATCATGGGAAGATTATGTAAGTGCAGAAAGAACTGGAGTGTAGCTGGGCCTCAGAGACACATAGAACCAGGGTTTGGAATACTGCCAATACTTTCTTCACCTCCTGGATTTTCCTGCTTCTCTCTGTGGATTGGCTTCATTCTCTTCTCACTACATAGTGATTTGTGGCCTGAAGAGCTAGCACCAAAGTTTGTACTGTATGGTTTGCACAGCTAACAACCGTGATGCGGTAATTAGAATTTGAACTGTGATGTTTGGGGGGCTGGTGTCTCACAAAGTCTTGGCAACTGAAATGTATGCACGTCAGAGCTGTGCGCTGTGAGGACTGGCCGTATCGAGACACCTTAACATGGCTTACTGTATGACACTGTGTCATGTGGCTTTGGCTTGGCTTTTCTAGATTCATCTCAAGGCCACTTCTTCCTTGGAACTGTGCTCAGATCTTAGCCCACGTAGTTCTCTCCAGTTTGAATTCCCCTGCCTCTTCCCCAGTCCCTCCTTCCTCTACCCTGTCCTCTTTTGTTGGTTTTCTCCTACCCACTCTTTAAGGTTTTCCACAGACACAACTTTCTCGGAAAAGAGTTTTTCTGTCTTTTCAAGTTTGGGTTGTGTATTTTGCCCGAGGAGTTCTCATATTATGCATACTTTCGCTGTCATAATATAGAACACATCATCACACTGTATTGTATTTACTTACTTATCTGTTATACCTACCAGATAGTGTTTTCCATGCAAATAGAGACCATGGCAGTGCTGTTCCTTACTGTATCCCTAGAGCCTAGTACTATGTAGCACAAAACGGGCACTCAGTAAAATTGATTTAATGACAAATAATCAGAATTTTGGTGGGGTTTGAATACTACCCTGTCATTAGAAGGTATTCTGGAAAAATGTGGTATTAGCTAAATATGACAACCTAGGTACCAAATTATGAAATATTGAGAAGTTATACTTCTTTATACATTTAATGAAATATACATTTGATAGCATACATTCTGTGATTCTTATAGCTAGTAGATACATTACAGAATATCATGACTGGAGAAGTTGCTTCAGCCTGGTATGGTGGGTGCTTAATTAAAAACTTGTGAAATCAATGAAGGGACAAATTAGTGTTATATGCTTTTTTTTGGTTCTAATAATTACCTTCCTTTATTTCTAAGGTATCTTCATGTTTTAATGATCTTCTGGTCATTTGTTGCTGGAGTTGTCACATTCTACTGCTCATTAGGACCTGATTCTCTCTTACCAAATATATTCTTCACGATAAAATACAAACCCAAGGTAAAATGTATGTGTTCTTACTTTTAAAAGAGTTAGTAGGTATGACCCTGTGCTATTCGATATTGTTCATGAAAGCATGTTAAAGCAGTGATTTTTAAAAAATACATCTGCTATTATTTAATAATGGAAGACATCAGAACATTTTTAAAGTGAAATTTGCATATATGTTTATTTTTAAAGTATATAGGTCTCCCAGGAGGAGCTATAGAAAGAAAATTCTCAGAAAATTGGGCTCCACAATTATAGTGTCCTTTGACTGCATATTAACTATGATGACAGTGAATTAAAACAGAGGTTTCCAAAGTTGGTTGTACAGTAGAATCACCTGAGGAATCTTTTAAAAAGTACAGACTCCTGGGCCCTACCACTAGATTTTGATTGAATAGTCCTGGGTTAGGTCCTTGTAATTAGGACCTGTTAAAAGCCTTCCAGGTGATTCTGAGGCACAGACACAAACAGGGAACTAATTGTTCCCTAAATGTTTATTTGCTCCATAGAAACAAACCAGTAATATTTCTTTAACGAAAATAGTTTTTCTGAACTTTGAAGTCTTCCTTGAAAATTCTCCAAGTTGATGTAGTCCCTCATCTCAGGTTGGTTGATATTTCTACTCAGAGGAAACACAGCTGAAGGTGATACCCCGTATTTGGTCAGGAACCTTATTAGTTATCACGCGTCTTCTCCCTCATTGAATTCAAGGTTTTGGAGAAATAGAAAATAGTTTTTTCTTATACCTTTGCAGTAGAGTATCATTTTCAAATATAGATTGATTTTTTTTTTTTTTTTTAGTAAGTGAGCATAACAATTGACTTTAATTTTAAGCTTGAAAATTTGGCTTAGTTATTGTAAAGCATTTCATTAGGTATTTTTTTCCTATTGGCAGTTTGGTATAGCAAGTATTATTTATTATAAAGAATGGTTTCAGTGTTAAAGCAGACATTAGTTAAAAAAAAATCATGTCCTTTGAATTCATACATTGATTAACAAACTTTTGGAAAGTTGATTCTCTTTTGTAAATATGATACATAAAGTAAAGACAAATCTCCCCATTTCCCTTTTTTAGCAGTTAGGACTTCAGGAATTATTTCCTCAAGGTCGTAGCTGTGCTGTTTGTGGTAAAGTGAAATGTAAACAACATAGGTACGTTAAACACTTTTAATTTGTTGATCCTTCCAGTTACATTTTGGATTTCAAGCAGTTTAACTGTATGATTTTCTTTAGACCTGCCTTGCTACTTGAGAACTACCAGCCATGGCTAGACCTGAAAATTTCTTCCAAGGTTGATGCATCTCTCTCAGAGGTAACTGATTTAAATAAAATTGCTATGTATACCCAAGCAGAAAGTATTAAATACCTATGGAATATTTAATCATGGAGTATTTTAATATATGCTGCCTAATCAATTCTTGGCTGGTAGTTGATTGTTATACAACTTGAATGGTAAACTAGAAATGTTTTTGGATCCCATGTCTAATTGAAATGGACATTTTAGCCAAAAAAAGTGCTGTTTACCTAGTTATTGTTTACCTCTTGTAAAAATAGTCATTTTTATTATAGGACAGTAGAAATAACCATTTTGTAATTCCAGAGGAGACCTGAGCTACAAGGAGCCAATGTGTATCTTACTGAATTGTGACCCCATTTTTGACATTAACTTGAGCAGAGAGTCAGATACATTTCAGTGTTTGTCCATAGTGTAGGAATAGAAAGCATGTTCTCTTATCTTTGTTCCAGTCACATTTCATACGTACCTTTTTGGTAACATATCATGTTTTAGTTATTTCTTTGAGAGACTTGGTCTCTCCATCCAAGAAAGCAGTCAAGTCCTTGAAGGCAAGGAATGGGTCTCATTTGTTCCCAGCAGCAAGTGCAGGTGCCAGATATATTGTTGGTATCTGATAGATATGTATTGAATTAAACTGAATGCTAATTAGTTGAAGAATAACATTAGGCATCTGAATCCTGCCTTAATTGTCCTTTTTCCCAGTTTGTATCTTTCTTTGGCGAAAAGTATGCTGCATAAATGCTAAACTGTTGGCATTTTTCTTTTTCATTTCTTCTGTAAGCTCTTTTTCATCCTTCAGATTCCCTGATTTAAGACTGTGCTGTCCAGTATAGTAGCCACTAGCCACATGCAGCTATTGATAAACACTTGAAATGTGTTAGTCCAGATTGAGATGTGCTGTATATGTAAAATACAGTAGAATATGTACTGGATTTTGAGGACTTAGTAAGGAAAAATAAATGTAAAATATCCTATTATATATTTTATGTTGATTACATATATGATAATATTTTGGGTATATTGGGTTAAATAAGATATATCATAAAATTAACTTTTTAAAAAAACATAGTTACTTTTTAAAAAACATAGCTACTAGAAAATTTGAAATTATATTTGTGGCTCACATTATATTTCTGTTGGAGAGTGCTGATTTGAGGTCTGTTGAAGACAAGACTTCTAGGAAGAGTATTATTTGTAGTTTGACACTTCGTTTCTTTTTAAAAATTGAAAAAACTGATGTAAAGCTCTTAGCCTAGTGCCTGGCACATATTGGTGTTCAATAAATACTAGCTCCAATATTTAAAAACATTTTCTGAGATCTTGCTGTAGGCAGGGACTGGATTAGGCCCTAGGAATAAAAAGAGAAATCAGGTATGGTTCCTTTCTTCTGGGAACTTCAGTCTAGGAGGGGAGATAGCCATTTAAACAGACATATACAATATAATGTAATGCAGGCTATAATGGAAGAAATGTACAAGGTGTATCATTAGCACAGAGGAAGAAGTGCATAACTGTTGAGAGGAGCAGTCAGGAAATATAACTAGAAGTTTATCAGCCTGATAGTGTGGGAAAGGGTATTTCAGGGTGTGGGAAGAGCTTCTGGAAAGAAAGAGAGGCTTTGAAACAAGGTGGAGTGTTCAGCAAACTGGAGGGTGAAATGCGAAGGAGGATGTGGGCAACGAAGAGACCAGATTCTATTAGCTAGTATTTATCGATCACTTACTGTATAGTAGATATTGTACTAATCACTTGTACTTGCATTATTCATGTAATCATACAACCTATGAAGTAGGTGATATTATTGATTTGATGGTTTTACCAAAGGAAGGGTTTAGAGAGTTTTAATAATTTTCTCAGGTATCATACATGGTTGGTAGCAGAACTCAGTCTAAAACCCAGGACTGCCGTAGTTCTTAACTGATTTTTATATGGCCCTTTAGAAATCAGATCATCAGAAGACTTAAAAGGCCACGCTGAAGGAGTTTAATTGATCGGGAGTCAGTGATTTTCAAATTGTGTAACTAGAGTTTTCAGATGTGATTCACAGGATGCAGTGGGAGGTGAAAAGGAGGTGGACGGTCACAGGGGCTGGCAAGCAGCTTTCTCTCACCCCCTCACAATCAGTGCAGCTCCACTTGTCTTAACTTTGATATGTTGTGGTTTGATATATTGAGGGTTTCATGCAGGGGAGTGATGTGGTCAAATACATGTTTTAGATCACTTTGGCAGCTTTATGGAGGGTGGAGGGGAGCTAGCTTGGAAGGAGGGAGACTAGTTTAGAGGCTATTGCTATATATAGGGATGAGAAGATGAGGACCTGAATAGTGGAGCTGTAGAAAAGAGCTACTTAGGATGTAAACTTAGTAGGGCTTCTGATTGAATTTGAGGGAATAATATATTAATAAGATGAAATGTTTAATGGTAAATTTTCTAGTCTTCTCTCTGTGTCCTAACACTGTCTATATGTATCTTTTTTTTTTTTTTTTTGCGGTATGGGGGCCTCTCCCTGTTGTGGCCTCTCCCGTTGCGGAGCACAGGCTCCGGACGCGCAGGCTCAGCGGCCATGGCTCACGGGCCCAGCCGCTCCGCGGCATGTGGGATCTTCCCGTACCGGGGCACGAACCCGTGTCCCCTGCATCGGCAGGCGGACTCTCAACCACTGCGCCACCAGGGAAGCCCTGTATCTTATTTTTCCAGTTGATATCACTAATGCTTACTTTTTTAGTAAAAAGTCCAAATCTTGTTGCCTTAATATTTAGAGAGTCCACAGTCTTGATTACTGCTGCAGAGAAGGTATATAGTCAGATTAGATACATTGTTTCATTCCCTCCCTAGTGTTTTTTAAAGTTAATGCCCACTGCTACAAGTCCTTTTAAAAATTAAACTATACTGCTCCACCCAGGCTCAAGGAATGGAAGGTTTAACACCCAGGATTTCTTTTGTTTTGCTTTGTTACTCTTTCACATATAACTTGATTTTCAGTGTACAGCTAAAATTTTCGCGAAGTGAGCATATTCACGTAGCCAGCCCCCAGATCAAGAAACAAAAACATTATTAGCACCCAGAAGTACCCCTCATGCTCCCTTCTGGTCACTATTCTCGCTTCAAAGATAATCACTGAAACCTAATTTTAACCCTTTATGTAAGTCTTATATATTTGTTTCTTCATTTTATTCTGGGAATACTGACTTACAGAGAGGGTTAGGAATGCAAAAGACTAGCCTATTATTTTCCTTATTTCCATAGAACTTTTTTGGTTCAGTGAAGCTTCAGGGTCAGAACAATGTAGGTTTTTAAAAACTTTTTTAAATTATAGGAATATTTAAAAATGTATGTCATTCTCATAGTAATTTTTCTTTTTTATGGTTTTTAAAGTATTTTTTCATATGTTTTCTTTCATCATCACAACCATGTAAAGTTGACATATACATTTTGTCATGTGAAAGTGTGATATTAGATGTCAATATATGGGATACTAAACTTAGTTTTTATTATATATTTCTTAGTAATAGAGTTTATTTTCCCAGAATGAGTTAACTAACTTGATTTTTCTTTGAAAAATAATTTTTATGCAGGTTCTTGAATTAGTGTTGGAAAACTTCATTTACCCCTGGTACAGGTAAGCTCTTTCTATAAGACCTTTTTTTCTATAGTATAGTGAATACCATTAAGTTAAGTGTGCTAATGATATGTTTTCAGTATAGGCCAGGATTTCTCAATTTTGGCACTATTGACATTTTAGACCACGTAATTCTTTACTGTAGGGACCTGTACTGTGCCTTATAGGGTATTTAGCCGCACCCCTGGCTTTTTCCTAGCAAATGCTGGTGGTACCCCTTTTTCCCCTAGTTGTGACCACCAAAAATGTCTTCAGAGATTGCCACATTTACCTGGGAGGCACAGTGGTCCCAGTTAAGAACCATTGATTAGGTCATCAATTAACAGTTTAATGATAGCAAAGAGGAACTTAGGCTACTTTTTGAAAGAGAAGTAACTTGTAGAATTTCTTTTTTTTTTTAATCAACTTTATTGGAGTATAATTGCTTTACAGTGTTGTGTTAGTTTCTGCTGTATAACAAAGTGAATCAGCTATATGTATACATATATCCCCATATCCTTTCCCTCTTGTGTCTCCCTCCCACCCTCCCTATCCCACCCCTCTAGGTGGTCACAAAGCACTGAGCTGATCTCCCTGTGCTATGCAGCTGCTTCCCACTAGCTATCTGTTTTACGTTTGGTAGTGTATATATGTCCATGCCACTCTCTCACTTCGTCCCAGCTTACATTTCCCCCTCCCCGTGTCCTCAAGTAACTTGTAGAATTTCTCATGACTGCTAATTGTAGGAGTGATTTACTATTTTGTATGCACTTTTTACATTTGAAATAGTTGTACATTTACAGGAAAAATTTATATTCAGATATTTCATTAAATTGAAAGTTAATTTCAGTAGACTTTTCATGGAAAATTAATATGTTTTTTCCAAAGTAACTTTGTTTTTGGTGTCTGATGTGATGTACAAGTGCCCTATGCTTAGCAGGATATGGATCTGAAAAAAAAGTATAGTTTGACAATCAGAAGTCCCAAGTTATGTTATAAAACAGATGTTCCCTTACATAAGCATCATGTATTTAGTTATGTATTTGAACACTTAAACCTGTATGACTTACAGATGTAATATTTAATGATAACTACCCAAATTTTATATAGATTCAGTATATTTTGAATTTCCTAATTTAACAATGCTAGTAGGGGACTTCCCTGGTGGTCCAGTGGTTAGGACTCAGCGCTTTCACTGCTGTGGGCCTAGGTTCGATCCCTGATCAGGGAACTAAGATCCCACAAGTCACGTGGCATGGCCAGAAAAAAAAAAATGCTAGTAGTTGAGTTGATCTATAGTGTATTAAAACAAATTTAATATTCAGTTTATATGGCATATTTTCCTGAAAAGCTTATATAAATTAATTTTTTACATTAGAGTCTGTCTTAAATATGGGGCATTTGCCATTTAAGTAAAGTTGATGGTGAGGCCTTTTGTAAAATGAATCCTGTTGTAAAACTTCCCCACTGCAACCCCGCCCCACCCCTACACCCACATTATGACTCTTCAGACATAAAATATGGCTGTATTTGTAAATGTTAAAGTCTGTATTTTCTCCTTTGATGCTGTGATATTCCCCCTTCCTTGGAGTTAATAGTGGGAAGCATGATGGATACAATTATCTTCCTTATTTTACCAAGAGACTTAACAGGTAGCATCATCTTCAAGTTCAGAATATCACCATTATACGTACCTATCTTTCTTGCCTTTGATTAGGGAAGTATCCTTATTCTTCTAGGGACCTCAGGACTACGGGAAAACTCAGGAGAAGGTTGTCAAAATTTCTGTTTAAAAGCAGTTGAGTTTCAGTTTATTTTTTTTCAAATAGAACACACACTGTTTTTCCTTACTTTTAGAATTAGTTTATATTATTAATCTAGAAATATTTAAACTAATTTAAAATTTAGTATGTAATTCTGTTGCTTCTCAAAATTATTCTTTGTTTTATTTCTTAGATATTTGATGATGTTTAGAAAATGATCTTAAAAATCTTAAAAATATGACCATGTACATGTGAATGTCTGCAGGGAAATATGTACTATAATTTAGTTAACAGTAATTATGTCTTGGTACTAGAATTATGGGAGATTTCTATTCTTTGTACGTTTCTTTTGTTCTCTACTGTAATGCATTATTTGTTAAAAAAAGTAGCGTAAGTAAATGAAAGAAAGTCAGTTCTAGACTTTCCTTGTTTTCTAGAAGAGGAAGCTGTGTATTTCTTTGAACTTCTAAATGCTTGCTTTTCTCCTCAATTGAAGGGATGTAACAGATGATGAGTCCTTTGTTGATGAACTGAGAATTATATTACGGTTTCTTGCATCTGTCTTAATTCGAAGGATTCACAAGGTATATATTTATAATGAGAAATTTGGGAATTTCTATACTGTATGTATTTGTTTTGTTCCTCACTTTTAATTTTTTAGATTAAAAGGTAAATGGATTACTTTTGATTAATTGATCAATTTTGCTTTCTTTATTTTAATGTTTGGATATCTTGGTTTGTGGCAATTAGAAATAAAAAGACAATTAGAGAAAACAAAATTCATGTTCCAGTTAGATGAATTTACTGAATACAGGGTAATGATTATGATCTACTTTTTAAAAAATTTCAAGCCATAGTTTGTTTATGTTTGAGTTTCTGTCTGTATATACTTAACAGTGTGTTGGCTGTAGACATAAATACTTGTCTACTGCCTTGTCAGTTCGATAGAATTGAACATATTGACAATAAATTGGCATATCGTATCTGCCATTAGTAAATAAAGATAAATCTTGCTAAATGTTTCTATACCTATTTGAGAAGTGAACAATACAGTCAAGTACTGTGGCAAAGATATGCAAAAATTATGAATAAGTAGTTCACAAAAGAAACATATAAAATGGCCAGTGAATATTTGAAAATATGTTGTCTCACATGAAATATAGTCTTTTGATGAGATACTGTTCTTTTGCCTATCAGGTTGGGAAAGGTAAAAAACATGATAATATCTAGCAGTGGTGATTATGGGGAAACAGGCAAAGCAAGTACAAATTCAGATTGATGTAACTCTTACCCTGGAAGGCAGTTTGGTAATCTTTATTAAAAGACTTAAAAATGTCTGTGCTCCCAAATTTAATTCCGTTTTTTTTCTTAGTATATTTTAAAGAAATAATCACAGTAGTTTGTAAAAATGTATGTTCAAAGATTCATTGCAGTATAGTTTATAATAAGGAAGTCTGAAAAGGAAAACATGTCCAGTGGTAGGATTGTTGGTTGACTGAATATAATACATGCTAACTATAAAATCCTTTCTGTAGTTTTTGTGATTGCTTGCTTTCATTTAGCATAATGTTTGTGATTGGTTGTTTTCACTTAGCATAATATTTTCAAGGTTTGTTCATGTTGTATGTTGTAGCTATATCAGTACTTCTTCTTTTTTATGTCTGAGTAATATTCTGTTGTATGGATATGCCACATTTTGTTCATGCATGCATCCATCCATCAGTTGGCTATTATGAATAATGCTGCCATAGTGTTTGTGTACAGGTTTTCTCGGGGGGGGGGGGGGGGTGGAATATTTGTTTTCATTTCTTTTGGGTTTACCTAGGAGTGTAATTGCTGGGTCAAGTGGTAACTCTGTGTTTAACTTTTGAGGAACTGTCAGACTGTTTTCCTAAGTGGCTGTACCACTTTGCATTCCCACCAGCAGTGTATGAGGGTTCTGATTTCTCCACATCCTTGCCAGAACTAGTTATTATCTCACTTTTTGATTCTAACCATGCTAGTGGGTGTGAAGTGGTATCTCATTGTGGCTTTGATTTGCCTTTCCCTATGACTAATGATGTCGAGCGTCCTTTCAGCTGCTTATTGGCCATTTGTGTATCTTTTTTGGGGAGAAATGTGTATTCAAATTCTTTGCCCATTTTTTTAAACTGAGTTATTTGTCTTTTAATTGTTGAGATTTAAGAGTTCATTATCTATTCTGGGTATACTTCCTTCATCAGATATATGATTTTCAAATATTTTTTTCCACTTTCTGGATTGTTATGGTACATTTCATTTTATCTGTATACTGTCCTGGGAGATAAGTGGGTCATTATCATACCTATTTTATAGAAAGTTAGTAATATTCTTTGTCAAAGTGTCAGAGGTAGTTGATGGGCAAAAGATTAGGCCTGGGTCATGTCACTCCTAGTACAATGTTATATCCTTGATAACATGGCCTGACTAATGTAAATTGGGAGTTTGGGGATAATGAAAACAATCATTTAAGGTCCACAGTGGTTTTTTTTTTTTTCTTTTTGTAATCAAAGTTTAGTGACAAACTCACTATTTTACCATTTTGATTTTGACCTGAAGTCTCTAAAATGGAACTTACAAGGGAAAATTTTTGTGCGTATTCTCAGAAGACAAGATTCCATAAAATATTTAAAAATGAAAACATCTTGTTTATTTGATAAATATATATATGAGACTAATTTATAATCACTGAGTACCAAGAGAGCAGGGATAAATGAAGAGTAATTTTTTTTTTTTTTTTTTTTTTTTTTTTTTTTTTTTTGGGG